>NC_136485.1:173624460-173871960 GCF_053919585.1 Euprymna scolopes | reverse complement strand
AATGAATCCATTTCCTTAGATATCTTTATATAATCTATTGAATTTTGCGACTGAATAAGAGATCTTCCCACTCCCTAGCATAGCCATACATTTGTTGTAAAGGAGAAAGAATGTAGCAGTCTGCTGGCAAATCGCGCTACACACGCGCACCGACTTGCGATAACGTCTTACTGCTGTGTGGCACGTCGTATCGATTTTTAACGAACGGTATTATTGTAAGAGGTTCGATTACGTAATCCGGTCTGCGAGTGAATCCACGGCTTTTAGCTTACGCTGATAAAATACCGGTTTTGTCGTCAGCAAGTTTCGAGTCAGACATCACTGCTCGCCATGTGACAAAACGCTTTTACTGCAGTCGGTTGATCTACCAGGCTTAAGTTTATCTTATCTATCTGTCTATAAAAAGGAGAATGTGTGTGAGGGAGGAAATTCTCAACCTCTATACTCAACGAATTTTGGATCTACAGACTTGAAATTTGGTATATAGGGTATTCTGGCATGTGGAAAACTAATTAAATGGTTTTAATCTGAAAAAAAGGGTCAACATTAAATAATTGCTACGTGGGTATCATGGGATTTTTATCTGCTTTTCAATATCAGGAAAGCTCATACGTGAATCGTTCACATAGCAGATTCCTTATGTAATGATAAGTAGTTTTGAAAACAATAGTGTCAAGTTTGTCTAATGGTTATCGTACTTAACTCACTGTCTTTATGTTTTGGTTTCAATCTTAGCTCGAGTATCTTTTTACTTACAAAAAGTGAACTGTTTAGAAAAGAACATAATAATAGCGTCACTGACATGTACATGTTTCAGTTTCTGTATCAAATAACATAATATTCGCGCTCCAAACTTTTATGACGGATGCATCAAAAGAGGCTGGTAAAATTGCAGAGGAAATGATAATTGTGGAAAAATGAATTAAAGTTTGCTGGTTTTTATGGTACCACTCGCTTCTTTGTAGCTCTTCAACTTTTTTTTTAGTTAAAAATGGGAGGCTTTGCTTTTGAAACGACTCTCGCATTTGCCTTAAAGAAAACACATTATCCGTTTCATGCGCACGCATACAAGTTTATACGCATAAAATATCTAGTTATAAACAAACGCATGTTTCGTCATCTTAAAAAAAATTCATCAGTGAGGCTAGGAAACTATGTCTATTCGTTGATTCCTACACAATGTATTGTTTTACTAACGGTTGACCTGCAACTTATGAGGCTACATGTTTAGCAAGACGCATCAAATAGTAATCTTCGTCTTTGGAACAACTTGACGGAGGTTTTCGGCTGATAAACGAATACTCTAACAATTCTGTCATGCGTATATATATATATATATATATCTTAAAGACGGAAGTTAAGACACGTTTCTGATGCAAAAGAGTCGGTGTTAACTTTCCTTCTTAATAGCTTATAAATAAAACAAGATATTGGTATCTTAGTTGAATCAATTGTGAGAAGGCGCTCATTAAAGATTTCCCTTACATTTGGTAAATATAAATATGTCCATGGTACGCGTGTGCAACCCATAAAACTCTATTAGGATGACAGGCAGGTTCTGGTAAAATTCTGTTTTTTCATGACAGGCAGGTCCGGAAAAGAAATGTTTTTTGCACAGGCAGGTAAGTTTCTTGCGTATTCTGGAAAAAGCATATTCACTCACAGGCAGGTTACGTGCATATTGAAAACAATTACGTATATATATATATATATATATATATATATATATATATATATATATATATATATATACGTTTTTATATATTTATTTACTAATAGAATTTAGATTCGAATTGCAATATATATAGTATATGTACATATAATAATAATAATAATAATAATAATAATAATAAAAATAATAATAATAATAATAAAAAAAGAAGGACCTGTCCGTGACGAGATACGTTTTTCACTGTTGTTGAGGCGAAGTCCTCCCTTTCACAAGAGAAAGAGTTTTTTTTTTACCTGGTGTTCTATGTTTAGATATTGTGTTGAAAACCTGTGAAAGTAATTCAATAAAATGTCTAACCCCCACAGACAGGTTCATCCCATGGAAAACATACCGTACCCTCGTGCCTGTTCCAGGGGGAAGCTGTTGTGCATATTTAAACCTGCCTTTCATAAATATTATAATTTAATTTATGACCCACATTTCTGAGCAACTTCGAAAGGCACAGACGTAAGCGAAAATATCCGACTGACGAGTGTGGTGGTTGGGAATTTACTGTACCAGGATGCATATTCCTTGGTCCCGGAACAGACCTCGACAAAGTACGTTATCATACGGCGCTGAACAAACTTAACAACCTAAATTACTCGCGTAAACGATTCTTCGTGACCATCAGCAGAGCGGCTATCAGAGCTAAAACTACCTTGAACTCGGTTCAACTTTCAGAAACACTAACCCCATCAACTGTATTGGCGCTGCTACTGGCGATCATACTAATAAGAGTATGGAAACGGATCAAAGAGAGAATACATCAGATGGCGGACAGAGTAATGGTTGGCAGCGAACCTTGCTCGGAAAACAAAATCAGAAAGATAATAATCAAAAGGCGATTTAAAAATGATAAAGATTGCGGACATGAACAGCACACTGGGTACTTTCACGAAAAGGAAATGATGCCTGTCATGGAGCAAAATAATTTTTCCAGGAGCTGCCTGTCATACATATACTTTTTTAGTACCATGGAAATATTTATCTTTATACAAAGGTAAGGTGAATCTGTAATGGGCACTTCTTCCATCATTAATTTAACTAAGGTACCAATATCTTAATTTATTTATAAACTATTAACAAGGAAAGTTAAAACGGGCTCTTTCTCATCAGAAACGTTTCAGATAAGAGGAAGCGGCTGTCTTAACTTTCCTTCTTTATATATATATATATATATATATATATATATATATATATATATATATATATATATATATATATATTAAGAGGAGAAGTTACCATGGATTCGGAGAATTAGTCACAAACACATTATTAGAAATATTTTTTTTTTGTTTCTACAGTTTAATAAAGTTTCTATTCTTTCAGGAAAGAGACGCGAGACATGCCATTACGTAAGGATAGTTTATCTTATTTCAAGTCTAACAACGTTTATATTAATTTAATTGCTTTGGTTATGATGCATTTAATTGCTATGGTTTAGCTATAGTACTCCCTACATGAGTAGGAAGTACTATATTACATTTTGAGCCCGGATTACCAAGCATATTCTAACAATAATCCAACTGAGAAGGGTTGCGAAACACTTTTTCCTGATGATAATCTCCATCCTTTGCGAAGAGGACTGTGATCATCCAACTGTTCTGTTTGTTCAGAGCTCTTTAGCTATGAATGTTGGATGTTTCTCGAGCAAAGTTGCTAACTACTCTGTCTTTCTAATAATGCATTTCATTTCACGTTCTTCAATGCTTGCAAATTCAGTAATTAAAACCCATTTGTGACTTGCATTATAGCAGGGATGTCTGTTTTGATCTTTCCATTAGTTAGAATACAAACTGAACGGTTTGAAGGAAAATATCAGGCTGTCCTTGAACCGTTTCCAATGTACTCCCACGGTCTTTTTTCCTTTGGACAGCTCATCGTAAAGGAACCCTTCTAAATCTAAGATTATTGGTTCATATTCGATTGAAAATAATTGACAATAAGGTATTTGGAGTCGTTGTATGCAGCGGATCTAAGTGCTATTATATAACAACATTTACAAAAAAAGATCATTCGTAGACATTTATGATGACGACGCTACCATCTATAGCAACACTTCCTAGGCAGTAAACGACACAGTTCTCCGATTTTTTTCCCTCTGGTCTTGATCACGTGGTGCAATGGAGAAAGAGGTGACTAGTTAATTTTAATGCATCTAAAAATATGCTGCTATTTTTTTCATAATCAACGCTTTGATCGCTGTTCGGCATCAATTGAAATGAACGGCTGTCATCTTGGGGAGGCTCCATATTTTGACACGCTTTTGGGCCTGAGCTTTACTTCTGGTCTGAGATGTAACACGCACACTAAATCCGTTGCAAAGACTGAAAAAATGGTGGAATCATTCTACCGCTCCAGTAGAGTATTACTGCTGATGCAATTCTCTACCTATATAAGAGCCAAGTACGTTCAAGGATGGAGTACTGTTGCCACATCCGGGCAGAGACTGCTAGAAGCAGCTTATGCTGCCTTGACAGAGTTCAAAATAGACTTCATAGCCTAGTGAGGGATGCTATTTTCTTTTCCTAGCAAGCTCTTTTCCACAGAAGAGACGTTGCGAGCCTGTCTCTGCTTTATCGTTATGTTCAAAGCAAGTGCCCGTCTGAGCTCCAATCTATGTCACCTCTCTGGCCTGACTTTCACGAAAAAACACTCGTTCAGCTGAAACCACTATCAATAATTTCCCCCAATCTTTATCTGTGCCTAAACCTAAGCCTAAGTTCCATAACGAAAACTTCTTTCTATGAACTGCACGCCTGTGAAATTCTGTTCTTTTTTTCTGCTTTCAAACTGACTATACTATGGTCGTCTTCATGTCCAAGATAAACACGTTCTTTATGAGCCATCGTCTTAGGTAATCCAATTTACTTAATGCCTAATACAAACGATTACTACGACATTTTGCTGTTGATAGCGTTAACATCATAAACTCTTACTTTTGAGTGGCATCTGGGTCTTTATAAGTGGTGACTCCTTTGTAAAAAAACAAAACAAAAACAACTGCCCCTTCTCCGAAGTTAGATAAATTCTTGTCAGCAACACACAAATAATCACAACGAAACTATAATCAAGAAGTTTAAAATACATGCACGCATATAAATAAAATGCAAAAACCTGCCCTTAATCGAATCACAGTCTAATCAAGCAAAAACACATTCAAACGCCTGCCGTAACCCTCATCTAACTGATCCAGCCCTGAGCACAGAACTGGACACCCACCTCTCCCACACTGGGCACTGACAGCTCCCAGGCATTCGCTAATGCTTTACTTCAAGCCCTTATCGCAATAATACCACAGCCCTCCTGATGATGTCTTCTTTAAAAGGCGAAAAGCAACACAACTGCCAACTTCAGAGTACACAGGGGACTTATATTAATTCTTTCGATCTACACTGAAAAGATAAGAAAAATTGAAAATATTAAAACGTCTAATCAAAACGTTTGTATGTATGTATATATATATATTTATATATATATACATATATATAAAACTACTTCATTTACTCACATAAAATTAATATACAAAGGTATAAATTTATGCGTACATTTTAAGTATTTATTTCAAAAGTGCTCAATACATAGGTAGAGCTAGTTAGTGATTTATAAAATATATATGGCGATTAAGCTACACTGAATATTCCGTGTTTCATCCACTCTAGGATTGTTCAGACTTAGCGGAAAATGGCCCCTCTCCTTTTAATATATATATATATATATATATATATATATATATATATATATATATATATATATATATATATCCCTCTCCTTTTAATATATATATATATATATATATATATATATATATATATATATATATATATATATATATATATAAAGGAGAGATGCCATTTTCCGGCGCACGGGCGGTCTGTGAATGAAGGAGCGAGATTTTTCTTACAAGATCTTGCAGTCATATATATATATATATATATATATATATATATATATATATATATATATATATATATATATATATATGATGCAAAGGGATTGGTGAAAAGAAGCTTTTTTACGGGACGAATCATCCACAATTTCTGAGTAAAGGAAAGGGCCAGTTTCTCATATTTCGTATGATTTACGGACCAGACAGTCGCGACCTTTTTTAGTTGCTCTTGGAAACCGGAGCGCTTGGCATGAGAGGGAAGATATGCCTTTGATTCTGATACGTAAGTAGACGGAAAGGAGTGTATGTCGGAAAAAGAAATTAATAGTGAAAAAAGGCAAAAAAAAACAAAAAAACGTGAAGAACCGCGATTTATGTACTTCCTTTACTGTCAGTAGCAATGATTTATAACATGTTCTTTGAAGGTACATTGTTGCGTGTATGTCGCAACGTGTCGACGTGTGAATTCCTTTTAAGCTCTCCGGGCTATACTAGATCAGGGTGTCTGAAGATACTGATCTAAAATACCCCAAACATTGATGTCATTTTGTCCTTTCCCTTTGCAAAACTCAATCATGTTCTGCAAAGTAAAAACCAAGACTAATATTTTCCTTCAAAACAAAACTAAACGCATGAATATATATTTGAAGATATAATAAACTTGAAGTATAATCCTCTTTTTCCCCTGAAATACTGAATTCAACGTTTAATGACTTGAAAGAGTGGATACGCCGTAAAACAAACAAACAAAAAAAAAACATCTACTGAAGCTCTAAACCTGTGATATTAACGTAGATGTGTATGCATGTGTCGAACCTTATCAATGGTAGCATGTCACTCTAAAAGTTACGTTATATATAATTTCTGGCAACTCTCTGGAACCGAACGTTTGAATGGTGAGTTTTATTTAAATGAACTTGTTTTGATAAATCTCTCGTGGAACGTACTAGTTAGTTAAAGAAGACTAGATTACTTTGTGACTTTGTGAATTAATAATGCTGACTTGTTTTTCTTGAATAGTTTTGTTTGTTTGTTTATTAAGGGAGTCGAACATCTGAATGCAACTCATAAAAGTGGTGTCTTAGAGTTGTCTTGTTTGCATCAAACTCTAAATATTGCGATGTTAACGAAGTTGTGTAAACATTTGTGCGACAACATTAAACTGTGATTGTGTCAATCCGAGATGTGTGTTATCACACATTTAATTTTTTTAAAAATTTACTTGCAATTCTAACTAAACTTGTTCTTAGTGAAATTGTTTCTTTTTATTTATTATTTAAAGATCAATTTTCACCAACAACAAGGCTCAGTGCCACTTTGAAGTAGGGGACATAATTGGCAGGGACATTATGAAGGGGGATGTCTAGCAAAATTGTTGTTCACATTACACTTGAAGATGACTAGCAAGATGTTTGTTCACATTACACTTGAAGTAAAGAGAACTTCTAGATTTCTTTTTCATAAGTGACGCTGGAAACGTTTTGGTGGATCAACTGATTGAATTCACTTGCAATTAGGAATGTGTGATACGAGACCCATCTTGTGGGCGTTGATGTAGGCAATGGTTTTCTGTGATTCGCCTCACCTTTTAAGAAAACAAAAAGAACATTGAAGGAAACAGAAAAAAGTAAATAAATGGAGAAAACGTTTTAGCCTTACAAACTGATAATAATCAATACAAATATAGTTGTATAATTAACTAATGTGTATTAGTAAATGTTTGTTAAAGAGGCAAACGTCATGGTTCTGGGGCTATAACTGTCACAAGTCGTTTATCACAATGTTTTGATTTAGTCCATTCATCTCTGAAATAGGTATTGACGCTTACAGTAAAACAGAAAGAAAGGCAGAGGTGTAACATGCCAATAACCTTTTTTGCAATATAACATCTTATTGACTATATTACAGAGGACTTTATGAGCAGGAACAGTCAAACATTACTTTGATTCTGGTTTAAATGGAGAGTAGTGATATACCTGAAGCGAAAGGTCAGCATTCTAAATCTTTAGACAAACTAATAAACAACTAACAATTCTCACGCATATCAATATTCTATATCAATGTAAAAACTTCATTCGCACAGGCATTGGGTATTTTTGCCACATCTCGGCCATTGCACAAACTTGAACGCGTGGTACAATGGGGGAAGAGGTGGCTGGTCACTTTTAATGCATCCAAAACCAAGCTTCTATTTTTACATCATCAACGCTCTGATCCCCATCTGGCATCAATTGAAATGGATGCGTCTCGTCTTGGTGGGCTCCATGTTTTCACAGACCTGGGTTTGACCTTTACTCCTGATCTGAAATGGAACACGTATATCAGGTCTGTTGCTAAGGACACTGGGAAAATGGTAGGATCCTTCTACCGCTCCAGAAGATATCTTACTACTAATGCAATTCTCTATCTGTATAAAAGCCAAGTACGTCCAAGGATGGAGTACTGCTGCAACATCTGGACAGGAGCTGCTAAAAACAGCCTATCCTGCCTTGACAGAGTACAAAATAGACTTTGTGGTTTAGTGGGGGATACCCTTTTCTCTTCCCTGCAGCCTCTCTCCCACAGAAGAGACGTTGCGAGCCTGTCTTTGTTTTATCGTTATTTTCATGGCAAGTGCTCGTCTGAGCTCCAATCTCTGGTCCCCCCTCGCAAATCTTTCACGAGAAACACCCGTCTGGCTGAAACTACTGTCAATAATTTTCCCCACTCTTTATCTGTGCCTAAATCCAAACATAGATTCCATGAGCAGAGTTTCATTCTCAGAAGTGCACAACTGTGGAACTCTCTTCCGTTTGCCTGTTTCCCACCTGACTAGAACTTGGATGTGTTCAAATCCGACATAAACAAATTCCTGACAAACCGCCTCCTTAAGTAAGACACTATCACATCTCCAATACTAATGACTACTACAATACTATACCATTGATTACTGTACACGCAATAACCCTTATCCTTGAGTGGCCTCTGGGCCTTGATAAGTGGTGACTCCCTTGTAAAAAAAAGCAAAAAAAACTACTAGCCTCTCGCTTTTGGACAGATCGCAGATACTTGTTTTTAAATTAATAGTTCCCTTGATTTCAACCCTCTGAACACCGATATTTACGATTTGCCATGGATTTTTTTACCTTGTATTTGTATAATAAAAATATGCTCTTGATTGGATGACGTTGTTCGTTTGTACTTTTTCTCGCTGAGAATTTATGCCTCGTCGTAGATCTCGAACGTTATTGTTTTTGAGTTAAAAAATAGGAAGTCTTAATTTTGGAATGATCCTCGTAGTGTAACTATATTTTGTATAATATTCTTAGGTCATTTGTTATTTACTTGTGCATGGGAGCGAAATTCTTGAAATAGATGTAAATTTTTATTGTGCCCATGTGCGTTTTTTAAGTTTTTAAGTTTTCATTAGTTTTTATATTTTACCTTCTTCAATTTTCCTATTATATCGACATATGTTTGCAAAATACTTTGCATTCTTGTGTAATCTTGTCGATTTCCCCATATATTGCCCCAAATGCCGCTTGTTTCTCCAATCATGTTACTCTGTTTTTGGTTTTCCGTTATTAATGAATTGTTTATAAAATTCACACAGATTCGTATCTGCAATTTTGATTAATTGATTTTCCTCTTCTTTTTAATAATAAGAAAAAGAATGGAAGAAAATGGAAGCAAAGACATGACTGGAAAATACAGCGAGCAACAATAATGAAAACAGCTGAAATATTAAGGAAAACTCTTGAATGTGGAAACTAATACACATGAGCCACATGTGCGGGCAAGACAAACTGCTGCAGAGGGTAATCATAAAACGCCACAGTGAACTAAGAACATTGACGCCGCATATCTATAAGTTCTCTCACCCCACCCCATCCCCCATTAACACATCACTGCCTCCCCCAAATAAGTGAGACCAAACAGCCAAGGAGGAAGGAAAGACTGAGGAGAGAGCACAGACCAGACCTCTGCTAGATAAGTGTGAAGAGAACTGGGACCTTGGCAAGTTTGTTGTCACTCAAATTCCAGCGAAGACCAATAGCCGCTGCAAACGAGAAATCAATGGAAAGCAGCTGTTGCGATAATGCAAATTTATTTGCAAATACTATCGAAATAGGTGGAGAGTACTAGAAAACTGGGGAGACTTGCTGTCACTCAGGTTCCAGGTAACACCACATGCTGTTTTCAACAAGAGATCTTTATGACCTGTGTGAAAGCTCCCTGTGAGCCAATAATAACAACCTGTGAATGTTTCAGAGGAGGAGCAGGGATTGAAGATCAGTAGAACACTTGCCATGAATATAAAGATACTTTATTATAAACGGCTATACATATTTCTTGTGTGTTGGGACGAAAAGAGATGACCCCCCCTGCATCTAGTGGAAAGAAAGTAAGTCAGGAAGACAAATGTTGGCATAATAAGTTGTTTTTTTTTTCTGTATGGATTTCAACAAAAAATCTCCGAATATTATTTGGAAATCATTTATGTAGACCAGAAAAAGGAATTGAACCTATTTGTTTTTTATTACTAATTCAAGCAATTTTCATCAAAAAGTATTGTAAAATATTTGTCCTTAATATTTGTTTACTTAATTTCATTCATCCAGATCAAATCTCGAAATAAAGATAAAACATAGATGAACAGTTAACTTGATTTGTTCTTTTTTTTATTTCCCTATTTCGTCGGAATACTATTCCGATTATTCTCATCATCATCATCATCATCATCATCATCATCATCATCATCATCATCATATATATATATATATATATATATATATGTGTGTGTGTGTGTGTGTGTGTGTGTGTGTGTGTGTGTGTGTGTGCGCGCGTAGTGATGAAACGTTATCAAGGTTTACCCCGGTTCCGATACCATAATCGTTTCAGTACTTAATTCGCGATTCCAATTCTTTATGAATTTCAAAATATTTAAGTTCACATAGTTTCTCAATCGCAATAAAAACACATGTTAAATGTGCAGAGATTTCTCAAGTATTAAAATACACTTGGGTGGGGGTGATCTATATATTTTAGTCTAATGTTCTTTTAAAGTCAATAAATATTTATCATTTTATCATTTCTAGCAGCAGTGTAACATATTGCTTTAAACAAAATCAGGTAAAAAAGAAAATTAATAGAATCGTTTTTGGTATCGAAAAATAACCCAAAAAAATCCGATATGGATTCCCATCCTGATACCCTCAAAAGTTTTGTTTTATCCGGTTCCCGATTCTAATTAATCGCCCTTAACACCAATATATATATATATATATATATATATATATATATATATATATATATATATATATATATATATATATATATATGTGTGTGTGTGTGTGTGTGTGTGTATATATATATATATATGTATATATACATATATAAACACTATTTTATTTAATTACCAAAATTGATATGAGAAGATACAATTTCATGCCTAAATTTTCAGTATGCACTTCTTGACCTGATATATATATATATATATATATATATATATATATATATATATATATATATATATATATTTATATATATATATATATATATATTATTGATTCAAATATAACCTGCCGAAAGCAACACATTAGATGAATAAATAAATAAATTCTTCCGGGGGTTGTGTCTGTCAAGTGATTGATAAAATGATGTGATCTTCCCAGACCCACAATCAACTGACGTGCATAGTTAACACTTTTATTCCCAACAGATGTCGAGACCGGCACAACCACGTGCTTTTGTGAGACATGAGTCATTGATTGTAGATCGGCATGCGCATCGTGGAATAATCTCCCTATAATTCTAAATCATTGGAAAACGAACGCACGGAATTAACTTCATTTCTTTCTGCCAAAATAAACGACTTATAATTTTTATAAGTCTCTCACTTACATCCCGTGATCTTTAAATATGCTTGTTATTATTATTTTTTAATATAATCCCTTCATTTTACAGCAGAAAGTGGTGGAAATTATGTCGGCCTCTCGTGTCGCTGCCTGTCTTTCTGTCTGTTTGTCTCGCTTCGATTTTTTCTCTCTCGATCTAATTTAACGGCGACTCGGCTACATTATATAAGCATAGCCAGCATTACAAAACCCGCATCTCCAGACTGCGGGAATGCGAAAGCCGGCTAGATGGAAGTGGACGTTCAGAACTGAAATGTTTCTAGTAGCGCCCCGGTTGTAATTTCTTTAAAAAAGAGAATCATGAATTATATAGAGTCATATTTAAAAATGAAGATATCGTTCTCTTTCTCTTTTTTCTCTCCCTCGCCTTTTCATTGTCTCTTTCTCTCTCTCTCTCTCTCTCTCTCTTTATCTATCTATATATACATATATATATATTTATATATATGTATATATAGATATATTGATTTAAAGGTAATGAGGGTTTTTTTAGAAGCATGAATACAATGTTATTTTTTATATTTAATATTTTATTTTTCATATTTCAAGCAGTCCTTCGCCCTTGGTCACAAAATAGTATCAAAATGAAAATGAAAAGCGCTTAAAAAATGGAAATTTTTAGTATGGAGAGCGTTTTTTTTTTTCTCAACGTCTTTCATTTTAATTTCGATATATATATATATATATATATATATATATATATAAACTCCTATATATATACATTTGCGCACACATGCATGTATATATATATATATATATATATATATATATATATATATATATATATATATATATATATATATACATTCCTGTAATTATAGGAGCAACAAGACACATGATATATATATATATGTATATATATATATATATATATATATATATATATAAACTCCTCTATATATACATATGCGCACACATGCATGTATATATATATATATATATATATATATATATATATATATACATTCCTGTAATTATAGGAGCAACAAGACACATGATGAATATATATATATATATATATATATGTTTAAAGAAAAAATAGAAAAAACCGAATGAAATTATTAAAAAATCAACGTTTCGTCCCCGCTTCAGAGGACATCCTCAGGATAATTGAAATAAAAATGTGATAAAAGAAAAAGTCATAGATCGTGCGACAAAAGACAGTTTTTCAAAATCCAACCCATGTCGGGAATGGACGAATATGTGTGCGTATGGGAAGGTTGTTTGATGTCTATATATACAACTTTTAAAATGCATTAAAATAAATATGTACATTTTTTTTTTTTTTTTTTTTTTTTTTTTTTTTTCTGCGAAACTACTCATTTTCCTGAAACATTCAAAGGAAAAAAAAAATAGGCTAGCCAGGATCCACCCTGATACCTTGCTCTTTGATTATTATTTTCCCTATGCTAGGGGTTAAATGGTAGAAGCCTTTTCTTTGCGTAATAGTATTAGTATTCAAAATTAGTGCTGATTCTAAAAGTCTTCTTTTAGCTCTATCTATCACGTATTTAATAATTTTCGCTTGATCTAAATTAAATGAGTGATCGTGTTCTGCACAATGGCAAAAGAGTGCATTTAGGGCGTTACCATTCCTTATATCTCTTCTGTGCTCGTTAAGTCTTAATTTCAATTTACGTTGTGTTTCACCTATGTACGCTTGTTGACAGTTGTTACATGGGATGGAATATATACCGGCATCGGATGTGAGAGTTTTGGGAGAGTGCTTGGTAGTTGATTTTTTAATAATTTCATTCGTTTTTTTCTATTTTTTCTTTAAACATAACGTCAACCACCGCTGGTATATTTTTAAATTCCTTATACATATATATATATATATATATATATAAACTCCTATATATATACATATGCGCACACATGCATGTATATATATATATATATATATATATATATATATATATATATTCCTGTACTTATAGGAGCAACAAGACGCATGATGAATATATATATATATATATATATATATATATATAATTTAAAGGAGATTAGAATAATAGTCTAAAGAGCTAAGTGTATTTTAATGTAATAGTGAAATTACTAGTTTAATTAAAATACAGGAAATGCTCGTTGTAATTTAGATATATAATAAGCTCGATAGTTAAATGTCCTAGAGCTAATTCAATATTAAGTAATGTGATTTATAATTTAAAAGTTTTAAAATTTTTAAAATTTAAAAATCAAAATTTAATTAAATTAAAAATCAGTTTCATAAGAAGGAACAACAACAAAGTCAATTATCTGTACGATCGTTTCGGAAATCCATGCTTTTTATTTGTGGTATACATGAAGTCACGTAGAATAATTATACATAGTTTTTTTGGTAAGCACGGTCTCCTCATCAGCAAATTTAGGAGGATTTCTATTGAATTGAAAAGACACCAAAAATAAACCTAGCATTAAAAGTAAGGCAGATGAATCTGAAAAATTGAAGTAAAAGGTTTGGATATAAAATTTATAAGAAAATTAATAAGGAAATTGGTATAGGTTAGAGATAGAAATGAGTAGAAAAAATATATATATTTTTGAATTTACATAATAAATTTGATTTAAAAATATATATATAATTACCTTTTGGTTTTCCTTTTTTTTGAAATCAGGAACTGTATTTAAAGTAGTCATTTAGATGTTTGCTATAGCTTTTTATTTTATTGAATGATGAATTTTAAAAGGGCGACGCTCGTGCAGTAAATTGTTTCCGTTAGCGTATTTGATTTAGAGACGCTACAGTTAATATCTATAGAGAGAGAGTTTTTTTTTTTTTTTTTTTTTTTTTTTTTGCAAGTTTTTAAGGGGAGATAATTGTCATGGCTTTATTTATTATTTGATTTACGAGTCTAAGGGCGGTAATTGGTTTAACTTAATTTATTAAAAAAAAAAAAAAAAAATCTATTTTTACTAATGAGTAATTTTTAATGATTTAAGGTGGTTTATATTTATTAAATTTAAACCAACGTTTATGATTACACGATAGAAGCTCGTGTCTTGAATTTACTAGTTTGGTTGTGCTTTTTATATCTTCATATTTTAAAATTTTTACGGTTTCTTTTGTACATAATGTACAAAATTTATCTCCTGGTTTATATGATTTGCAAGTCTCAATTATTTGCCATTTTAAGTTGAAAGAAATATTGCTATTTTTTAGTTGCCAAATATATCAATTCAATAGAAATCCTCCTAAATTTGCTGATGAGGAGACCGTGCTTACCAAAAAAACTATGTATAATTATTCTACGTGACTTCATGTATACCACAAATAAAAAGCATGGATTTCCGAAACGATCGTACAGATAATTGACTTTGTTGTTGTTCCTTCTTATGAAACTGATTTTTAATTTAATTAAATTTTGATTTTTAAATTTTAAAAATTTTAAAACTTTTAAATTATAAATCACATTACTTAATATATATATATATATATATACATACATATATATATATATATATATATATATATATATATATATATATATAAACTGGTTCTACGATTAATTCCTTCTATTTCACATTCTGGCCGGGATTGCATATTACATTGTTATGATGATTAAACTGATGCATTCATTACCTGAAATTTTCATCATTCTGTAGGAGATATTGACAATCTGAGATTCTAAACAATCAGCCCATTCTATGGACGTGCGGTAGCAGTAATGATGCACTATTTAATTTACTAACGCATATGATATGCTGGTCATTATGTAGAAAAATAAATTCTGCAGCAGAAAATGTCGCTTGTTATAATGGTACTGATGATACTGCTCCCGTTTCTTTTCTCTAATTTTTTTAGTGAAATGAATAGATTTATATATAAATGATGATTGCGACGTCTTGTCAGACGCGTGCCATCCCTCAATCACTGAACGTCCATGTGCCTGAATATTACATTTCAGTTCTGCCAACGACTGGCACATCCTCAAGCAGACGTAACACTTAGACACTCATTGCTTTGGATGAGTAACGGAACTTGTATCATCGAGCGCTTTCATGTGATTAACGGAACCTGCCTTGAACAACAGAGAGGGTACACACCTCACAGATCCAGAGATCGCCATGATGGGGTGACAAGGTTTGGTGCTTCCTGCATGCTCTCCTTAGCTTTGCTCAGTCTACCTTGGCTGTTTCAAAGTGTTTTGAGTCCTTGTATATATCAGTGTCCTCCACTGCATTCGATCAGACGGTAAGGACTCCCAACTGTCAACAGGAACATGAAACTTCACCAAACTATCCTTGATGCTATCACGAAAACGTTTTTTTGGAGTATGCTGGCATTTTCCGCCAAGAAGGGGCTCGCTATAAAACAACTGTTTTGAGAGTATATAGTCATCAAGCCGAGCAAGATGACTCGCCAAATGCATTTGGTTCTTAATAACAATGGTAGAAATAGTGTTGTTTTTCGCAGTTTTTAAAACACGCGTATAAAGGACAGAACTGCCCCATTTTAAACGAACGCAGTGCAGATGAAACCTCTCGAGCTGTTCCACATGCCACTGCTACAAGGTCTATGTTTCAGAGGCATAGAGTAGGAATGGCAATACATATGTTTGATATACAGATATTTTAGTTGTCACAATTAGATCAGCATCAGGCCGCATACTATCCTCTAACCTTTCAACTGCGCCTGATGCCTTGCTGATTCTCTGTCTTATTTCCTCATCAAGAGTGCCATCACTTGATAAAGTACTACTAAAGTAGACAATATTTTTTTAAAACTTCAAGGTGCTTTTCATAAACGAAGATATTAGGTTGCACATACAGATAACCAGGAGCGGAATTGTACATTACCTTAGTCTTTTCTAAAAGCTGTCGAGCAGAAAACACCATATTCACGGTTCCTCGACTACCTTTAAAACCAGAATGGAATCGGAAAGATATCAGGACAAATATATTTCACCAATCCATCGCAGCCGACAATTTCAACGATCAGACTTTGCCCTCTTTTTTTTGTACAACATAATCAGTAGGGCAATCATACTGACAGTATTAAAAGGGGAACCGCTCAATGTTCATTGACACCACTATGTTTTCGCAGCTCAACAGAAAATGCCATTCAGCTCCCGGGTTTTGTTCGAGTTGATCTGTTTTATGCATTGAACTATTTTCACGAGTTTTAGTTCAGCATCAAGTTCCATAAAAAGAACAGTGAAGGATACTCTCTAGTTCAGCAATATCGACATTGGATGAGTTGTGAAAGAGATCACGAAAGTGTTCGTGCCATCGATGCATGATTTCATTTGAGGTTTTCAACAAGCTTCTCTCATCCTTCGCCAAGAGTGATGTAGTTTAGGAGGATTTCGGATCATAAGCCTGACGAAGCAAAGTGTAAAATGTCTTAAAATCTCTATGATCGTAGGCAGTCTGTATCTCTCTGGAGAGGTCAGACCACCATTTTTTTTTATTTAGCGCGTACAACACTGAACCTCACTCCGTACAGAAGAGAAGTAGGCAGCGAGAGCTGGTTTGTTCAGAGGCGAAGAGTTGAGAAGTTTCAAATGAGCTTTCCGCTTCCTATCAACTTGTAGGTTAATTAGATTAGAGTTATGAGCAAACCAATCTCGAAGTCTGGGAACCTTCAATCCAAAGAGCTTCAACATCTTTTGGTATATTGTATCCTTTTCTGTCTCCCAATCACAATTTGAGAAATCTGTTTGGTTGAAAGCAGATTTAAAAGAATTTCGTACGACTGGATCCTTTAATTTGGAGACATCAATATATTTAGGCACTCTTACTCTATTGAAACGGCTTTTCTTGCGAATTGACATTTTAATTTTAGCTCAATACCACGCCCAGCACCACGTATTACTCTGATTTGCAAAAATTTCCAAGATCACCACGCGTTCACACGCATCAAGCATCAAGAATCACCAAAACCTCAACATCTGCCAAACCGGTGAAAACAGATCTAAGCGTATGATAAAATGAAGTAATATCATATTCAGACGAAGTAAGCGTCGACGCATAGACATAAAGAACATTAATGTAACGACCAGCAGCAAGGAGAATTCTCAATCTCATTGCATGGTCATTCCTGCTCGATTTTGTCAGTCAAGGAGTTCTTAATTTCAAAGCCCATATCAGCCTCACACCCCTTCCTTTTAGATCTACCAGCCTGATTCACGTTCAACTAGCTGATTTTCACTTGCGAAACGCATCTCAAAGTGTTCAGCAATGTCTACATTGTATCTTTGCAATTACCTGTGCCAAATTTGCAGTCTTCCGTTTTAGGCTTTTACCAGACAAATAAAAAAAAAAAACTAAAAAATATGCTCTTAACTCATAGATCCAACAGTGCAACTGTTTTTAAGTACTTTAATGGAGCGTGCAATGATGAACTCGTAGCGTTTATGTCCAAGTGGCAATGTGGCTTGCTTGGAATGTATAAGTGTTTAGAAAAATGTAATTTTCCAAAAGGGGACAATCGGAATAAGGACAAATATAAAATTGCCTCAGTTTAGAAAAACGTTATTTTGGGTGGATCGAGGACTGAAGAAGTTAAGAGCAGTCACTAAAGTTTGCTGAAAGTTCAATCACTTTTAATTGGCATCAATTTCAAGTGTAATTTGACCCGGAATCGTAGTACGCCAGAACGTTAATAGCAAAATACACAACTACAAAAGAAATAAATCTACAAAGGTATCGTATACAAATTAGATGTACGGCTTCAGAATGAGAAGAGACAGACAGACAGAGAGACAGAAAGAGAGAGAGAGAGAGTAAGAGAGAGAGAGAGAGTGAGAGAGAGATTATTAGTAGAAACACCAGCCCAGATATGGCAACAATACTCGATGCCTAGGCGAATAGTGGCTTTGTAAGACGTACAGGGCACTCGCATATGTGTTGCCATATTAAATACCGATCGCTTGTCTTGGAGGACTCCATACACAAGTGTGTTTGAGCTTCTTCTGAGTGGCCTCACCTGGACAATACTTATTTTAGTAATTCATTCATTTTGTATGAATCAGATGATTATACTTTTGACATTTTTTACCCAATATCAGAAGAATTTATTCGAGAAAGACATCGCGTACGAATAGAAGGAATCGCGTGAAGGTTGCTAACATTGCAAGTTGAACTGCTTTATGTACCCCTCCGCCACTGTCACCTTCTATTTTAGTATGTACTGAAACAGCTTAGATTCTGTTGGATTTCAACTTTTAATACGAAGATTCTCACAATAATAGAGTGAAGAAACCAGTGACTTACATTCAAAACTGATCCTTTATTTTTGGTTGAAGATGTCAAGAGACACTGCTGGTACTGCTTTGTAGTTCTTCAAACATTGATAACAATGTTTACCAATATGTCAAACCGATTCAGATTTCCATGAACCGCAAATATTTTATGTATCAAATTACACTAATCAAATTATTCATGTCATGTCATTGACGCCCATAACTTCGAAGTAGTGGGCGTCACCGTCTTAACGCTTTAAAGCGGTGAGTTATCACTAATTACAATTGATGCTTTTCCTTAATAGATTTGACTTTATTTGAAGCAAAATTTACTCAAGATGGGTTGAACCAGCTTCTCTCGTAGAATATACATCATCTAAGATAAACTGAGCCAATGAATTACGACCCGTATCGGCCACAATAGTTATTGGCAGATAGATACAGAGGAAGCTGCAAACCTCATAGACCTGTGGACTGGAGCTTGGTTCGATGTTAGCTTTGATAATGTATAACCATATCTTCAGCTGGCCTCCCATGCATTTTCGCTAATCTTTGGGTCTTCTGGAGCTACTGCTGTGTCGATAAACCCTCCACGAACTAGTTAACTCAACTCTAAAGAGATAAGTTGATGGTGATAGTGCTACCTCACATCCCAATTTCGGTATTGTAGACGAAATAGTGCCAATGGATGAGCAGACTTAGGTGACGGCAGTGTAGTTTGAATGCTTCTAGTCTTTGGAGATTTGCAGAGCTCATCGACCCGATCGCACAGCCGCAAGGAACAATCACCTGAAAATATACATGGGAGATCTGGAAATTCATGCCTATTGTAATCTCGAATTTTCTTTGCTATCTGTGTGACAATAAGTCCGTTCAATTTGTATTATTTCTTCTCGCTGGTATAATACAGATTTTGGCTCCCCGTTGGTTCACGTCAAATGTCATCAAATTACCGGGACATCCTGCGTCTTACGATCACTATCTAAAATCATTTTACGTTATCGTTTGAATTAAATCATTGTTGGTGTTTACTGTAATTTGAGTCACAGCGCCTTTCATGCAATTTCCAGTACTCTATGTTCTCTTTACTGGAAGTCTGGGTGGCGCTTTTTCCATTAGTCTTTCCATCCTCCCAGACTTTCAGTACCATTTTCAGTAGCAATAACGGACCACTGAAAAACAGGTTGTGTTGTTTCGAGATGATTTCACATTCTCGTAAAAGTAGTTTTCCATTAAGTACTTATAGATTATTAACATCGGCCTTGATGGTCGTAAAATACGCTCAAATATGATATTTTATGCGGGTTTCGTATTTATTATCATGGAGTCAATTATCTACAGATTATTATATTGTGGCCAATGTAGTGATTTTAAAAGTACAAAAAAGGTACATATACAAGAAATTTACCGTGCTGAATGGGGCCGTGATTGGATGGTAACGTTTAATGCTAGTAAGATTAAGCTGCTCTCCTTTAACAATTACAGGACCCCTTTCCAACCACCTATATCCATGACAAATAACGCACTACCTGAGAATTCTTCCTTCAAACTCATCTGCTTTACATTCTCGGGCAATATGAACTGGAACAAATACACTGAGGACAGTGCGAAGACGTCTTAAAAAAAAAATAAAGTGGGTTCCCCTGATCGTGCTAGAAGAATACTCACACATGAGACTACTCTATACCTCTACAAGTCCACCATTCGCCTATGCATGGAATATTGTTGCCACATTTTGGCTGGTGCAATTATCAGCAACCTCACCTCTTGGAACCCCCCCCCCAACAAAAAAAAAAGTAATCTATCTAATAGTTCCCACTTTGTTAACTAAGCCAATACCTGTCTCATCCCAGTAATGTTGCATCCCTGTGCCTGTTTTATAAATAATTTAGGGGAATTTACTCTGATGAACTCGTTGCACTTGACGTACATATCCCCGACAAACCCGCATAGCAACAAAATCTCACTCCTTAACTGTTGAGGTCCCTAAATGCCAGAAAGCCTTCTACTCTAATAGTTGCTTCCCTCGAACAGCTAGACTTTTCAATGCCCTCGCTGCTACCTCATTTCTGGACTAAACTGGTATGAAGAAGTTTAAATGTAACGGAAACCAACATCTTATTAATCTTTTCGATGCATGCCCATAATTAGTAGCCCCTTGCGTCCAAATGGCGAAATTACTTTTTAGAGGTTAACGTGAGCAATAAAAACAAAAGACGGATGATATTATTATTTAGAAACAATTTTTTTACATAGAAAGGAGAGAGGGTCTGGCAACTATTCTGTACTTTCAACTACCAATCTAATAAAAATGTCATAAAACTAGAATTTAACTCGGAAATACAATTATAAATTGCAGGGTAACTTCTCTCTACAAGAACTATAAAATATGACATAGGTGCTTCCAGCTAGAATCGAAAACAAAACATTGAGCGCTCCAACATAGTGTTTGTGCTATCGTCAGATGGATGACAAACAGTTAAAATGTAACGACTCTAACGTATACGCGTACAAAAGTCTTACTTTTTAAACAATTTTTGACACACTATGCAGCTATTTAAACTGGTTTATATAAATATCTATATATATATATATATATATATATATATATATATATATATATATATATATATAACGACTTCTTATCACGAGGTGCCGATTTCGAATCTCGCCAGATTCAGCCACTCTGATGAGTCGTGGGCGACGAAACATGTATCAGTGGATAATTATATTTTAAAAATAATATATATGCCGCTCCCCATTAATAATTTTATAATTTACATAAAAATGAATTAAATGATCCTAATTATGATATAATAAAATTATTAATTTTTATGTAAATTATAAAATTACTAGCGGGGGTACCCGGCGTTGCCCGAGTGTTTGTTTCCGGGACAGGGGGGGGAATTTTAAAAATTGTTATGGTAAGTAAGTAGGAAGGATCAAACCCGGAGTCATGAGTAAAAGTAGGAAAATAAAGTGTGAAAAAAGAAACAAACAAAAAAAAAACATCTGCAACGTTAACAGTTCGGCCACCAAGAAAAGTCCATTCCAGTTGTTTAGGAAAAAAAAAAACACTATGGTAGGTCGGCGCGAACGTGAAAATATAATGTGACCCTAACCACTACGCCACAGAGCACTGCAGCTTAGTTTAGTGATTTTAAATAACTTCACATGATAGAACTACGAAGCCAAACCGGTGTTCTCTTCTCAACTGTTCCTTGTGAACGATCTCCAAACGGTGTTAAGTGGTGGCAGGGGGAGGAGGAATTTTTTAGAGAGAAAATATTTTACCACTTCCATTGATCTTAACCGATTTTGGCCGTGACATCTCAGCAGAAAAAGTATAGAAATCTAAGATTATCGAGGAATTTGAGGACTAATAAGCCTATAACAAACCTCAGATATTGTTCTGCCGTTTGTGCATAATGTATTTGCATGAAATATCTTGATTTTTAATCCTATTAAGGTCAAAATCCCACGAGAAAAAATGAGTTCATTTTATTTATATAGAGAAGAGAAGAGATTAATTCCATCTACTAACTAACTAATGAATTATTTTTATTCAAACAATTTTCACTACATAAATATATGCAAATAATAGGGGGGAAATAAGTTCAATCCAGCGACTGACACCCTTTCTAACTCAACAATAAACAACAACATATGCAAATAATAAATAAAATATTTATCAATATTCAAATTTTATTTTTAACTGCAATATTTTAAGTCTAAAAAATTCTTATTTTTTACTTTACTAGAATATCTTGTTCTTTACTTTTACAGGTTTAATCTATTGTCCTTTACTTTTCCAGGTTTAATAAAATCTTAAGAATATTACTTTTCATGCGCGCATTTTTCCACATAATATATATATATATATATATATATATATATATATATATATGCGTGTGTGTGTGTGTATATGTGAAAGTGTGTGTGCAGATTATTACTATAGGCTCACTAGCATTACCCAAGTAATTATTAGTGTTGTTTTTTGCTAATAAGTGTTTTCATGATCTGTATATTAACAATTTCTCTCAAATTATATTATGATGTTGACAAGAAAGTTCTTGCGGGTTTAAATTTTTTAATTACGATAAACATATCTCGGCCCGTGCAAAAAAATAAAAAAAATGATTGATCGAAATAAGCAACATCAGAATGAAAACACCTTTGCCCACACAAAACAAGTGCATTTATGCCAGTAATGTAAAAATCTTGTGTTCTCGTGGCGATGAAGTCGCTGAAGGATTTTTTCATATCGCTTAAGTTTTTGAAGCATTTCTTATGCAAAAAGTTGTCGAGATGTTTGAAAATGTGGTAGTTGGTAGGTGAGAGGTCTATAGAGTATGGCCCAATTCGTCCAACTTCTGCAAGATCGATATAGCAACGTGGAGGAGAATTGAGCTTTTCTATTGACTGATGGTGGGTGTTGTCGGTTTTTGATGCATTTCATCCATTTGTTGACATCACTTCTCCGCCGTAATGGCTTCGCCTGCATTAAAAAACTGTAATGGACAAGACCGGTGGCAGACCACCAAACAGTCAGTATGACCTTCTTTTGGTGCAACTCTGGCTTCAAGAAGTGCTGTGGAGCTTCGTCGGGATCAAAACATTGAGCTGAGCGTCGCCGGTTGTCGTAAGAAACCACATTTTATCGCAAATCATAACCCAGTTGAGAAACTGGTCGTTCTTGTTTCGTAAAAGAAAAAGAGATGATATTTCATAACGGCGTTTTTTTTTTCTTTCTAATCTTTCTCAAGTGGTTAGAAATCGTCGTATAAGTTAAATCTATATAGGAAGCAAATAAGAAGACACTCCATTATTTTTTGGGGGGTGGGAGTTATGTAGCAATGGGAGGTTGTAGATGGGGGTTAGTAAAATTATAGATATGCGGCTTAAATGTTCTTGGGTCCATGTAGTTTTTCATCTTTTGCCTTTGCAGCAGTTTGTTTGGCCTGCACTTGTTGCTCCTATGTGCTAGTTTTCACATTCATGGTTTCTTTTCATTTTTGTTTTTTAAAAATATTTCAGCTGTTTTTATTATTGTTGTTCGTTGTATTTTCCAGCCATTCCTTTGATTCCAATTTCTCCCATTCTGTTTTCCAAGTTTTTTTAGGGAGTGTTCCTAGAACTCCCACTATTATACGTATTATTTTGATTTTTCTTCATCTTCCATTATTATTATTATTATTATTATTATTATTATTATTATTATTATTCACTCAAACGTTGCCTTATTACAATATCCTGTTACCATTGATTTTTCGCTGGCAATGACAATTTGTCTTCACTGAGTTAAAGTAGCAGTAAACCTTTCTAAAATCCGACTGTGTTTTCTGATCGGTCGTTTCATCATTTTTAACTATCGTGTGCTGTACCAGCCGTTATTGATCCTCTTTCGGAAAAAAAAACGATAATTTTAGAAGCTTTCTTGAAACTTCAGTTTAAAGTAGATTTCTGTATATATATATATATATATATATATATATATATATATATATATATATATATATATATATTGTTTTAATATATATATATATATATATATATATATATATATATATATATATATATACAAGAATAAAAAAGCATTGGAAATGCAAAAGGATATAGGAATAGTATGCCAAAAAGTATACAAACAAGATAGCTATGAATGGCTAGGCACATGGAAATAGAATTGTATCCAAAGTATAGCCCTATAGCTTTTCTCCAATCTTCATTCCGTGCCATCATTACGGTTGTAAAAAGCTATAGGGCTATACTTTGGATGCAATTCTATTTCCATGTGCCTAGCCATTCATAGCTATCTTGTTTGGCATACCATCCCTATATCCTTTTGCATTTCCAATGCTTTTTTATTCTTGTTTATTAGTATTTTTACTTACAGTCTTATTTTTAAACTTACATTCATGATAGTATTGTCTTTTTTAGGAGGCGGCTCATTGCCGCCTCCATTAGTAGCAGGTCGATTTCTGCTGGGTTTTAGGTCTTTGGGTTTTGGGCCTTAGGAGTTGCCTCTTGGTCCTCCATCGGTTCTATATTACATAGAGAGTGCTACCGCCTCTCTGATAAAACAGTTAGAGTATTATAAAGTTCTAAAATGTTCATACCTTCACTATTAAATTTTTCTTGGTTCATTCTTTGGCGTTTTGGCAAAGATTTGGCAGTTTTTGATATTTATATTTATAATAGTTTGTGCATGAGGCAGCTTTTTCCCCCTTGGGATCCCTGTTATACCGTGCTTTTGAGTCAGCACGTGAGGCAGCCTTCTTATTTTCTGGTTCTTTGTTATAAAGAGCACGTGAGGCAGCTTTTTTCCCTCGGAATCCCTGTTATACCGTGCTTTTGAGTCATCACGTGAGGCAGCCTTCTTTTTGTCTGGTTCTTAGTTATAAAGAGCACGTGAGGCAGCTTTTTTCTCCTCAGAATTCCTGTTATACCGTGCTTTTGAGACAGCACGTGAGGCAGCCTTCTTTTTTTCTGGTTCTTTGTTATAAAGAGCACGTGAGGCAGCTTTTTTCTCCTCAGAATTCCTGTTATACCGTGCTTTTGAGACAGCACGTGAGGCAGCCTTCTTTTTTTCTGGTTCTTTGTTATAAAGAGCACGTGAGGCAGTTTTTCCCCTCGGGATCCCTGTTATACCGTGCTTTTGAGTCAGCACGTGAGGCAGCCTTCTTTGCCTCAGAATTTGCATGATACTTAATTTTTATTATTTCAGCATTTTTCTGATAGTATTCTTTTTGCTCAGATAATACCTTGACTTTGTTTTTTTCATAGTCTATATTTCTCTGAGCTTTTTTACTACGTGCTGACTTTGGCATTTTTTATTAAATGTAAACATATAACACTTATGTGTATCTTACTATAATATCACTTATCTTATAGCAAGACAACTCTCGTAGAATTTAGATACTGCCCCGTCACCAATAGTTAAAGTGTGGAACGGTATATACACCAATAGTGTAGTTGTTATCTTTATATGAAGTCCTAATCAGTGACAGTGTGAGGTTACTTGGTTAATTTATTGTAGTTTATTTTAGAAAATTTACTTATTTTTATTTGTAGATTGTGTATAGTAGCCACAATATCTAGTTATTTTTGTGGCTAGGGCTTGGATTTTGATTCTTTTTGGTCAGCTTCCAGTGAGTTCTTAGAAGATGACTTTCTTGCAGTTTCTTTTGCGG
Organism: Euprymna scolopes; assembly: GCF_053919585.1. Classification (NCBI taxonomy): domain Eukaryota; kingdom Metazoa; phylum Mollusca; class Cephalopoda; order Sepiida; family Sepiolidae; genus Euprymna; species Euprymna scolopes. The sequence goes on along the minus strand of NC_136485.1, from coordinate 173,846,083 downwards.
TTAATTTAACTTATTTCCTTTGGCGTTTGGTGAGTTCTTAGAAGAACTGGTCTGATCTACTTTTCTTAGCGAGCGAAGAGATCCAGCTGCATTTAACAATGGTTGCTATAGTGTATTTTTACGCATGCGTGAGAATTTCAAGTTTCCTCCTTATTTTTCAATAGTTTGACAGTAGTCATGTGTCTTTCTGCCAAGAGCGACAGACGTCAGTGTTAGCCGTGATCGTCTAGAGGTTAGGACCCCACGTTGTGGCCGTGCTAAGCTAGGTTCGAATCCTGGTCACAGCATTGGCATTTTGTATATATTTTACAGTCCAAAATCTGAAGAGTTATTTGTTTTTATAACATTGTTTTTTGACGTCGTACTTGCTGATAGGTTACTCTTATAAACATTTTGATCAACTGAGATAAAGATTTCGTGGTTTTATTAACGCTGGTGAGGTGCTGTTTAAAGAAAAAACCTTAACGTTCACCTCAAATATTCAGCGTCCAAGAAATATAGGCCACTGGCAAACTGGAACGTCTGTGAGCATCCGGTGTATTATTTGGAGCTGTCCCTTTTCAGAGAAGTTCCGTGTTCGAAGTGGTCTGTCTACATTGGGTATATAGTGTTTAAAACTTGTTATTACACGTAATCTTATTTAATTATGGAGTTAGCTTAAAAGCGATGGGTCACTGCACTTCTCCGTGTAAAGAGCAGTCGATTGATGCTTGAACTGCTGTCAGAGACCGTTCGTACATCGAGATACATCGTCTCAAAAGAAAGAAGAAAGCAGAAGAAGAAAGAAGAAAGAAGAACAATTGGCCATTTTTGTACCCCCTTTTTTTTTGCTCTCTTTTGACATTTTAACCGACGTTCTGACACTCGCTGGATTCGTAAGACGCTTCTCTGTAAGAATATGTGCTTTTTGAAACTTATAAGTTGATTTTAGTTGAGATTTGGATAGTTTTGTTTTGTAGGCGTATATATGCGTGTACGGGCCATCCCTATATAGAGAGTGCTACCGCCTCTCTGATATATATATATATATATATATATATATATATATATATATATATATATATATATATATATATATACTTTTTATTTTTTATTACCGTATCTTTCTGTTAAGTTACATTATTGTTTCAGCTACCCGGCCGGTTTTTTTTTTTGCTGTTTGTAGCTTCCTCAGATTTTTACAGAAATGTTCGTTATTATGAGATGAAAGAGTGAATAAGGTCGGGGGGGGGTGTGAGGAGGACAGAAGAAAGAGAGGAAGGGAACAAGGGGGAATGTGGGAGGGGGCGCTTGGTATGTCGGTAATAAAAGATACGGTAATAAAAAATAAAACGCATATTTGCTCTACAACAGTATTGACCACTTTCTTCAGTTTTTATTAATTACCATTTCGACTATATATATATATATATATATATGTATATATATATATATATATATATATATATATATATATATATATGTATAAAGATTGTTGATTTATTTTTTATTATTATTCTGTAGTATTTTTCTTTTGTTTGCGCTTTTACTGCGCTCTTAATAGAGAAGTTATATGTCTTTGTTTACATTTTAGTGGCTCCACATTTTAGGACGTATTATTTGTAATTATTCCTTTATCATTTAAATATTTTATTTAAATATTTTTATGTGCATAAAAGCACATAACTTACTTTTATGCACGTAATAATATTTAAATAACATATTGAAGCAATAAATTAAAAATTATATATATATATATATATATATATATATATATATATATATATATATATTACTGTTTTAATTTCCATATTGCCTGTTTATGTTTGTAGTTTATGATTTTTCTTAAGATTTTAATTGTTTTTAATGCACCCGTTTTAAAGTCTCGGTCTTCCTCTTGTTTCCAATTTCTCTTAGTCTTTTTTCTCCAATTGGTCGAGACTAATCTCAGGGCTCCTATTTGAAATATATTGACTTGCTTCATGTTCCAACTTAATTTCAATTCTTTCGTTCTGTATGTTTATTCGTTTTCACCCGTTCTTTACCTTCACCCTGTGTGCTGTGGGACGGAAATTATAACATTTAGTAGTTTGTTATGGTGCCGGTCTTCCTGCTTGGATGCGTTTATCTGTTTGTATCTCCACGTCGCAAGGATTTCCAGTACTGTTTTCTGTTCGTGTATATTCTATTTTTTCGCATGTTCGTGGTGCAGTTGTTGCAAAGCTCTCAGCGAACTGCATCAGTTAGGTCTATCTCAATATATATATATATATATATATATATATATATATTTATTTAGGCTTGATGGTTGAGTAAACTTCTGGGTTTCATCGTTTCATCTCTTCGTCCACAAACTCTTTTTTTTTTTTTACATGGGGGTCACCACTTTTCAAGGCCCGAAGGCTACTCAGGGATAAGGGTTATTGCGTGTACAGTAATCAATCAGATAGTATTGTAGTAATCATTAGTATTGGGGGTTTTGATAGAGTGTCTTACTTAAGGGTACGGTTTGTCAGGAGTTTGTTTATGTTGGACTTGAAGACGTCCAAGTTGTAGTCAGGTGGGAAACAGGCAAGCGGCAGAGAGTTCCACTGGCGTGCAGTTCAAAGAAAGAAGCTTTGCTCATGGAATCTACGTTTGGATTTAGGCACAGATAGAGAGTAGGGAAAATTATTGACAGTAGTTTCAGCCAGACGGGTGTTTCTCGTGAAAGATTGGCGAGGGGAGACGAGGGATTTGAGCTCAGATGAGCACCTGCCATAAATAAATTATAAATAACGACAAAACAAAGACAGGCTCGCAACGTCTCTTCTGTGGGAGAGGGGTTGCAGGGAAGGGAAAAGGGCATCCCCCACTAAACCACGAAGTCTATTTTGTACTCTGTCAAGGCAGGATAGGCTGTTTTTAGCAGCTCCTGCCCAGATGTGGCAGCAGTACTCCATCCTTGGACGTACTTGGCTTTTATACAGATAGAGAATTGCATCAGTAGTGAGATATCATCTAGAGCGGTAAAAGGATCCCACCATCTTTCCAGCGTCCCTGGCAACAGATTTGATGTATGTGTTCATTTCAGATCAGGAGTAAAGGTCAAACCCAGAAGATTGTCAAAACATGGAGCACCCCCAAGACGAGACGCATCCATTTCAATTGATGCCAGATGGGGATCAGAGCGTTGATGATGTAAAGATAGAAGCTTGGTTTTGGATGCATTAAAAGTAACCAGCCACCTCCTGCCTCATTGTGCCACGTGCTCAAGATCAGAGGAGAGAGAATTAGAGAGAACTTTTTCATTTACGGCCTTTGATGTGTTGCCATAGATGGTCGTGTCATCAGCATAGATATCAACGATTATTTAAGTATGCGTTTTGGGAGGTCATTGATGTAGATCAGGAAGAGAGTTGGGCCCAGGATGGACCCCTGAGGGACTTCAGCATTAATACTGTGGGCATCTGATTTCTGTCCATCAACCACTACTCTTATGAACCTATCAGAGAGAAATGATTTAATGATTTCCAGTAATACCGTAGCTGGAAATCTGGTGAAGTAGACCCTTATGCCATACCTTGTCGAAGGCCTTTGATATGTCAAGAGCAATTGCCCTAGAAAGGAAGCCTTTGTCGAGAGATCCTATGTGATATAAACGTAAGCACATCTGCTGTAGATCTTGCAGAGCGGAAACCATATTGCATGTCACTAAGAAGGTTGTTTCTGTTGAGGTGGTTGACTACGTCTTTATTTAATATGGATTCCAACAATTTACTCATGACACACAGGAGACTTATTGGTCTATACTGAGAGGGAGATGACTTTTCACCTGAATTCTTAAATACAGGGCATACTGATGAGATTTTCCAGGGTGTTGGAAAGAACTTCTCCTTAAGGCAACACTTAAACATTTACTGCTTTCGTCTGTTTATTTATTTTTAACTTTCATGTGCTTTATTATTATTATTAGTAGTAATAGTAGCAGTAGTAGTAATATTAGTAGTAGTAGTAGTAGTAGTAGTAGTAGTAATTGTTGTAGTAGTAGAAGTAGTAGTGGTTGTTGTTATTGAATTAGTAGTAGCAGTATCTACACGCTGTCATCGTATTATTATTATTATTATTATTTTTATTATTATTATTATTATTATACTTAGATCATATTGGTTATGCTTGCTATTATGTTACTCTGATATTTATTTTCTAGTATTATTATTATTATTATTTTTACGACTAGTTTAGTAGCAATAGTAGTAGTAGTAGTAGTATCTACACATTCTCATTGTACGCTGATCTTTCTTGTTTTTTACGACTTCATTGCATCTTTATTTTGGATCAATGTTGCTAAGTTACTGGTTACAGCAAGCGAAATGGCGGGCGCTTCATCGCCATAGCAAGCTGTTTCTGCTTCTATTTTAAAGGGAGCAAAGAAAACCTTTGCAACGGATTGCTGCTGGATTCACGCGGGACTGCTATGCAGTCGTTGGTGTGGGAAGAATTTTTAGGGCGTTCACAAATCCTGCAAATGCATTCATGGCTCTAGACACAAAACCCTTCCCATTCTCGACATTCCTGAAAATAAAGAGAGCGAGAGCGACAATGAAAGAAGGAGAGAGAGAGAAGGGTGGGGGGATAACGTCAACTATTCACGAACTTCGATTGAGAATGGCATTCATAAAATGCCTTTAAAAACACATGTAGGTCGCCATTATCATTTAAAGCTGTTTACTGTTAGATTATCTATCAGAATTATGTGTGGAATATTTAAAAAAAAATTCACCTTTCTCGTAACTGAGATATTCATTTACTAAAATAATGAATCACATAATTACACAGATACTTGCATAAATAATTACGTAAGCAAACACGTGGATACGTTTCAGACTAGCTGGGAACAGGACCACGCCAATGGCGTCCGCTATAACTATCGATCTAATCCCTTTATGGATAAAATTATGTGACCACTTCTCGTGTGTCTGTATATGTGTACGTGTGGTTCTCGCCTATCCGTGACTTACGCATAATTCATTTTAGCATTAATCGAAAAATAATCGATAATTTATTGAAATGAAAAGCACAATGGAAAATGTTTTAAAAATCTTATTTAAAAATCATGTTAATATTAAATAATTGAAAATAATTGATTTCTGTCTAGACTCTTTGAAATCGAAAAAGAATTTCGAAACATTTAAACTGTCGAAAAGAAATTGATTCGTGTTTTTTTAAAAATCTTTGGAAACCCCCACTTATTAAAAAAATAACGGGTTTATTTCCAAAACGTTTCAAAATAAAATTAAAATACTATTACATTAACAGAAATTTGTTATAATCCTGAAAAAAGTTGATTTAATTAATAATTTATGAGAAAACGATATAATAATAATTATATTTTACTTTAAATATTCTAGTTAAAAAAGTAAAACCCCCGGGTGTTGCTGGGGATAAACTGTTAAAAACACAATGATCATGATATTTAAATAGTAACTTGTTATATAACTTACTACAACTAGTTTGGCATGAGGTCATATTTTAGGAGTATTCACAGAATAAAAATTCACCACAAAATTTACTAATTCATAAAACTGTTCACATTGACACAACGATTTAGATTGATATTTTTAACTTAGTGTGGCACAAGGCTAGGCTTATAAGCACTCTATGATATGAGATTATATAGTTAATGATATGAGAATCACATTTTAACTAATTGGTATTTGTTTGCCTCTCACTTCAACCATGTGTAGCAGAAGGCTGAGTGTTTAGGAAAACTATACTCCCTAAAGTAGAGAGGATTCTGGTCGGTTATACAAATAGTAAGGATCGGACTTGCTGACATTAATCGGTAAAGGTACCTCGACTATTGACAATAACGTCCCTCTCTCCTATAAGAGGAGGTAATACCTAAGTAAGTTTATCGCCTTGAACTGAGGGTTACCAGACTCCATTCTGACAAAACAAGGTTCTGGTGATTCAAGTAATTTGCTAGAATACCAAAGTGTTTCTAAGGACGGTTTCGAGCTGATATGAAAATGGATGTGAAAATTCCGAGTAAATAAAAGACACCATATTTTATGAGACAAGCTTATATGAATTATGAACTTGCAGTGGTACAGTGGGTTTTGACGCAGACTGTTCATTCTGCGGAACAGGTTCAAGTCTTGTAAAAGACATTACTGTCACAACTACATTCATAATTTGTGTATTTATATTTTTACGGACAGTTATCCTCATCTTGATAGTTGTTGTTTCACCACGACTCGGCTAACTCATTCTCTGGCCTTCCTCAGGTGATTCCCAATTTAATCACCTGAAGAAGGCAATAGGATGAGTTGGCCAAAACGTAGTGAAAAAGCAATAACTATGAAGATGAGGATGACAGTTCGCAAAAAAATAAGACATGAATGAAGAAATTATGAAGCCCCATCCAATAGAGTTCCATATATATACCTTCAGTAAGTATATAAATTTATTTATTAGTGCACACGCAGAAAATACGACAGACGGTCAGTTTTTTAGGCGAGATATACACACTTAACTCCAAACTGTACCAATGTGGATTTAGACAATAAGAAAAACCGTCACGATCGAGAATTCCTTGTTCATTTGCTGATGACAACACAGATACTACACTTTCGTCCTAAATCAAGTGGTGTTTACGTTATTCAAGGGTTACATATTAAAATGGCTTGCACCAGTGTTTCAAAACTTATTTATTTTCGTGGAACGCTTCCAATAATAGTGCCAATACAAGGTACCCCACATACAAAAAATATTTTACAAGCTTAGTTATTTATTTATCCTTCGTAATGCTTGCAATATTTTTTTTTATAATCAGTTTAGTAAAATTTACCATTAGCTTTCTCAAACTAATTAATAATTTTTTTAATAAAAAGTAACCATATTTTCCGGAAATAAAGGCATAACATGCTCTGCCTATTTATTAGTATCTCTTAAAGGACCCCTCTGAAAAACACCGGGGTCCCTAAGAACCCTGGTTGAGAAATCCTAGGCTCGGCTCTCAATATTTAGCGAGACAATTCGTAGAAGAGAAAAACACCCTCAATATAAGACAAGTTTAAGTTTGAAGACCTGCCATTATTATACACCCAGATTAATTGTCTCCTCACGAGGATAATTTTAGATATAAGGTTGGTTTTTCGGTGCCTCAGTTGTGTCTTGAAAGACAAAGGATACCTCCTGTAAGGGCAGCGGCGCGTGTAATTGTGAGGCAAGGGTTGCGCAATTCCAACTCTGCTGCATCGGCATTGCTTGAGTCCAGTGGCACGGAGAAGTCAAGGACGACTGGAAAGAAAGACGAGATAAGAGAAGAGCATATAGCGCACCTGAAATTTTCAAATGCTCACACATTTTTTAAGATCAGGTTTAACGTTGCTTAACTTCGGGGATCCAGCGGAACCGGTGTGCCAACGTGATTATGTCGTATCCAGGTCGGTTTTTAATGCGGGAGATATCTAGATCTAAAATTGGAAAGAGCTGGATTATTATGGAAAAAAATTTAAATTGCCTCAGTCTGGAAGTCAAAGGACAAATATTATATACTACACATTAATCCTCAGTCGCTGAAGGTACGGTACTACACGACTACTATGAGTTTTCTTGAAAAGCTAGGAGGTAAGGTTTAAAGGCTTTAATTGCGAAGAGGAAGAAGGAGATTTGAATATTGAGTTTCATTGATAAGTTGCGCGCTTTTCAGTTATGAATAAGGTTGCATTTCATTCGGGTTTTTCTGGGATCGATAATTTATGCAAAAAGGGATTGTATTGAACTGACGAGACGCTGGGAAATGGGAACGGGAGGTCTCAAGATACGACCATTAAATGTACGCGCTAAGATCGACGGACGAAAATGCAAATATAAAAAAAATGAGACTTAACAGACGCACGAATTGCAATTTTAAAATTGCGCGTGACAGATTTATGAAAATACGATTTCAAAATTATCATGACAGGCGGATGGAATTACTATTTAAAACATAATATATTACAGACGATTGAGAATACTATTGTAAGACCAAGTGATATTTCGGACCTACACTTCACAGACGGACATAAATGATATTTTCAAACATAAACGTGACGGACAGATAGACAGAAATGCTATTTAAAACGAAAGCGAGTAACATATAGGAAAACGGTATTTAAAATTTAAAACTTCATCGCGGCGGACCGATTGATAGAGATGCTTGTACGTGACGTAACTAAGCTATGGAAATGTTATTTAACATTTTAAACTTAAGCCTGGCAGAGCAAACTACAGTGGGCGTCTATAGTAGAAATTGTTAGACGCAAGTAAAATAAGATGCGACTGCCTGTTCAACGACATAATTAGTATTGTTTACTGAATCGTGCAGACGTACAGGCCGACCGAGCCTCAAAAGCGATGTTCGGACGCACCCCTTCCCTTCCAAAAAAGAAAGAGACGAGACGCACGAGTTCGGGTATAGCAGTCGCACTCTGTTAGGTTAATGGACTCATCCGGTATGCTAGTGTGTAATGGGTAGACGGTAGAGATTGGGTTTCTTATTGTGTGTAGACATTCATGCGCGTGGCTGAGCGAGTGGCGTGTGGATGGGACGGTGGTGGGCAATGGGTTGCGTCTGGGTTAGTCAATGAAAATTGAATCATCGAAACGAACGAGGAATTGAGAAAGCTTTTACTACTACCAGACTGATCGGAAGAAGGAAAGAGATGGGGGAGATAATATTCCACAGCATCAGACTCCCTTTTTTATTGGTAGATTTCTAAACGTGTTTGTTGTTTACTAGATGGCAGACCATGCCGGCTGGAAAGGGAAGACGACATCGTCGAGCTCAAAATAGGGGCGTGGTCATTTTGGGACGCTCATTAGCGATGACACATGCTTATAGATATTTGTAAGATATCTGCCTCACTAATAAAAACAGATACTACACTTTAAGATTTTTTCAGTTAAAATAATAAGGAAAATTACAGTCGTTATACCTCAAGGGAAATAGAAAATAGACCTTGTGTTCACTTTTGAAAGTATCCTAATGAATCTTAACCCCACTGTTTATGACCAAAGACGATTAATTGTTGGCTTTTGCAATATTTTAACATTGAAGTAGTATTTTATAAATCTGCTTACATCAAGTGGTATTATGACTGGTCTGTATCAATTTACACAAGAAATAGTGGCATATACATTACACACACAAAATTACATAATATATATGGAGAGTTTGAATTCTCCGCTCCAAAGCCTTTAAATCTCGGCTATTGCTGAGGTGGTTAGTTCTGTGTTAGTTCCTGTGCAATTCTAAGAGATCTACTCTCGCAGGCTTTGCCATCTCTCTCTCTCTCTCTCTCTCTCTCTCTCTCTCTCTCTGAGAAGGGTCACTTTATTACTAATCGCCTGAGGCGCCCTTACCAGGGAATTCGATTGGACTTCCCAGGCACTTTTTGCAAGTTAGTGCCCCTTCTCGGAGATGCTTACTTTTCAATTCCACTTTTCGACCCTGGGGTCACAGTTATCGTAGTGAAATACAATTAAATACCCTTAAGCATTCAATTATAAATTCTACGGAATTGTTTGGTAGTTTTTCTGCCATCAATCCAGGTTCTTTTTCTGTTTTCCCTCCTTCATGATCTATAGCAATTGAACTGCGTCTCGCGTCCTTTTCCGGCATGCTTTCTATTTTCAGGGAATAGTATGGCCATCCAAGGAGTGGAATTCTCATCTGTTTGTTGTTAGTAGTTTTAAAACATGCCTAACAATATAGCTAAATAAATACGTATAAGTGTCATGAATACTCTACTATTGAAAGCTATATATATATAGCTATGAGTGAGCTATATATATATATAGCTATGAGTGAGCATATTGGTTGATAACTTATCCCGAGTTATTAAGAAGGTGACTTCAGAGTCACTTACAGACGTTATCAGTGTAAAAAGCATACCAAAGCAAATAAAAAAAAATCGGCGAGCTGTGTTCGAAACTTGTCTAAGCCACTATTTCATTCTATCCATATTGACAACATTCAACTTGTCCCTCATGCAAATATTTGATTCTAAAAAGTATCCTGTAAACCAATGCCGAAACCATCATATAGCGAGACTGGACATTTTATGTATATTGTACACACGCAGAGACAGACATATATATTAGTGATGGGACGATTCCAATATTTTAGCGATTCCGTACTAAATTTCTGATTCCGATACAATTTCCGATTTCGATCTCGATTCTTTATAAATCTCTAAATATTTAACCATCATGTGTCTATTTTTTCCCGATGACAATGAAAACATGTTAAATGTGCATATATTTTCTCAAAGATAAACCCACCCTTATGTGTGGGCAATGATCTATAAACTTCAGCTTTACTGGTAGTCTAAAATCAATAAGTATTTATTAGTTATCATTACTTCCAACAGATTTTCTTTAAAGGTTGGTTGGTTTTGGTTTACGGCATATCAACCCTTTTCAGGTTAATTAATGCCGAATCCAAAGATTTTGAAAAAAAAAAAAAACTTTAATAGAATATATTTGTCGTTTTCAAGTCGGTTTCTATTTAACCCATAGTTGGAACCCTAACAGGTACTACCACTCCGGGTCAGAGTAGACCTGGCAGCAATGACAATTAAAGAGCGGCTCCACACTCCCCAAAGCCGGCAATTGGGGCCTCACCACTGGATATAGTTCAAGATCATATCCAGGATCAAAATGTTTTTTAAAACAAAATAAAATAAACAAAGGTAATTAAAGGAACGTTTTGCCGTCAGAAAATGGACATAATTGTTTGCTGTCATATATATATATATATATATATATATATATATATATATATATATATATATATATATAGTAGTAAGTTATAAAATATATATGGTAATTAAGGTACATAGACTATTCCGCGTTTCATCCACGCTAGGATTCATCAGGCTTATGCGAAGATTTTGTGGTTGTCTCGCGTTTTTATATAGGCATCTTCTATTGTGTTTTTAGTTAAGTTAATCAGCTTTCTAGTTTCTACCGTACCCTTCCTAATCAGCTAATGACCAGGCACTTACAGGACAAAGGCCAAGTTAACCTCCGGTTCACCCGTTCCTTTAGTATAAATTTATGCGTAAAGTTTAAGTATTTATTTCAAAAGTGCTCAATACGTACGTAGAGCTAGGTAGTAAGTTATAAAATATATATGGAAATTAAGCTACACAGAATATTCCGCGTTTCATCCACGCTAAGTAACTGCTCTTTAGCTGATTAGGAAGGGTGCGGTGGAAACTAGAAAGCTGATTGGCTAACTAAAAACACAACAGAAGGTGTGTATATAAAAACGCGAGACAACCACAAAATCTTCGCATAAGCCCGATGAATTCTAGCGTGGTTGAAACGCGGAATATTTTGTGTAGTTTAATTGCCATATATATATATATATATATATATATATATATATATATATATATATATATATATATATTTGGCTTAAAATTTATTGGTATATGAACGATTACTGAATTATATAAACCCAGTAAAATTCGGAATACTACAAATAAGACTATATATATATATATATATATATATGTGTGTGTGTGTGTGTGTGTGTGTGTGTGTGCGTACGTGCGTGTGTCTGTGTATGTGTGTGTGTGTTTGTGTCTGTGTTCCCATGTCCTGTCGTTGAATACTTTCTCTGACTATTTTTTATGAATGTTTGCCGAAACGGCAGTAATAAGTGCATAATTCTCATTAATTCTTGCATCAATTGCCGGTATTCTGAGGGAACGATTAACTTACGAAGTCAAGGGTGAACTTCTGACTGAATTCAAATGTACTAGCATTTCATCCCGGCGTTTCCCGGGTGTTTGGAGTTTATGTTGAGCAAAAAAAAAAAGCGGTCAAATTTTTAAAAATTTGACTCCTATTATAACCCTTTATCCTTTATTGTCTTGGGCTCAAATCAAGTTATTAAGTTAGATCCATGTCCAAGGAACCTATATCACATTTCAATTGTTTAGACCCAAAATTGTCGGAGGAGTTTGGTAGAGTTTCCAAAGGTCAAATCGATGAACTTTGACTCTTTAACAGCCAAATATCTGGCCGAAAACCGATCACAAAGATTTTCCCAAATCTCAGTACCCTCTATATCAAATTTTGAGTCTGTAGACTTAAAATTGACAGAATTATTGCGCAGGGAAATGTGCACAGACACACCCACATACACGTTCAGACACACACACATACACGTTCACTTTTATAGATATATACATATACATTGTAGTTTATTTTGCGCTATAGAGAACCTACTATTGATATATACAAATATTAAAATATTTTTAGATAATGGCTTAAATTAAACTTTAAAATGCAAAAGTCTTGTGCCATGGTTAAATTGTGTTCTAAGCAGAAACATTTATTTCGTAGACGTCCGTGTCTTAGCAAATAACTTACTGTTGATTCCATGTGCCGTACCCTTCTACTTGTTCGATGATAAAACTTCTCACATATACTTGCGATGTTAGGCTGTATTAGGGTGTTAACTTTGATCAAAATCAGACTGTGCTTTCTTCAATGGAATTTTTTCGGTTATCAATTTTTGATATTTATCGGAGGAGTTTCGATGCACAAACATATCTTGAGATACTCGCAGACACATAAAAAAGATTTGTGTGATATGCCAAAAAATCACCCAAGCCGTTTTGGAGTCCATAATGAACGAAATCACACACACAAGACACACATACACACAGATAATAATGCCTTTTATGTATAAGTAAAGATTTAACGTATTCTTGACGCGTAAAGTTCAGGCAACTAAGTTGCCTAAAATCCACACAGACGATATGTTTATAGTGGTAAATACATTAAAAATATTCAGACTCCTTGGAAGCACCGCTAAACTACGTCGATGGAAATGTTTGCACAAGACAGAGCAGGTGGTAGACCTCAGGGTTTACAGTAATCGATTAAACCTGTTACTCTTGCGCGGCTTTTCCTCTCGTAAAAGCATGTCTTACTGGGCGTGCATCTCTCCTAGTGGTTTGAAACGCGCCCACAGATATTTACATAGAAATGTCATGTCCTCGCGAAATACATACATCCGTATTCCCAAATGATCTTCTTGTACTTGCCAACCTCATCGTTACTTAACATGATTATGTCCCCATATATATATATATATATATATATATATATATATATATATATATATATATATATATATATATATATTGTCCTGCCTTGATTCAAAATAGACTTCTTAGCCACGTAGGAGATGTCTTTTTCTCTTCTCTGCAATCTCTTTCTCACAGAAGAGATGTTGCGAGTTTGTCTCTGCTTTATTGTTATTTTCATGGCAAGTGCTCGACTGAGCTCGAATCTATGGTCCCCTCTCGCTAAACTTTCACAAGAAACACTCGTCTAGCTGAAAACACTATCAATAATCCCCCCACTCTTTATCTGTGCCTAAACCTAAACGTAGATTCCATGAACAAACCTTCTTTCTTGGAACTGCATGCCTGTGGAATTGTCTTCTGTTTTCCTGCTTTCCAGCTGACTACAATATTGTTGTCTTCAAGTCCAACGTAAACAAGTTCTTGCTGAGCCGTTCCACTTAATTTAACAAATTTACCGAATTTCCATTACTATATCGTCCAATAGACTATTGTATACTCTTGACCGTTATCCTCGAGTGGTCTCCGGGCAGTGCCTATGTAAAAACAAATCACTTTGACCGCCATCATGCCCCAATAAAAATGAATGGCTCTCGTCTTGGCGAAGCTTCATTTCCCGACAAGCTTCTGGGATTCTCCTTCACTCTTTGTCTGGAATGCAACACATACATAAAATCCGTTCCACAGATTGCTATGAAAAAAGTTGGAGCACTCTACCGCCCCAGAAGGTAATGCACTGCGGATGCAATCTTCTGTGTATATAAGAACCAGGTACGCTCTAAAATGAAGTACTGTTGCCACAACTGGGCAGTAGCTACTCTGCGCGTCCTATCCAGCCTTAATAAGAGTTCAAAAGCAGCTTAGATTATGCAATTTTCTCTTTCCTGCAACCTCTTTCCCACAGAAGAGTCTGCGAGCATGTCAATGCTCTATCGATGTGCATAAATCTAAACGTATATTCCATGAACAAGACTGCCCGCGTGTGGAACACTGTTTCACTGACCTGCTTCTCGGTTGAATACAACATAGTCGCCTTCAAATCGAATGTAAACAAGTTCTTGTTGAGCCATCCCCATAAATGATCAAATTTTTCCCAATTTCAATTTACACCAGTAACGATCGCTATACTACTAACTTAAATTCATTAGTCTTTATCATCGAGTGGTATATATATATATATATATATATATATATATATGTATATACTTGCTGTACCCTGCCACGCGTTGCTGTGGCTTAATTTGGTGTAATGAAAAATCTAATAAAAAAAAGAAAATGCCTGTTTCTTATATTGTTAGTACAGCAATTCACTCCAAAAGTGTAAAAAAATATACAAAAATGGAAAAAAAAAACAAAGGTACTCTTGCAGAATCAATGGATTAAGCCGAACGTTGCAAGAATGTTGGAATGGTTAATCGAATTTTTGTGTGTTTTTTTGTAATCAAAAATCTTACTTTTCAATTAATATTTTGGTGAGGGATGTACTGTACACAAATTCAAAAAATTGTCCAAAAAACAAATAAATGTAAGCAAAGGTAAGGTCACACAGTGTTTATCAATGTATTTGAAAAAGACAAATGATCCTCTGTTGAATATGTTAAGTTTGGGAAAATAAGTAAAAAAAAGTAAAAAACTATACATAACAGTGTAAGAAACCCACCGAATATATGTGACCGTGACATAGGTTGACATATTTCGTGGATTTGTGACAGTATATTGCATAGTTTATTAGTTTTAACTCATTTTCCAAAACAACGCAATCAACAGTGTCTGTCAGCAATTGTATTTTTCAAATACTCTGATAACTACTGGTTTTCGAGTCGACTAAACGTTACATTAAATCAAACGGGTTTGTATTACTGAACACAGATCCGAAAAAGTTGTCGAAAATAGATATTTAACAAATGTTAGGCAAGATAAGTTACTTTTCTACCGAACTGGATGAGGAAGTTTGGAAGAAAAGTAACTTATTTTGACTTTGATAATATTTGTTATACATTTGTTTCTTTGGCAACTTTTTCGAATCTATGTGTACAGTAATACAAACAAAAAAAATATATATTCAGTCAGGTAGAAAACTAAGTTATCCTGCCTTTGAGGGCCACCTACACAATTTGTTTTAAAATTACTACTTTTAAACGTTTTCGACGATGCTGAATAAGAAAATCTTATTTACAGATATCAGAGGAAAGTAGTTTTCATGATATAAAGACCTGTGCTATGCACTATAATTCACTGTCGGCTATGAATAAACACCCCTAATCTCCCAATAAGAAAGGTTTTCAGAAAAATAACGCCTACCCACCCATGTTAAAAATTGTGGAGGTGGACCTAAAGTAAAAAATTATTTTTTTTAAAATAAATTGTAAGTTTAAAGCACAGCGCTATTGTGTACAACGGTTTTAATAAAGAAAACACATTCATATTTTCTTATATGAAAACAACTCTGAAAAAAAGCGTACTTTCAAGTTTGTTAGAATAAGTTTTATCAAAAACTAAACAAAAACAAAATATTTTTTACTTATGCTTTATTTCTTAAATATAACAATTCCTGTTTTACGCTTTTCACGAACGTAAATTTCACTGTGTCTGTTTTTTTTTTTTAATATTTTGCTACGTTAGGTCTCGCTCCACGATTTGTTTTGAAATTACTACTCTTAAATGTTTTCGACGATGCTGAATAAGAAAAGCATATTTACAATTTGCAAAGGTAAGTAGTTTTCGAGATATAAAGACCTGTGCTATATACTATAATTCACTGGAGGCCATGAATAAATACCCCAACCTCCCAATATTAAGAACGACTTTTGGAATGAAAACCGACAATCACCCCATGTTAAGAACAGCTTTAGAAATAAACACCCTCAATATGCCCATGTTAAGAATGGCTTTCAGAATAAACACCCCTAACCTCCCCACGTAAACAAACGGCTTTTGGAATAAATACCCCCATCCTCCCCATGAAAAGAACGGCTTGCAGAATAAACAACGCTTACCCACCCATATTAAAAATTGTGGAAGTGGAGTTAAAGTAAAAATTTATATATATATTTTTTTAAATACATTGTTAGTTTATAGCACAACGCTATCACGGTTTAAATAAAGGAACATTATTCATATTTTCTTATATAAAAACAACATAGGGAAAACCGTACTTTCTAGTTTGTTAAAATAAGGGGTTTGTATTACTGTACATATAGATTCGAAAAAGGTGTCAAAAAACAAATATATAACAATTAAATGTTATCGAAGGCAAAATAAGTTAATTTTCAACCTAAATGGATAATTTTTTGTTTTTATTTAATGTAAAATATTTATTCAACTCGAAAAACATCCAGTGTTTACCGATTCGTTGGAAAATTCAAAATGAGTTAAAAATAAAAAACATACCACACACTGTTAAACACCGAATATGTATGTCACGCTAACATATATTGCGCTAGTTTCCAACAGTATGTGGTATGTTTTTTAGTTTTAACTCATTTTCCTAAACGTAACGTGTTCAGCAGAGAGTTCGACGCCATTTTGAATTTTCCAACGAATTGCTAAACACTGTATTTTTGTCAAACTGAATAATAAACATGTTACATTAAATAAAAACACTAAAAAATTATCCATTTAGGTTGAAAATTATCCAGTTGGGTAGAAAAGTAACTTATCTTGCCTTTGATAACATTTATTTGTTATATATTTGTTTTTTGACAAAGTGTTCGAATCTCTGTGTACAGTAAAACAAACCCAAAATAAGTTTTATCGAAAAACAGAAAAAAAAAACAATTTTTTACTTATACTTTATTTCTCAAATGTAAGAACAATTGTTAGTTAAAAGCACAACGCTAATGTGTATTACGGTTTTAATAAAGGAAAATATTCATAAACACATCTCGGAAAAAAGTGTACTTTGAAGTTTTTTAAAATAAGTTGTATCGAAAAAAAACAACATTTTTTCGTTATGGTTTATTTATTAAATGTACCAATTTGTATTTTACGCTTTTAACGATTGTTATAAAAAAAATTTTTTATACGCACGTGTATTCAGAATCGTTATTTTTCGTCATTTCAAAATGGTATAATTTTATCGTAAGGACTTCATCACGATGAAATTAAATTAAACAAAATATGGAATGTTTTTTTTATACTTATCGATAAATAGATAATGAAATATTATAATTTGGAAGTAATCAACTCGTGGACCGCTCATTTCTCCCGGAAATAAAATGGTGAAAATAGTTCCGCATTACGAAAAATATTTTATTTCATTTAATATTAATTGCTGTGTTACTATTTTAACGAGTTTTTGAAAAAAAGTGTTATAGTCATCTTTTCCCAGACGAATAAAAATTGTTTTTTTAATAAGGTAATATTTACTTTTTAATATTTAAAAACACAGTTAGATGATAAAGATTCACTGTTATAAAATTTCACAGACAATGGAATTGTAAATTTCAAGTGTGCCGATTTTGAATAAACCAGACGTTCCATATATATATATATATATATATATATATATATATATATATATATATATATATATAATTTAAAGGAGATTAGAATAATAGTCTAAAGAGCTAAGTGTATTTTAATGTAATAGTGAAATTACTAGTTTAATTAAAATACAGGAAATGCTCGTTGTAATTTAGATATATAATAAGCTCGATAGTTAAATGTCCTAGAGCTAATTCAATATTAAGTAATGTGATTTATAATTTAAAAATTTTTAAAATTTTTAAAATTTAAAAATCAAAATTTAATTAAATCAAAAATCAGTTTCATAAGAAGGAACAACAACAAAGTCAATTATCTGTACGATCGTTTCGGAAATCCGTGCTTTTTATTTGTGGTATACATGAAGTCACGTAGAACAATTATGCATAGTTTTTTTGGTAAGCACGGTCTCCTCATCAGCAAATTTAGGAGGATTTCTATTGAATTGAAAAGACACCAAAAATAAACCTAGCATTAAAAGTAAGGCAGATGAATCTGAAAAATTGAAGTAAAAGGTTTGGATTTAAAATTTATAAGAAAATTAATAAGAAAATTGGTATAGGTTAGAGATAGAAATGAGTAGAAAAAAAATATATATATATTTTTTGAATTTACATAATAAATTTGATTTAAAAATATATAGATGTATAGTTACGTTTTAGTTTTTCTTTTTTTGAAATCAGGAACTGTATTTAAAGTAGTCATTTAGATGTTTGCTATAGCTTTTTATTTTATTGAATGATGAATTTTAAAAGGGCGACGCTCGTGCAGTAAATTGTTTCCGTTAGCGTATTTTGATTTAAAGACGCTACAGTTAATATCTATAGAGAGAGAGTATTTATTTTGCAAGTTTTTAAGGGGAGATTATTGTCGTGGCTTTATTTATTATTTGATTTACGAGTCTAAGGGCGGTAATTGGTTTAACTTACTTTATTAAAAAAAAAGTAATCTATTTTTACTAATGAGTAATTTTTAATGATTTAAGGTGGTTTATATTTATTAAATTTAAACCAACGTTTATGATTACATGATAGAAGCTCGTGTCTTGAATTTACTAGTTTGGTTGTGCTTTTTATATCTTCATATTTTAAAATTTTTAGGGTTTCTTTTGTACATAATGTACAAAATTTATCTCCTGGTTTATATGATTTGCAAGTCTCAATTATTTGCCATTTAAAGTTGAAAGAAATATTGCTATTTTTAGTTGCCAAATATAGTTGGATAGAGTAGTTTGGTTTGATAGAGAGTTATTTTTAAAAGAATGTTTGTGCGTTGAAATTCTATGTTTTATTGGGCCAGATGTGGAACCAATATATATTACCTCTTGATTATTATGATTATTTTCCTTAAGGTCTATTGTTGGATTATAATGTGGTGGGTTGGTTAATAATTGATCGGTAGATTGATTTAAGTTGGTGTTATTATTTAATCTGGTAGTTGAGTTATGGCTGTTTATAGGTTCTTGTATATTTGGAGTTTTTGATACTGTGCAGCTATAGATAACATTTTTAATTTTACATGAGCCTTGTAGGGGACATTTATTTTTTCTTCTACAGTTACAGTCCGATGTATTTTGTATAGTTGCATTTTGTAGTTTATTAATTTTATTATTATTAGAGCTAATTATTTTCTGATGAAGGTTAGGCAGTAAGAGACTTTAATTGTGTTCTTATTGAAAATCTTATTATATCTATCGGGGGCTTTAAAGTTCTTATCTAATATTTTAAAAAATTCTCTAGCTATGTTTGTTTCTAGGTTTTTGCAATACGGGGGGTTGAACCATAGGATCTCCTTGTGTCTATTCTTACGTTTGCGGGTTTTAGTTTGTTGTTTATTTATATTATTATCTAATATTTGTAGTTTGGTTTTATCTTTTTTTGTCTCCTGGTTATTTTTCTTAACTCGTATACGGGAAGACATTGTCATATTATATGTTATTACGCTATTACGCTATTACGACAATTATCTCCACTTAAAAACTTGCAAAATAAATACTCTCTCTCTATAGATATTAACTGTAGCGTCTTTAAATCAAAATACGCTAACGGAAACAATTTACTGCACGAGCGTCGCCCTTTTAAAATTCATCATTCAATAAAATAAAAAGCTATAGCAAACATCTAAATGACTACTTTAAATACAGTTCCTGATTTCAAAAAAAGAAAAACTAAAAGGTAACTATATATCTATATATTTTTAAATCAAATTTATTATGTAAATTCAAAAAATATATATATATATATATATTTTTTTTTTTCTACTCATTTCTATCTCTAACCTATACCAATTTTCTTATTAATTTTCTTATATAAATTTTAAATCCAAACCTTTTACTTCAATTTTTCAGATTCATCTGCCTTACTTTTAATGCTAGGTTTATTTTTGGTGTCTTTTCAATTCAATAGAAATCCTCCTAAATTTGCTGATGAGGAGACCGTGCTTACCAAAAAAACTATGTATAATTGTTCTACGTGACTTCATGTATACCACAAATAAAAAGCACGGATTTCCGAAACGATCGTACAGATAATTGACTTTGTTGTTGTTCCTTCTTATGAAACTGATTTTTAATTTAATTAAATTTTGATTTTTAAATTTTAAAATTTTTTAAAATTTTTAAATTATAAATCACATTACTTAATATATATATATATATATATATATATATATATATATATATATATATATATATATATATATATATATATATAGTGCTTTTCTGTGCACATTTGAACTTTTCTTTTAATGATTTGGAACTCATTCAATTTGTGATTTTTTCCAAGGAATTCTGCGTTTTGGATCATTTTGGACCATTTTGAACTTACCTGTTGGATTGGGAATTTTTAATTCGACCGGGTTTGGATTTGACCATTCTTGGATTTTTTATCCTTCACCGGACTATACGTTCATGTGAAATCATTTTATCATTTTTCTTTTACCTCCTATTCCCTTTACCTCACCTTTTTTTTAACCAAGTAAGATCTGTGACTTACTTGTAGTTTCATTAAATATTTTACATGCAAAATCCGATCCCGCATTTTGCTAATTCCTGCCCTCTGATGAGAAGGAGAGTATTTCTTCGAAACTCCGCGGATTAAGGACTATCCATTTATCTTGTGCTTCCTTTTTAAAATTAAATATGTTTTTAACTCTTTTTAAAGATGTCTTTTAACATGTTTTATTAATCATTTGTTCATATTATAAGCTCTATTTCCTTTTCGGTTTTATTGAGCTTTTACATCTGGTTGAGATTACTTTACTTGTAAATATCAACTCTTTAATATTTATAACATATTTTAAGTTTACCATTTTGATTACCTTGGTAAACTTATTGTAATTTTTATTTCTTATATATATATATATATATATATATATATATATATATATATATATATATATACATATATATATATAAATATGCATATATACAACTACTTAATTTACTCACATAAAATTAATATACGAAAGTATAGATTTATGCATAAACTTTAAATATTTACTTCAAAAGTGCTCAATACGCAGGTAGAGCTAGTTAGTAATTTATAAAATATATATGGCGATTAAGCTACACTGAATATTCCGCGTTTCATGCACTCTTGGACTCCTCAGGCTTATGCGACATAAGCCTGAGAAGTCCTAGAGTGGATGAAACGCGGAATATTCAGTGTAGCTTAATCGCCATATATATTTTATAAATTACTATATATATATATATATATATATATATATATATATATATATATTGTGAAAGTATCATAATAGTTTTCACCTGCTTATATAATTTTTTGTCGATGTGATAGCCATCGTTATTACAGTTTCATGGTTCTTCTCCAACAAACCGAGACTTATGACTCATGCAAACCCATTTAATGAACTTTACCTTGGTCGTTATCCTTTTTATCAATACTTACAGGTATACGTATATATGTCTACACAGCTGAAATTGATGCTTTGATATGACAACATCTGTGCTAACCTGAGCATGACTCGGTATAAGCAGAATTTTTTGGGCGGGAATATTCTTTTTATGTCAAAATGTCATTGTTTTAAAACCATATACATTATTCATTAATGAGGAAAAAATATGAAACCTTATCAAGTGTTATGAAACAACCTCAACTGTGTATGCTTTATTTGCATTCGCGTAACTTTAATAGGTTTGCGCCTTATTTACTGATTGGGACCCAGTGTACAAAAGACACTATAGGGTCTTAAGCAGCGATATGTCTGTTAGCGTTATTTTAAACTATGGCAGATTAGTACCGCCAAGGAAGCGGGAAATAAGGAAGGAATTTCAAATCCGTCAGCCCTATAGAAAAAAAACTATAAGAGTAGAAGACTTTCTGGCATGTAAGGACCTCAACAGTGGAGGGGTTGGATTTAGCTGCTTGTAAGGTTAGTCGAGAGTATGAACGGCGAGGTGTAACGTAGTCCGGGAAGAAACACATTGTAGCTTTCAGTCTCAAAGCAAAGAAAGAATAGGAAAACATTTAACTCGCTTTTTCTTTGTAACAACAACATTTATTTCCTCATTGTCACGGCCGCGACGTCTTCTCGAACGTATTCGAGCCTCTAACGCAATTTCGTTCCATGCTCCACGCCTCTCTCCAACGTGATCGTCCTCTTTCTCCTTTCTGCAGTCTTTGTTTTTCTTTGCCGGTTACATCATATCGCATGCATTTGCATATACTCCAGCGTACTATGTTACAGAGGGAGCAAAAGTGTTATGCGTTCATCAGAGCACACACACCATTAAAGTATTTGTAAAACAAGTACAGGGACGCACCATTGCGGCGATAAACCATGCGCTTAATTATTAGTGTGAGCTACATTTTAAAGGTGCTAATAATTTTCTCTCACAAAAATCTACCAGAATGCATATGTATTTCCATATATCTATCTTCTAACATTACTTTTTAATAAATCAAAATTTTACATAGAAGCCTTTTTTTACATGGGGGGTCACGATTTATCAAGACCCAGAGGCCACTCGAGCATAAGGGATACTGGGTATACATTAGTCATTGTGACATTGTGATTTTAGCGTAGTAAACATTAGTGTGACTTTTATAACTTGGATTTCTCAGGATGGAGCTTGGTTGTCAGTGCGGGACTTATTAGCTGAGAGACTCTTTTTGGAGCCAACTACATGCAGAGAGACTAGTGGTTAATGCACCGGCTAACATATGGCAACGGTATTCGAGCATTATATTAAACATTATTAAAGTATATACGGAACTATCACGTTGACACACCAGTTCTTGCCAGATGACCAAACTTAAGCAACGTCGAGCCTGCCCATTACAGGATGGGTGACCATTTGAGAAGTCGAAGTGCTGTATGTACCGCGAGGTAAAATACCAGGTTGGGAAACTGGCGCGGTCTATCCTTCCCTCGAAATTTGATGGACCTCTCTTAAGCCGTGGTAGGCAACCCATATAAGTGATGGCGTCACCATAAAAATACGCTTGATAAGCCTAACAAATCATCTAGTATTTGACTTCAAACAAGACTTGAATTCCACTACAAACTTGCGTAGTTTCGTTACATTACTTCGTACATTGGTGAATGGTGGCTTTATAAACATATGAGATATTGGTACGTTATAAGTTATCTATTGGACTTGAAGACAATCAGATTGTAGTCAGCTGGAAGGCAGGCAAACGGAATAGAGTTCCACAGGCGAGCAGTTCTAAGAAAGAAACCCTGTTCACGGAATCTACGTTTAGGTGTAGGCCCGGATAAAAAGTGTGGGAAATTGTTGATAGTGGTTCTGGCTAGAAATAAATAATACAGTGAATGACATGGGCATATTATTTTTTGGAACTTATTCAGAATAGGGACAAAATAATAACGTCATTATTTACAAATCTGTTCTTAATATGAGGAGGACGTTTTGTAACTATTCTGTATTTTCACCTAACAATTTAATAAAGGATACCATAAAAATTGAACACTTGAAAATCTTATTTAAAAAAAAACAACACAGACCTTATGCTGCATAAGTACCATTTTTTATTCATTTATTTATTTTTGGAAATTATATCAGGGGTGCACATATAAAGCTTTATTTTATTTTTATCTATTTTATGAATCGATTATTATGGATTTTTGGAATATATATTCTTGGTAACTAGTGAATACCATGCAGACATACATTTCTTTTGAAAACATCACCATTTAGGGGCAGTGCCCACCGTAGCTTGCACCTGCTCTAAAAAAAGCTCAAAACAATTTGGAATCTTAATGGTCTAATGGAGATAAGTCTATTTTACTAATAACTGTTAGAAAAAAGATTATTTTTCCAACCACTTTATTTAATTTAACAACGTTTTATAACATTAAATCAAAATGTAAAATGTGACAATATTGTATTTTTCTTAAAAACACTAATTGTAAGAAAAAATGGTTCTTTTCAAAATCTTTTAGAAGACTATCGTATACAGAAAAATGTCAGCAAGTTCAAATGCAAAATGCCCATTTCAACTTGCCGACATATTTCTATTACTTTTGTGCATGCGCAAATTCATAGGCTGAAGTGGTTTAATTTTAAATCTTTCTTATCAATTTGTTGATAGCTGAAATAGTAGGGAACATGGGTGGAGCGCTAAATGATTTGGTTTCGATTCTAGTTGATGGTAACCAAATCATTTTCTTTTTAAATTTTTGAAATCAGTACTATGTATTAGGTACAATATAATATTCAATAGAGAATTAGCTGCGCAATAATAAATTCGAAATCTGTATGAATTAAAATATATTTAAGCGTATTTTGTGAGTGTGAAAGATCAGCCCCCCCCCCTACTAGTCATTTGTAATATTTCATTTTTATCTAATACATATATAGTCAGTCTTTATCGCTTCTACGCCATTAATAACATTGGTCTTACAAAATTAATACTTGATTTCTTGTAAATCGTTGTTGCATGTTGTTGAGAAGATTAAAATATAATTTGATTTAATTCCTTCCAAGAAATACTTTGCCCGAGTTGGAATTATTTTCAAATTGCCGTTCTCTCTACAATTATATAAATACAAGTTTGTATGTACGAGATCGTTCCTTATAGACTACGAAATGGCTGAACAGATTTTCTTTAAAGATTACACAACGGTAGTGCATAATCTGGGAGTGATCTTAGTTAAGTTTTGTCTCGGAATATCCTTGATAATTACCGATAATCGAAACCATCATTTTAATTTATCGGTAAATACATGATTTCCATGTCGTCGATTAGGTACAATGATAGCACAACGGGCCGTGCTTCAATCTATGCTCCACCTTCACCAAACTTTCACAAGAAACACTTGTCTAGCTTAAAACACTATCAGTAATTCCCCCCACTCCTTATCTGTGGCTAAACCCAAACGTAGATTCCATGAACAAAGCTTCCTTTCTAGAAATGCATGCCTGTGAAACTCTCTTCCGTTTTCCCGCTTTCCAGCTGACTACAATCTTATTGTAAACAAGTTCTTGGTGAGCCGCTCCACTTAAGTTAACAATTTTTCCGAATTTCCATTACTAACGATTACTATATTATCCAATGTTGTTTAATTGATAGTAAATTCCGATTACAATAACACAATATAATGCTGTTCAGGGATTAGTACAGGAACCAAAGTTTTACATTAAATCATTGTCAATTCATCATATCTAAATGCGAAAGTTTTTCTGTCATATTCACACCTACGATATGACTTTAATAAGTTTCTACGTTTTTTTTTTTAGTATGGACATTTTTGTTGATAGTACATACATGAAATTCTAGTCCCATTCAATGTAATCTCCTTCGGCTGCAATCCGATTATTGTACATTTCCAACAAATTCTGGAAAGCTCCATCAAAGTCCTCGTTTCAATGACCCTCGTCACAGTATCTTTTATCTCTTCACCCCATCCATCCAGCGCGCCTGTAGCCGAAATTGTACTTACTATACGAGTTTGTAGTGTAATTCGAATCTTGTCAATAGCTGAATACTTGATGCTTCGCCAGGGCTATTAAGGGTATTTTTATCGCGACGCTATCACTAGACGGGGTGCCTACCACGGCTTAAGAGAGGCCCATCTACACTGAGAGAAGTATAGACCGCACCAGTTTCTCACCTTGGTATTTTATCCCGCGGTATGTCTCATAACAACACCTTCTAAGGTTTTCCTTGAGCTAAGGGAATAAGTAAAAGTCTCAGAGAGCAAGGTCTGTACTATGGAGAAGGTGAGGAACTGCCTTGATGCCCAACTTAGTCAAATAATATGTGACTGATGAAAATGTGGACTGCATCCTTCGTACAAACTTCGAACACATCTTCCGCACCTTCAGTTCCTCTCGATTATTTGTATGTGCAGTTCCCACACTGGCAGCAAACTGTGCACTGATTATCTCCATAGAAAAACGATATTCCTTATTTATGAAATTCTTCATTTGGCCATTTCGAAATTATTCTCACGTCCAGATTGAATTTTTGAAATTCAACAGCTGTAACACCCAGACCTTAGTAAGGTGTATTCTAATTCCTGCTGTAGCTGTTCATTTCAACATGAAATCAGAATAATTGGTCGGTCATCTCATAAGATGTATAGCAATAACATATCTGCATCCCACTCTTTTATGTTTTTACTGACTTTTTAAGTGTCTGCAACAATTTTAAAT
The DNA here is from genome assembly GCF_053919585.1 of Euprymna scolopes. NCBI lineage: Eukaryota > Metazoa > Mollusca > Cephalopoda > Sepiida > Sepiolidae > Euprymna > Euprymna scolopes. The sequence continues at coordinate 173,819,839 of NC_136485.1, read as the reverse complement.
GCTCGTGCAAAAAGAAGTCTTGTACCTTATTGAGAACGGTACAAGCAATATGTTTATTCCAGTTCACTTCGTGAAAGGACTTATGACATCAGCAGAACAATGCAATATTACGGCGATAGGGCAGGGGATAAAGGTGGGAAGACAGTGTTTTTTACGTCTGTTTTAAGAGAGAGAGACAGAGACAGAGACAGAGAGAGACAGAGAGAGAGAGACAGAGAGAGGGAGGGGTTAATGGCTAATGCAAAATCCAACAATACTTATGCATGAATGGATGTTGGCTTTAGAGAGCTATATGAGACTAGGACGATTGGGAAGGTTTTTGACAGGGTAGAGGAGGCTGACCTTCTTTGCGACAAAGAATTAAGAGAACCTTCAATAAACGAACGGAATTAGAAAGTAAAAACATTCCTGGAAAACATAGGCTTCATCCAACTACTACTACTACTACTACTACTACTACTACTACTACTACTAATAATAATAATAATAATAATAATAATAAAAAAATATAAATGCCAGTATTAATTATTTATTATATATAAATCCAATATTAGCAATGGCTAACTGACATGACCTTTGACACTTGCGCATTTATTGTGGATAAAGTTCTACAACAGTTTTGGCCACTCTATCTTAATGACAGATAATCAATGCAATGGTGAAAGGTCCTCCTGGTTTCCCGTTAAAATTTCCTCCAATGGCCTAATGCAGTGGATTCGTGTCTGTTGATTTGAGAAGAACACAAATACTTGGTCGAAATAATATCCATATTGAGCTCACTTAAAGTGTTAAATTCAATAACCGTATAGCTAGGTACACTAAGCTGTGTTTACAAATAATTGCTATATCGTTGAAACGTAGGTCGGACACGTGACTGTATTTAAGAAAACGAAATTTGTTGTATTGACTATAAATTGTAAACAAGTAACAGCTAACTGGCCAATTCAGTCACCAGTTGTTGTTATCCGAAACAGACGTCTACCATTGTACTTACCGGAATAAATCTATTCTATCTTATTATATATGTGTATTGTTTTACCAATCGATGATGGAAACAATATAATGTGTTCCGATGAACTCGTTACGCTTGTGCTTCCTCGGCGTATATATCCTAGGGAAATTCGCTCAGCAACAAAATCTTCAATGTTGACGTCTCTAAATGCCAGAAATCTTTCTACCTAATCCTTCATTCGAACAGCTAGATTTTGGAATTCCCTGCCTGCTTCTGGGATCGAATGAAAATTAAAGGGAGGTCCAAATGAGAATTTGTCGACTTCCAGTTGTCTCTCCGCCAGCGAAGATGTGCCAGGTGTTAAATTGTAAAACGATGAATAGGGACAACACAGATTCTTCCGCACGTTTTTAACCGCCATTTCCTTTGCGTGTTCTCTGCGAAATCTTTCTCAACTTCGCACATCTTTCTACTTTTCGCATTGGAGGTAAAATAAAAATACAATTTTGCAGCTATAATCGATAGTTAAAGGATACTTCATGCAGACCAGGCAATTCCGATACACGATCTTTGTAGGCTATGTTCACACTATCCAATTCATTCAACAACATCAACGAACACCATCATTTGATTTGGCCTTGAAAAGAAATCACGAGATTTCTTGGAAATCTTGGAATACTACATGCAATATATTCAATTGCCCCGAAAATTTGATTCAGTACGGAGATCAACTTACGGACTAATTGTATTTTAAAGTGTTGATATGATTGCCTAGCAATAGGTAATATCAATACGCATTATGGCAAGAAACTTTTGCATCGGATACATCTGTTAACACACGTACAAAAGTCGATAGCTGATTTGTAAGTTCAATCAAATAAGATAGAAAGGATTTAGAATGACATTTAATAAATGAGTTTTAGATCTCTCGCTCAATGTGGAGACACCCAGAAGCTACTTAGATTACAAATAGGACATATTAAGAATTTCGTAAAAATCTCCATGCTCCCGCTCTTATTGGGTATATTAGACGAAAGGTGAGGAAGTATTCAACTATGGTCCGCAAGAAATAGATTCGAACAATAAGCATTCGTCACCCAAGGGCTACACAACCTTTATACCAACCATTAAGTTCAACCGTTCCCATAGCGATAGATGCGGTAATAAGGTGCTACTGCTCGAGTTACTTGACCAAAATGTTTGCATAAGGATCCATCATTATCTAGTCAGTTTTTTTCCCATTTTCTTATTATTTTGTTCAGGTTGGGGATGGGAAATCCTACCAGATATGATATTCCCCCGCTATCCCATATATTTCAACCGAGAGATCATTTTAACATTTTTACCGTTCCTTTTAAGCGCAATTTTACTCCTATAAGTATTGGAATGAGGAAGATTTTCCTAAAAATCCAGTTTCTCCTTAAGTCCTACGTAAAATCTTGGTAAGGTGTTCTCACAATCGTAATATAGATATACAAGTGATAATACCTGTCTTCAGCTGGTATTATACAAAACTGTCATGAATGGTCAAGGAAAATGAAAGATGGAGAGGTACAGAATGTATTGTAACCTTGGCGATGTTTATTGACACTCAAATTCCAGGGAAGACCAGTAATAGTTGATAGCAAGAAACAAATAGTAACCTACATTTGCATTGGTTGTCAAAATGTGTTGAGGGTGGTGGAGATCTGGAGAGACTTGTTATCATGCAGCTTCTAGGGAACTGCACTTATTATTATCGATGGTTTATCACTGATAATGATTGAAAACTCCTAGTGAGTAAATGATCTAGAAGTAAATAGACTTATTATTATTATTATTATTATTATTATTATTATTATTATTATTAGTTATGCAAGAGAATATTTTTAATTTTCTTATTATTTTGTTCCAACTCGAGATGGGCCATTCTACCGAATGTCAGGCATTCATCCATTATCTCATTCATTCCAACCGAAAGATCTTTTTAACATCATAACCGTTCGTTTGTTATTTGTATCTCTCTTTCACTTGATTCGCCTAGTATATTTGTCAGGTAGTTTTTTTTAACTTTTTATATTAGTCCTGTTGCTCTTATAATTACCGGAATTATGAAAATCTTCCTAAGATTCCAGTTTCTTCTTATATCCTTCACAGGACCTTTGTATTTTCTTTATATTTCCCTCTTTTATGCCCCACCACAACAATAACAAGGATAACAAACCAACAAAATAGTGAATGTAGCTAAGTGGTTCTAAGCACGGATTGGCAACTTGGACCACCAATCTCAAATATTCAAGTCAAATAGACAATATATATAGACAATTTCACTTATGGGTATTAGCTATATACACGTGGTTTCTTCCGTAAGTACGAGATCTCTTTCTTGAAAGAATTCAAACTAGAAAGCTATCGGAGAAACGAATGTCAAAAATAATCATTTGATTCATTATCAACAGCAACAAGAAGAACAAGAGCAGCAGTAGCAGCAGCTTCAGATCATGTTAATTTCATCCAATTTTCGTACGGGTTTAATCGTTCTAATAACCTAGTGTATTGTATATCCTTAACAATCGTTCTAATAACCTAGTGTATTGTATATCCTTAACAATCGTTCTAATAACCTAGTGTATTGTATATCCTTAACAATCGTTCTAATAACCTAGTGTATTGTATATCCTTAACAATCGTTCTAATAACCTAGTGTATTGTATATCCTTAACAATCGTTCTAATAACCTAGTGTATTGTATATCCTTAACAATCGTTCTAATAACCTAGTGTATTGTATATCCTTAACAATCGTTCTAATAACCTAGTGTATTGTATATCCTGAACAATCGTTCTAATAACCTAGTGTATTGTATATCCTTAACAATCGTTCTAATAACCTAGTGTATTGTATATCCTTAACAATCGTTCTAATAACCTAGTGTATTGTATATCCTTAACAATCGTTCTAATAACCTAGTGTATTGTATATCCTTAACAATCGTTCTAATAACCTAGTGTATTGTATATACTGAACAATCATACATTTTTATTGCTCAACTCATTCCTAGTAAGAGCGCCCGCAAAATAATTTTATCCTACTGCGGGGGGGGGGGCTGAAGGTAACTTGAAACGCCTCTACTGGGGAATGCTGATGTTTTTGTTACAGGCTAGTTTTGTATCCTTCCGAGTATTTTTTGGAAAAGAGGACATTCAGATTAAATTGAGTTCGTATCAAATCTTGATGATATGGGAGACATGTAAATAGTCATGATGATGATGATGATATGTATATAGTGCTAACCATTATTACGTTAACAACCCACTTCAACACGAGTAAACTCCCTTTCATACATTCATTGTATTTCAGAATTTATCTGAGAAAGAATCTTCGTTAGTTGGCAAGATTACTCATTGAATACATTCGTATGTTAAGATTTGCGAGATAAGACAAGAACAAGTGAATGTCTACGAGAACGATTGTGCTATCTGATATGAAAATCAGAGATTTTGGTACAGACAGTGCAAATAATAACTGTGACAGATACTGAAAAAGCTTTGAACCATTCGGAAAGATAAACACATCTGCGTTCCAAGGTTGACCTACTGCGATTTCCTGCCAAATAATCACTTTTTCTGTCTTTGGAACGTGAACACTCGTGGCAGGTCGCCAAGGACGGATTCTCTCTAAAAGGATAAAATTCTACAGGAAAATACTCAAGAATCTCATCAATGAATCATGTGACAAATGAAATGGCTCGTGTGACAATATGAAGATGTACACATGCGCGCGTGTGTGCGCATGCGTGCGTCTGTGAATAATGCCGTATCTGAGTGGTTTGAGAGGACTTTAGTTGATATTTCAAACGCGGCAATTGTGTTTTGACGAGGCATAATCTTGGTTGCTTTCTAAACAGAATCGAGCAAATTTATTGGTCGAATTATCGTATCTAGTGAAAGATGCGGTTTCTGAATCAAAAATATAGACTGGATTTAGAAAGATTTAGAAAGAAATTATAAGGTAGGCAGCTGTTTTATTCCTGACGATACGAGTTTGTAATTGAAGTTATTTAAAATAACTCACTTTACTGTTGTTAAATGTTCAGCTAATTATAAAATACATAGGATAATGTCTATAAAGCAATAACAAATCCAAACTTTGCATCATTGTGATAACGACTGTGATAACAAGACAGCATAACAGCTAACTGACTAACAGTTTTCACTCAGAAATTCAGAAAGAGATAGTATCAAATTCGACTTCCTCTAGTCGCCACCCCTCCGCTTTGTGGTAATGAAAGCACGAAACTACGAAGCTAGTAAATGTGTCAGCGTTACTTCTGCCAGATTCTTTTATGGTTTTGGGTCAAATCTTTTCCGACTTCGCATGTACCTGTAAAGCCTTACTATTGTCGAGGAGGGGAGGTAAGCACCTGAAATGTTCGAGGGTTATAAATTGTTTCGGCAAACGTAACGTAAACGTAACATGCGGCCACAGCAGAGATTGAACTCACTACACGAGTTTGGAGGGGAATTCAAATCTTGTCCGTAGCTGAATACCTAATGCTTCGCCAGGGCTATCAAGTGTACTTTTTTATCGTGAGTCATCACTAGATGGGTTGACTACCAGGGCTTAAGAGAGGCCCATCTACTCTAGAAAGAAGGATAGACCTCGCCAGTTTCCCAACCTGGTATTTTACCTCGCGGTACCTTCAGCGCCTCGCCAATACTACATGGTCACCCATTTGGTATTGGCCAGGCTCAACGTTACTAAACGTCGGTGATCTGGCGAGAACCGGTGTGCCAACGCGATTGTACTGTTTCGACAAAGGAGAACCTGATGCAGATAAAAAATCCTGATGTATGATGTTCGTAAACTCTTTGCAAACGCCCGACTCGTTTTGCAACAACAACAATGAAAAGAAGCAACAAAAAATGTTAACGTGACGAAAGTCATAAACACAGAAGTTATTTTTCATGGGAATCGCTCCAGACAAGGCATCAAGCCACTTTATGTCAGGCGCTAATAAATATTATCCCAAGCTCAAAAATTTTGCAACGATAAGTGTAAGATGGAATAAATTATGTCCTAGAAAACAGCAATTCTTTATATTTGTCAGAAAAAAAACATTAATGAAATTGTGTGATCTTTTCTCTGTTTAAAATACAAATATTTATACTAGCACGAGTATTTACTAATAGGGAAAGATATGTTATAGAGCGCGGACATGCGTATGAAAATGCCAAACCGTGTGCGAAATGACGTAATCGTAAGATTAAAATATAAAAAGGAGAACCTCCGAGATGACGTTCGGAATCACGTTTTATTCGAGAATGAATGTCGTTGTTACAACATGAAAACACGAGTTTGAGTTATTTTTGTTTGTTTGTTTGTTTTAGCCTCGTTTGCGACGCAGACGGCATACAATGTGTGGATCTCGTGTGTAAACGTGTACTACTTTACAGATAGAGAAAGGAAAAACAGGAGTAAGAATAAAATAAAAAGACATGAGTTACGAATTAAAAAATATATACATATATTATATTTATCCACTTCATTATGTAAATAGATAATATTTGAAATATGTTTAACCTTATTAGGGAATTTGTTTAAAATATATATTAATCTATTAGAAAAGAATGGTAAGATAAATATTTAGAATCTTACTATATATTATCATTGCGGAAGAAGATATTCAAAACTATCGTTCGATATTTTGAAATGTAATTAATGATTATGAAGGACTTACTGAAATCAGGAATGGCAGTAGTGATCTTTCAGCGGAGATTATTTATTTGAATGACTAAAATTCTTTGTTATATTTTTTAAAGATTTAATTTTGTTTCCAATATTTTATTAACTGTCTTAAATAATTTGATTAATCACATGCATTCAAATGTTCAGCTTTAAAAAAAACATGATTTGAATTTTGACATAAAATCATTGATTTACACGAAAGGCGAATTACGTTATTCTAATCGGTCACTTATTATTTGTAGTAACTAGTAATTATCCCAGAAGTAATTACAATTGATAATGCCCCTGGGATCTGATAGACAATTAGTATCCTAAGACTTTTGCTGCTTTCGTTGTGTTCCCCTAACAACTGTTTACAATTCAGCATAATATCGTATGAATACGAAGATTCCATTGTCAGCATTAGTTCCCCTGATATTTTTGTAGTCAGAACTCTTTCGAGAAACACATGAAGTACTTAAGGATGTAAGCAGGGCAAAGGTCGTCAACGTCCTAAGATAGTGATGTTTGTGGAACGAACTGGATTTGGACTTGGAACACCCATGTCCATTAACCACTTGACCACCGTCCTCGTTAATTGCAACCGTTAGATGAGGTTTATCTCGAAATTGAGTGATAAGCATTATTCAGATGCGTATACCAAACTAGCGAGATATAGAAGGCATGTTAACTGAAAAATACCTGCTGGCAATGTGGATAAGATTTGTCAAACTATCACTGTCGGATACTATATGAGGGCATTAAAAAAAAAAAGATTTAAAACATGTTAAAAGAGAAAATAAAAGGAACCAAATTCGATTAATAATGAAACTGAACTTTATTCAATATAAAATACAAACATTATGTAAAATTACGTAATTACAAAGCAATATACAATCTAATAATGATAAAACTGAATTATGAATTTAGGGAACAAACAATTAAAGAAACATATTAAACACAAACATTTCTTGGCCTCCAGGACAAGATCACAGTGTAGTATATGTTTTGATGCTACACTGAATTTTTTTTGATGCTACACTGAATTATGAATTTAGGGAACAAACAATTAAAGAAACATATTAAACACAAACATTTCTTGGCCTCCAGGACAAGATCACAGTGTAGTATATGTTTTGATGCTACACTTCACCTTTTTCTGTCTTCGGTCAGTGGAAGAGAAATCTTTCATGACGTAGATTATTTTTTTTTTCCTATCCAGAGTGACACTTATTGGGAAGCGGGATTTTTCCCACAAGATTATATGTTGAAATATTTAAATAATTATTACTTTAAATCCAGAAAGTTTAGTTTTCTGTTCTTCTATGTCCATTTTTTCCTATGTTTTTCATCAAAATGTGTAGAGTATTTTCATCAGTTACGTGGCTAGGAATCCTATAATCCGCTTTAGTCTTCATTTTCATATCAGTGCAGAATACATGAATACGGAAATGAAGTTCACATAACTACTTAAATACAATCATACCATAATGTGAACGTTGGTTAAAACTAAGAAAATATAGTAAACATTTACGATATTGAATTACAAAATAATATTAGAAACACTCAAATTATGTCAGCCTATGTAACGGTAATATATACAGAATTACTTTCTAACAGTATTTTATATAGTTTTTTAGTTTGAAATTATTTTCCCAAACTTAACGTATTAATCAGCGAGCTCGCTGCTATTTGTCTTTTTCAAATATATCGATAAACACTATGATTTTCGAATCCAATAAACATTTTACATTAAATAAAAACACTAAAAACTTGCCTTTGATAACATTTTATCGATCAGTATCACTGGAAGCATACTTAACATAATTAAATCCTTCTTAGATAAGAGAAAAATCCAGGTTGTCCTCGATGGTCATACATCTAAACAATATGAGTGTCTCAGGGGTCTATCATTGGACCTCTATTATTCCTAATATTCATAAATGACCTCCCTGACAAAATTGTCTGTGAGATGGGTATATGTGCTGATGACACTACGCTCTATAACAGGCACGGCAGGAAAACAAATGAACACATATCTAAAGAAATGGCAGAAACACTAAAGGATGACCTCCAATCTGTAGTGGAATGGGGGACAAAAATGGATGATCACATTCAATGCTGCCAAGACTAAACATGTTTCCTTCAATAACTACAAGAAACCTTCTCTACCACCAATAGCAATGGCCAAAGACTCTTTATCTGAAAGCACATTTTTTAAACTCCTCGGCCTAACGTTCACAAGACACATGAGCTGGAACAATTACATTGAGAGCATAGTCAGTACCGCTGCGAAAAAGGTAGGTTCTCTATACTGTGCAAGAAAGCTACTGACGCCCGAAAGTATCCTGTACCTATATAAGGCCACAATTCGCCCATGTATGGAGTATTGTCATATTTGGGCTGGTGCATCTGCTACTAGTCTCTCACTCCTAGACAAAGTTAAAAAGAGAGTCGCTAACCTTATAGGTCCTGAACTATCATCCAAGCTTCAGCCTCTGTTCCATCGACGCAATGTAGAATCCCTCTGCCTGTTCTACAAGTAATTTAAAGGTGAATGTTCTGACGAGCTGCACGCACTTGTACCCCCTCTACATAAATACCCCCGACAAACCCGACAAGCAGTTAAATCCCACCGCTTCACAGTGTTGATCCCTAGATGTAAGGGAGCCTACTTCTCCAGTAGTTTATTCCCCAGAACCGCTAGACTTTGGAACTCTCTGGCAGGTTCCCCAACTGTACTGACATGCAGAAGTTCAAGTCTCACGTGAACCGACATCTTGCTGCTCAACTCCCTACCTAGTAGCCTGTAGCCTGTGCCCCCAATAGTAGCCCCATACATCAAAGTGGCAAGGTGCCTTGCTAAGGGTGAACATCTAACAATAATAAAAAAAATTGTTTGTTATACAGGGTGGCCGAAAAGTCCGAGGACACTATGCATGTATTTTTAATAAAACACAGTATTTTTTAATGAAACACACAGAAAACATATATATTCAACAAAAAAAGAGAACTTTATTAGAAACAAAGCAGAAAACAACTAGAGTAATTTAGTGGTCTAGAGGATCAGTATGTTGGCCCTCGTTGTTCTTGCACAATTCCATTCGCCTCCAGGTTCTTTGTGCCATTTTTTGTTAGAGAATTCTTTGATACGCTAGCAAAAGCTGCAATAATCGCATGCTTTAGCTGATCAATGGTTTCGTATCTAATACCAGAAACTTGACCTTTAATTAAACCCCATAGTGTCCTGGGACTTTTCGGCCACCCTGTATATTTGTATTTTGACAACCTTTTGGAATCTATGTGTATGGTAAAACAATCCCCAATTTCTTTTTTATTAAATTGTTAGGTGAAAGTTCAGAATAGTTAGAAAGCCCCCCCCCCCTCCGCTAAAAATAGCTTTCTAAATAATATTTCAGCACGGTGCAGACAACATCTATTTATAAGATAAAACACAATATTTGTTTTTATTTAATGTAATTTTTATTTTTAGTTCATATCAAAACTAATTAAAACTGATTAGTTAATGAATTGTTCATTAATTTGTGTTGTATATCTCAGGCGAGAAAAAAAATCCTATTTCATTTCCCGTTTCAGTCATGTAAATTATTTACAGTAAAAATGTTATAAAAAAACAAAATCTGAAGTTTTTAATATATTTCATTGCTAAAATATTGAAAATTTAACGATCGTAATAATAAAAAAACCTATCCTGAAAAATACTAACTTTAAAATATTTGGAAATACTCAGTGAAAAGTTTTATTTATTATTAAAAGAACGGACTGAAAAATATTATATAAAACTTGTTTGTTTTGCAGTAAAAAAAAATTAAAATAAAATTAAATATTCAACTTTCTCCGATAGAAATAAAAGTTAAAAATCGAGTTCACTTACTATTTTTTAGTGGATTAAAATTATCCCAATGTACAATTATAATAATTATCCAAATGTAGAATTTTTCTTTTCTCTTTAGAAAAACATACATGGTCGTTCTGTAACACAGCCATATTTTTATGCCCGTTAGCGTGACCACGTTGTTGAATCCCACAAACTTTCTATACCTACAAGTTGATCAGAAAAATGACTTAACGCTGTCATGTTAACTGGCGTACTCTCTCGGTAGCCGTGCATATACTCGCAGTCGGTTAAAATCAAGTTCCGCCTGCATTTATTTACATTTTTGTCAGCTGAGCATTGTGTTTCACGATGAATACCCTGGAAAAGTTACTTTTGATTCATGTTTACCGGTTTCAGTTATATGCAAATAAACTTGGCTGCTTTTATCTATTTATTAATTTTTTTTTTTTTAGAAAAAAAGAAAAGTTTAAAACATTAATCAAATGTATCCAGGGCATTTATCGTGAAGCAGAACAACCAGCTGACAAAGAATATATAAACAGACGAATTTGATCTTAACCTCGCTGTCTCTTTCAATTAAAACACGACATTTTTATCACAGGTGCTTGATGGCAATTTTGTATGGATGCTAATTTGCTGTGCGTGGGTGTAAGATTTAATTTGCTGTGCGTGGGTGTAAGATTTAATTTGCTGTGCGTGGGTGTAAGATTTAATTTGCTGTGCGTGGGTGTAAGATTATAGTGTGTATATATGTATATATATATGTATATATATATATATATATATACATATATATATATATATATACATATATATGTATCAGTTCGTAATCTCAGTTCGTTTGGACACGAGTCAAGTTTTTCTGTTTATAGCCATGTTTTTCTGAAGTTATATTAACAGCTCGAAATGTAGGAAGAATCTGGTTTTAGATTTAGATTAGATTTTTGTTGTACGACATCATCTGAACGCAAATCAGAAGAGACGTATTACATCTTACAGCGTTTTATTAACATCTGAGCCTTTCTACAACAGTCACACGAGGAAAGACCAGTTCTAATTACGGAAACAAGAGGTCTAGCTGAAACCACTGTCTAAAATTTTCACCACTCTTTATCTGTGCTAAAACCAAAACGATGATTCCATGAACAAAGCTTCTTTCTCAGAAGTGCACGCCTGTGAAACTCTCTTCCGTTTGCCTGTTTCCCACTTGACTACAACTTGGATGTCTTCAAGTCCAACATAAACAAATTCCTGATGAACCGCCCCCTTAAGTAAGACACTTTATCAAATCTTCAATACTAACAATTACTACGATCCTATCCCATTGGTTACTGAACGTGCAATAACCCTTATCACCTAGTGGCTTCCGGGCCTTTATAAGTGGTGACTACCTTGTAAAAAAAAGGTAACCTCTCTCTATCGGAAAGTAATTTGAATAAAAAATATTTCCATCTTAACCGTAGTTTAAAAACATTTTTCGAATATTCTCTTTTATTTTCCAAATTAAAAACTTTGCTTTAATTTAGCTTAAGATCACGTGACTTAATATGTTGAAAAGCACATTTGAGTTTTTTCTTCTTAAACTGTATTTTCTGTTGACTTACGATTATATCGTTTAACAATTTTCTTACTCCTGCTCGCCCCAAACAAGGCATATTGCCACTTGGACGTCAAGGACTACTATTTGTAATTATGTTTAAGGTTACTTTATAAGGAGATAAGCGGGCTCTCTGTTGAAATTTAAAATTCCACATTTAAGTACAGTCAGGAGAATGGATTACAAACTCTAGCAGACCTAGAGAAGCAACTATTAGCGTACAAGCGTTTCCAACGTCTGTCCCGATGCCCATCTTGGTCTAAAATACTGTGACAAAGGATAGAGTTGCTGACTGCTTTACTCACGCAAATCTTAAAGTTACTGGAATCAATATTAAATAGAGAAATAGTCAACCACCTCAGCAGAAACAACCTTCTTAGTGACACACAATATGGTTTCCGCTCTGCAAGATCTACCGCAGATGTGCTGACGGTTATATCCCACAGGATTAGTGAATCTCTTGACAAAGGCTTCCTTTCTAGGGCAATTGCTCTTGACATATCAAAGGCCTTTGACAAAGTATGGCATAAGGGTCTACTTCACAAGATTTCCAGCTACGGTATCACTGGAAATGTTTTCTCAATCATTAAATCATTTCTCTCCGATAGGCTCATAAGAGTAGTGGTAGATGGAAAAAAATCGGATGCCTGCAATATAAATGCTGGAGTCCCTCAGGGGTCAATCCTGGGCCCAACTCTCTTCCTGATCTACATCAATGACCTCCCTAAACACATACTTAAATCATTCGTTGACATCTATGCTGATGACACGACCATCTACGGCAACACATCAAAGGCTGTACATGACGAAGTTCTCTCGGATTCTCTCTCCTCTGATCTCGAGCACGTGGTTCAGTGGGGGAAGATGTGGCTAGTTACCTTTAATGCATCTAAAACCAAACTCCTATCCTTACATCATCAACGCTCTGATCCCCAGCTGGCATCAATTGTGATGGATGGCTCTCGTCTGGGTGAGGCCCCGTGTTTTGACAAGCTTCTGGGTTTGACCTTTACTCCTTATCTGAAATGGAACACGTACATCAAGTCTGTTGCCAAGGTCGCAGGAAAGATGGTGGGATCCTTCTACCGCCCCAGAAGATATCTCACTACTGATTCAATTCTCTATCTATATAAAAGCCAAGTACGGCCAAGGATGGAATACTGTTGCCATATCTGGGCAGGAGCTGCCAAAAACAGCCTATCATGCCTTGACAGAGTACAAAATAGACTTCGTGGCTTAGTGGGGGATGCCCTTTTCTCTACCCTGCAACCCCTCTCCCACAGAAGAGACGTTGCGAGCCTATCCTTGTTTTATCGTTATTTTCATGGCAGGTGCTCGTCTGAACTCCAATCCCTGGTCCCCCCTCGCCAAACTTTCACGAAAATCACCCGTCTAGCTGAATCCACTGTGAAAAATTTCCCCCACTCTATATCTGTGCCTAAATCAAAACGCGGATTTCATGAGCAAAGCTTCTTTCTTAGAACTGCACGCCTGTGGAACTCTGTTCCGTCTGCCTGCTTCCCTCCGGACTACAACTTGGATGTCTTCAAGTCTAATGTTAACAAATTCCTAATGAACCGCCCCCCTAATTAAACACTTCATAAAATCTCCTCACTAACGTGATGTACTTGCAATAACCTTTATCCCTGAGTGGCTTCCGGGCCTTGATAAGTGGTGATCACTGTGTAAAAAAAAAAAAAAAAAAAAAATCTTCTCCATCTTCAGTCCCTCGCGAATCATTGTGTGTACAGTTCCCACACAGATATCCAACTGTGCACTTCTTGTCTCAATAGACACACGACGGTTCTTATCCATGAAATTCTTTATGTGGACAATCAACTCCGATGTTCAGACTTCCTTCCTCCTGCCACACCTCTCATGATCTCTCACAGACGCCCTGTCGTCCTTGAATCTCTTATTCCACTCAAAAACCGATGTTCGATTCATGCAAGCTTATGCAAAAGCAATATGACGCATTCCAGATATTTCTGTAACTAAAAACTAATTTTATTGCATATCGTTACTCTAAAGTGTCTTCACGTCCAGATAACATTTAGAAATTTATCAGCTGTGACAATCAAGTGTCAGGGTGTAATCGAATTCCTGCTGTAGCTGTTCCTTTGAACATGAAATCAGAGAACTGGTAAGATAATAACAATAACATTCTGACATTTCAAGAGTCTACGAGACTTTTGAATGCTTTTAAATGCGTATATAAAAAAAATCTGAAAAATTATTGAAGGTGCCTCGTATATTTTGAAAGGAAACAAACATATTGGATTAGAATGTATAACCAATACCCACAAGAAATTCCAAACAAATAATAACACCACCTTTTTGCCAACCTTAACAGATTTTAGAAAAAAAAATATCTGAGCAACGACAAATTAAAAAAATAAATTACAAAATTTTCTTTTAACTTCTAACGTATTTTACCCAATTGAGTACAAAATGTTTTCCTCGTGTTTTAAATTAAAAAAATAGCATTACTATTGTATTATGATTCATAGAATAGTCTTTGACCTTGAAACACGCTTTCCATTTATAAAAGAATGTATTCGTATTGACTGAACCTACCGCTCCAATGCAGTGGAAACCTTATACCATTACCACAATTGTTTATATACGGAAACAATGCTAAACTTAAAAAATAACATGTTAGGGAATTTTCCAACGTACATCAAAAAACAGAAGTGTGTGCTCTATCCCAACTATCATCAATGGACCTGAGGTAATCTCGTCAACATCAGACAAAGCCAAACTCTTTGCAAAGAACTTTGCAGCTAATTCTACTCTTTGCGACCAAGGCCGCCAACCCCCAATATTTCCTCCTGTAGCAGAAAACACGCTATGTGATATACATATATCTGTACATAATGTCGCCAAGCTAATCAAAAACCTTGATTCCAGTAAAACAACTGGCCCTGACGATATTCCAATTATTGTACTCAAAAAACTACAACCAGAACTAGCGCTCATACTTACAAAACTGTTTAAACGTTGTCTTAAGGAGAATAGCTTCCCATCACCCTGGAAAATCTCCTCGGTATGCCCTGTATTTAAGAACTCAGGTGATCGCTCATCCCCTTCTCAGTACAGGCGAAAAAGTCTCCTGTGCGTCATGAGTAAGTTGCTAGAATCTGTGTTAAATACAGAAGTAATCAACCATCTCAACAAAAATAACCTTCTTAGTGACACTCAATATGATTTCCGTTCTGCTAGATCTACAGCAGATGTGCTTACAGTTATATCTCATAGGATTAGCAAATCCCTCGACAGAGGAAACCTTTCTAGGGCAATTGCTCTTGACATATCTAAGGTCTTTGATAGGGTATGGCATAAAGGTTTACTTCACAAGTTCTCTAGCTACGGTATAGCTGGAAATGTCTTCTCAATTATAAAATCATTTCTTTCTGATAGGTCCATAAGAGTAGTAGTTGAATGGCAAAATTCAGAAGCTCACAGTATTAATGCTGGTGTCCCTCAGGGGTCCATCCTGGGCCCAAGTCTTTTCCTGATCTATATTAATGATCTTCCAAATCACATCCTTTCATTATTTGTAGACATTTATGCTGATGACACTACCATTTATGGTAGCACATCTAAGACAGTAAACGACCAAGTTCTTTCCGATTCTCTCTCCTCTGATCTTGAGCACGCGGTACAATGGAGAAAGGAGTGGCTGGTTACTTTTAATGCATCTAAAAACAAGCTTCTATCTTTACATCATCAACATTCTGATCAACAATTGAAATGAATGGCTCTTGTCTTCAGGAGGCCTTAACTTTTGACAAGCTTCTTGGCTTGACCATTACTCCTGATCTCAAATGGATCACGTACATCAAATCTGTTGCCAAGGCCGCTGGAAAAATGGCCGTATCCTTCTATCGATCCTGTAGATATCTCACTACTGATGCAATTCTCTATCTATATAAGAGCCAGGTACGTCCAAGGATGGAATACTGTTCCCACATCTGGACAGGAGCTGCTAGAAAGGACTTGGCCTACCTTAATAGAGTTCAAAATAGACTTCGGAGCCTCGTAGGAGATGTTCTTTTCTCTTCCCTGCAACCTCTATCTCACAGAAGAGATGTTGCGAGTTTGTTTCTGATGCATTGTTATTTTAATAGAAAGTGTTCGACTGAGCTTCAATCTATGGTCCCCCCTCGCCAAACTTTCACAAGAAACACTCGTCTATCTGAAAACACTATCAATATTCCCCCCACTCCTTATCTGTGCCTAAACCTAAACGTATATTCCATGAAAAAAGCTTCTTTCTTAGAAGTGCACGCGTGTGGAATTGTCTTCCGTTTTCCTGCTTTCCGGCTGACTACAATATGGTTGTCTTCAAGTCTAACGTAAATAGGTTCTTGATGAGCCGTTCCATATAAGTATATATTTGTAAATGTTTATCCTGAAGTAACAATAAATGGTTAGTGGCTTTTTTAGGAAATCTCAAAATCTTTTTTTTCAATGTATAAATTCTGGATGTTTTATTAGGGCTGCTGTTGGAGACAATCATTCAGCCAATGTGAATGCCTTTATTATTATACTTGATACATTTGAGGGGGCAGAACGCATTATATAATACTACCTAATCCTCACAAATAAATGTTTCTTTGTTCATTTGTTAAAAAATATTCGTAATAGATTATTGAACAAAAGAAAGTTTATGTTTCCTACACATACATTTCAGATATTAAATATTTCTTTTTCTTCTTTTAAGGAGAGATATATAACGTGGGCTTATTTACAAAAAGTACATAACAAAGTTACTGCCCCAAATGCCTAATTACGGAAGGCTCCAGGGCTAACAGATAAAACATTGCATGATAGTGACAATAAATAAAATGTCAATTTAACTGTTTTCTGTAAGACAACTATGACAGATTGTGATTGTTATTTTCATGATCGAGCTGACATGTCAAACCTTTTTTAATTGATATCATGCCAGTAAGCAATAGCAAATTCAATAAAATGCTCACATCTAATTCTTCTGAACAATGCAGTTGTTTAAAATGATTGACAAATTGATTTCTACAAAAGGATATCTGATTGGATTGAGTCTTGGTCACACATGTAAAATTTTTGTCAGCCAAAGCAAACTTTCGAAGCTTTTGTTATAACTTTGAGAGTGCAAGCTATGCTTATGCAAGGCCATTTAGATAAAAGGTTAAAGTTTATATTAACATATATATTTCAGAGTGCGCCACTTGGCAAGAGATTTTCTTAACATCGACAGCTAAGTAGTGGCAGATTTGGATTAGTCTTCGAGAAGTATTAAGTACGGAGAGAATATTGATCTGTCGGTCTCTTTAAAAAAAATGCCTTCTGGGAATAAGACTCCAAGCCATTTGAAAAGAATGGTAAAATCCTAAATAGTTTGGACCTGCACGAAAAAGAATAAATAAGCTCTCTTTGTTACCAGACAGCGAAAATTTCTGGATAATTCACTAAAAAATAATTAAACATTTTCAATGTGAAATGTGTTCCATAACCATGGTTGCAACGTCCGCCGTTTCCAATCTCCTTCACTTGGAGTCATCACGATCTTCTTTCTGTCCTCATGCTCTGCTCTCTATGACTCCTGACTCATGACTAAAAAATTATATGGGTCTTCCAAGCTCTACTCATATTATTTTAAGTGCACTCTAGGTAAAACTACGTCAGACTGTAAAGACCAGACCTATTTTTTTTTAATTATTGTTTGTTTATTAACATTCTTTCCTATAAAAACATATTAACATGAATACTTTAATATATTAATTCAGTATTCTATTACGCTAGTAAATTTTTTACACCTTCCACTATTCTATATCCTTATAAAATTACCATCATTCTATGCATAGACTATTATTGCCATACCCGGGCTTATATGCAAACCATTAGGGATTTCGTGTTTCGGTTGATGTTTAAAACGAATCTCTAATCTAACAGGGTCGGTAATGCTTAACAATTCCCGGGAATTGGTCCCATCGCAACAATTTTGCCCTAGTTCCTGTTCTGCCATGAAATGTGTTCCGATGAACTATATGCACTTGCAACCCCTCAACTTAATGCATCCGACAAACCTAATAAGAGCAAAATCTCGCCTCATTCACTTAAGAGGTATGCACGAATAACTAATGTACTAACTTCTTTTCTTGCTTTTTTTTAAATATGCCTCCCCGTCTGTACTAACATGTAAACAATTAAATATAATGTGAACAAGCACCTTGCCTTACGACTTAGGATGCACGTATACATCTGATCTCTAATAGCAATGATATCCATTATAATTGATAATATGCATTGTTTTGGATTAATTAAATAATAAAAATAAAATTTCGTCATGTTTACCATGCCCTTGACTGAATAAACGGCTTCATACGTTTTGTAATTTAGGGCTTAAATTGTGGCAGAAGATGCCGCAAGGTTTGACACGGCATTACCAATCTAACAAGCTGTGACGGTATCTAGTAAGCCAATCACGCACCTCATCCCGTAAAAGAGAAATAAATAACAAAAACTTACAGAGAGATTCTTACACAAGTTTATTAAGACCAGCCAAAAGTAACGTTGCGTAGTTGTTGGCATCAAGATGCCCTTTCGTTCCAAGAAATCAAAAATGTTGTATTGTTTTCTTGAAGGTTATCACGAAAAACAGTGACGTCGTTCTTAGACATAACGTAATCTGTTTGGCTTTTACTCTGATGCGAGAGTTGCATATAAGTGTGTATTTCCAATAGTCATCTACGCATTAATATTGTTTTGCCAGTTGTGGAAATGCGAGTTATTCACGTCATGGATGGAATATAAAATTTTATCAATGTCATACCATGAACCAGTTCTAATGCGTTTCGTAGTATTTTGCGGAATAAAATAGCACGTAAAGTGTTGATTTGACTTACAAGGAACTGACCAAATTTGTGGCCTTTGCGCATTAAATATAATTGAAAAAGGTAAATTGGAAACGATTTTTTTCAGTCGATATGAAAAAGATCAACTTGTGTTCAAGTAGTTGTATGTAATGCATACTTTTAAATCGGCAATGAGTTATGACATTAGATAAACTTTTTTGAAACGTTGATTTGCGGAAGATAAGAAAACAAAATTATTTTTTTCTTTTCTCATCACAGTTGAAAATTAGTTGCCTTTATTTTTTATCACACAATGTCTGCTTTTTATTCTCTTCTTTTCCTGTGTCTTTTTCTTTTACGTTGGTCTTCCTCTTTTTTCCTTTTATTTATTTATTTTCTGTTTATATTCTTTTTTCTTTCCTTTCTTCTTTTTCTTCCTTTGTTTTTCTTTTTTCACTTAAAGAGTCACCGTTTATCAAGGTGCGGAAATCACACCAGGATAAATGTTAGATAGTTAGTGACTCAATATGATCAATAATGGTGGCACTTGGATATGGGTTGATCACATAAGATAGCTGGTTCGACAGAAACTTACGTTTGATTTGAAAATGACCATGATATAGTCGGCTTAGAAGCAGACCCACGGTAGCGTATTCCACACACGGAAAGTTTTATAAAAGAAACTCGGTTAATAGAATGTTTATTTAGTTTTAGGCACAGATAGAGAGTGAGGGAACTTGTTGAGGATTGTACCTTGACGAGTATTTATTGCGAATACTTTACAGAGGAGGGCTATAGATTAGAGTTCAGTCGATCACGTACCATACCCTTTTTCTTTGTCTTTCCTTCCGTTCTTTTTCTTCTTCTTTTATTGTTTTTATTATTTTTTTTCTTTTTTTCTTTTTCTTCCTTTTTTCCTTCCCGTTATCTACATATATTCTTTTCTATATCCTTTTTCATTTATTTTTTGAAACTTTTGACTCCTTTTACTTCTTCGTCGTCCATTTTCTTCATTTCCTTCTTCTAATCTGCCTTGACACTAATAATTCCAACCTCATTAACGATTTATAATCCCCCCTCTCAACGCGTAATTTGCATCATGAGGATACGTCCCCCGTTTATGATCCCTGGAGATTACCATCAATGCCAGACTAAATTCCGTTCGCATAAATCATCATCAACGTCTACATCACTAAATTACAAGCTCACTTCTCCCGTCCTTCATTTTTGAAAGGAACTAAAAATAGACGAAATTCATTTCATTATCATCTTGAAGACAATGATCCCGATCATAAATCCTTCTCCGTTTCATTAATCCGAAAACATCCAAGACATTGCAAGGATCAAATGCATTAATGTAATTACAAATTTCATCATGTTCTCAGGTCAATAGAAAGTCACGATTGTGTTTTTTTTTCTTTTTTGATACGAGGGATTCATAAATTTGTTTTACGTTATCAAAGCTCAACCTAGTAGTCAGATGTATACGACTTCTTCGTGAGATCAGAATGCTTGGCAAATACAACAATTACAGTTCTTTTTCATTACTTCAACATTGGGACGTGACGGTAGTCAAGTTGTTTACAACATGGACTGACCAATCCAGTTTGTTTCATAAAAAGATACATAAGAATGTTGGCAACCTTCACATGGCCATTCTCGTTAGTAGCTGATATCTTTAAAGAAGGAATTCTGTTTAGAAAAATATCGGGGAAACCAATGCCAAAAACAAAATCACCTGATTCACACTATATAATCATATTAAACATTATAATTTACTTCATACAGTATATTATGGATATCAATGTTTTCCTTGTTGACAATTATGCTAGTAATAAATAAAATACGATGCCAAATTGCTAATAAAAAGCCGAGGCCGACGGAAAGATTGAGGAAAGAGAGCACTAACCAGAACTCTATTGGAAAGTCGCAAAGACAAAGAGTACTGGAACCGTGGGGAGACCTATTGCCACCTGAAACTCAGAGAAGCTTATAAACTGTCTTCAGCAATAAATCAGTGGTAAACGGTTGTAATAGAAATGTAAAATGTCTTGCAATTTTTATCAAAAGAGGTGGAGATTACTGGAAGTATGGAGAGACCTATTGTTATTTAGATTTTAGGGAAACATCACCGGTTATGGTTAGTGAAAAAATCACTGATAATGAATTGTGTGGCACTCTTAGTAAGTAAATATTACTACCACTGTTCTTTTTCTCCTTTTTCTTCTTCTTCTTCTTCTTCTTCTTCTTCTTCTTCTTATTATTATTATTATTATTATTATTATTATTATTATTATTATTATTAATAATGATAATAATGATAATAATAACAAATAACATGACTGCGTGAAAATTTGAGGATTGATTTCATAATTAAAATTTAATTTTTAGAATGATTGAATTATAAGTTTTTAGTTAAAGAACCAATAAAACATTATTTATTTCTTTGAAATTTCAAGATGGCAAGAAGATTCTGAGCCACAATAATCCAACATAAAACATGAATACTTTTTATGTTTCGCATGTCATTCTACATTTTTTGTTAAAAATAAATCTTTTACCTAGATGTATCTTAATACGATTAAAAATATATCGTTATGTCGTAAAACACAGTTACTAAATCTCAAAGTCAAATATTGGTGCAAAAACACTGCTTACATTTACGGATTCTCATTATTATTAAGCGGTGAAATCTTTACAATGTAACGAAAATTTCGCAAGTAAGCTCTCTGCTGAAACCTTGGAGAAAGCCATTTCATGACATTGCTATGGAATTAGGAGGTGGCATTTTGCCAGGATTCAGGTTTCATAACAGCTAACATGTTTCAAGCTGAAATGACGCAAATGCCGCAGCAAACGCGATAAGCGAATCTAGTAGTACATTCAACATGTTCATAGTTAAAAAAAACACACACACACAGACATGAAATAAAACAGAGAGGTTCATGCAAGCAAGGATTTACGCAAATGCCGGTCGATTCAGACGTACACGAAACAAAGCTAACCTAGAGACGCACACTTTCAGCTTTCATTAGCAACGCGGCTTGCAAGTTAAGCAGTAGAAAGCGACATTAGCAGAGACACGTATTCTAATTTCATACGAGTGGTACATTACATTTTCTGATCTTACTAGCAGGGAGACCCAATGTTGCCTGGGGTTGAATGGGGATAAGCGAATGTTCTAAACTTCTACTACTTTTATTGTCATCGAAATCGGTAAAGCCTCCAATCTTTCAATCAAACCCATTGATTGTCTGCTATAATCGCGGACCATCCGCAGTGCACTGCAAGAAATGTTTCTGTTTAAAGAACTAGTGCAACATTATACTCGACTTTTTTCATGTTATACTTAAATTCAAGCCGTTATCACCGCACAAGCAATGAGACCAGCTATATAAAATCAGCAGTAGGTTCTTTGGTACGACAGGCGCGCGTTCGAAATGAATGTTTCTGTTTAAAGCAAAATTGAAGCATGACACTTGACTTTTGTATTTTAAACTTTAATTCAAGCCATTATATATAAAAATAATTTTATAAAATCAACAGTATATTCTCTACAGTGCAATGTAGAATGCAACGTGTCATGTGTCCCCGTTGGAGTGTATGTGAAACCTTTCCCGATATACGGCGATGAGGCTTTATTTAGAACAGGCAATGAATCGATTTAATTTTAAAATGGGCGATTTTACAGAGGGGCGCTGTAGATTTCGCCGATTTCGATAACAATAAAAAATATTGGAATTTAAAATATTTATTTATCTTCACTCAATGCCGGCCAACGTCAGGTCTTCCTATTATTGTTTTATATAATAACTAGGATAATATCGATTCAAGTGTGGGTAAAATTAATTTCTACACCAAACCAAAAATTACAATATTTGTCTCACGTTAAAATGAAAAATAATTATAATATATAATGTAATAATTTTTATAAAAAAATGATTGCATTTTATCTAAGAAACTATTTACAATTAAAAGTTAAGAGTATCTTAACTGTAAATTTAAATTCAGATTGAAATGCTTCATTGATGCCTAATAAATATCGACCAAATAAGAAGCAAGTCTTTAATATTTGAAATTTCAAATATGAGGTTGTAGCTATATTATATCTTCAATAACTTAAAAAATATGCCAAAACCCCATTATTTAAAAAAAAAATTATCGACTGGCTTCTGATAGATATTACAAATTCCCATGAAATTGATAACTAGAATTTCAACCCCTTTTTATACTCTTTACAGAAAACTAAATTTAAATTTATATAATTTAATTTTAATCATGTCTACCCCAAACAAGGCATATTAGGGGAAATGAGTGAGATGTCGGGTTACATTATATTTAAACTTCTGCTTGCCAGCACAGTAAATGAAGCAGGTAAGAGGGAAGGAATTCCAAATCTAGCAGGCTGAGGGAAAATCTTAGAATACAAGATTTTCTAGCATCCAAGGACGGTAACAATGAAAGAATGGGCTTCTTTTTTTTTGCTAAATGGATTTGTCTGGGACATGGACATTGAGGTCTAAATGATCTGAGGTCATCAGAGTACATTCCAAATAAATACTTCTAAAACAGACGCAGGCATGCAAAAGGGAGAGACCAGTGGTAAATAAACTAGCCATGCATAACCGAATATAAATTTCGTCACAGAATCTACCGAAACACATATAAAGATCGATTAATTAGTTCAAATGCTATATATATATATATATATATATATATATATATATATATATATATATATATATATATATATATAAAATTTCACAGCCAAACAAAACCGGAAGTCCAAGACTCGAGTTCCGGTTCTTTGACTATCATGGCTCTTGTGGGCTCGACGTTGTTTGGCTGTGGAATTTATTATATACAATTTCTCAGATTCTGAAAATCATATATATATATATATATATATATATATATATATATATATATATATATATATATATATATATATACATCACAACAAAATGAAAATTATATTATCAAACGACTCGTTTAAAGTAAGGTATTTTCAAAATTTTTATTAAAATTCATGTGATATTCACGAAGGTATGATATTTTATTCTTTATCAACGAATTTCAACTATCCATCGCTTCATTACCGGTCTATGAAAATGTTGTTTTAGGGCAAAAATACAATTTCTTATCTTGCGAATCTTACTTTTTATTATATTTTTCTGTCAAAGAACAATAAAGAAAAACATATCCTAGGTATTGGCCTCATATGAATTAATTATTTTTGACATATCCACTATTTTTAAATAACTTAAAACAACATTTTGTTCCCTGGGAAGTCAATTCTTTAATCTTAAAAGGAGTTATGGCTCTAGAAACGTCAACTATGTTCCTCCACAAGGCATGCTTTTAAGTAAATTGTTCTTCTCCCTTATAAATTACTCTTTTTAATATTGACCAAAGATATTCAATGGGGTTAAGATCTGGAGAACACGGTGGTCAGGTCATGAGTGTTTCCCCAACGAATTCCATAGATTCAAGGAAGGATGCAGTCGCCCCAAGCAGAATGGGATTGTACATTGTCATTTATAAAAATTATCTGAAAGCGACGTGACAACAGTAGGTCATCTAGCCATGTCGACAAATGATTATCCAAAAAGGCCGTGTACGCATGGCTGGTAAGCTATACACTCTCTGGCACTCGAAATGGTCAGACCAACTTATCCTCAATGATTCAGGGCCAAAACATGATGCCTCCACCTTCTTATTCGCGATGAAATATGTAACGGGTCGAGTTCCGTTTGGGTTTTAAACAACTATCTGGACCGTCAAGAAGAGCATGCGCCTAATCCCTAAATAGGACCCGTTTTTAATCCATTCCCATTTAATTCTATGTCCAAGCCATTCGTTTTTCCTATGTTGTTTACTCAATGGAGGCATTGGAAGATGTTTGATGTTCCTTGCAATCTCATTCAACACATTATATCGGGCATGCCTGGCTCTTGGAGCCATTCCAGCTTTTGCAAAAACGAAAGCACTGTTGCCGTTTGGGCTCAGTTAACTTCCCTACAAATTTTCCAAATATCACGATCTAAAAGGTTTCTCCTGATGCCCTTATTTTTCTGGATTTGGTGTTTGGCTTGTTCAAGAATGCTGCCAAAGTTTATGGATCCCATGACTAAATTTTTCATGGACAATCCTTCTGCGAATCCAGCAACGATCCTTTGCTTTTCGATAACCTTTGTCTGCCTGATTTTTGGCATTGTAAATAAATTGGCATTGCAATAAATCGATGGACAGTAAAATTTCTTTGACAATAAATAAAATGCCATAACTTCGTGAACATAGCATGAATTTGAATAACATTTTGGGAAATAACTAAACGTAAAGCAACCCTTTGATGGTAACATTTTCACTTTTTGTGGCGTATATTTAGTGAAATATTGATATTTTACTAATCTGCAATAATGCGATTGCCACAGTTTATATATGTGCTAGGCTACCCGTGACCTATTGGGTCAGTATGGTATATTAGATATGAAATTAATGTATGAGCGTAACACTTGTGTCGTAAATAAAATAGTTTTTTGTGACACAATAGAAAACATTTAAGAAAGTATATTAAAATGAAAAAAGAATATAGATATATTTCTATGAGTCGTTCTGTTTATAATTGTTTACTTTTGAAAATAAACTTACAGCCATTAAATTATAAGTGGTTTTCCATACGTATAGGTAAATGTGCACTGAACAGATACAATACTACTTGAACTTCAATTCAAATTTGGATATATATTTTAATTTAAACGCGGAAAAAATCAATTGGGACGCGGATAACCTACACAGTAAAACAATAAGTTTTATTGTCGCGTTGATTATTTATTTGTAATGCAAATCAATAAAAATCATATTTTCGTGGTTATGTATTTATGTTGGTAGCGTAGAAAAAAATGTAGGAATGTTTTTAAGAAAGGTGTATTAAAAATGGAGAATAACCTAAAAAAATGAAGGCGCTGGGTAAATCGCCGTTGTAAAATGCTCTTATGGTTGTCAACGGGTTATATATTTGAAAGAGAAAATTGTGTTAAAAAAACTTAAACGTAATACGGATATGAACGATGTAAAAAGATGCAGAAAGTATTAACAATTGTTTATTTGGATAATTTAAACGCGACCCCCCCCAAAAAAAAAAACAATTGGGACGTTGAAAACGTACACAGTAAGACAATATGTTTTATTGTCGCGTTGATTATTTGTTTATGTACGCATGCACAAGCGGAAATCATAAACCGGATGTTGGGTTACACCACCCGTTACAAGGTCCTTTGAGGTATATATATATATATATATATATATATATATATATATATATATGTGTGTGTGTGTGTGTGTGTTTGTGTGTATTTGTGTGTGTGTATATATGTATATATATATAAATATATGTATATATATATGTATGTATATACCTATCTATATACATATTTCCCTAAACAGCCAACCGTCAATCAAGCTCAATATGAAGGAGAGTGTATACTTAACTTGTTTAAAACGATTTTAATTGACTTTTTCAATAAATTCACTAAACTCGATTTTTTAATACATCACCTACCTAAAGACGACTCGTGGGAGTTGAAAACTTTTGCGACTTTGGCACATTTTTTTACACACGGTTGAACGTTATCTTGCCAAATGGAAGACTCGGATCGAAAGAGAAACAAGCAGGAATTATCTCTGCTGTTCAACGATACATGCACACACACACATCTCTCTCTCTCTCTCTCTCTCTCTCTCTCTATATATATATATATATATATATATATATATATATATATAATTCAAATACGGTAGTGTTTTAATTAAGTATTAGTTTTACTCATTTAAAACTGCTTTTAAGCTTCACCTCTCACTCATTTTGCGACCCAATTTCAAACAATTCTTACAGTTTATAGATCACCTTCTCTCTCATATTTTTAATAAAGATTTTTTAATTTTCTGTCATTAAAACAAAAGGTATTATAAAATTACTGGTGTTCAAAAGTTCTCATAATATGTAAATAACCTGAGAGACGGTGTATCTTGATTGGCTTTTGGTTACCATAGTAAATTTTACAACGTTACCGTTTTATAGAGAAGATATCGTCTGATTAGCTATTGGTGAACCATATCAACTTTTGCGACGTTGACGTTTTATCTCCAGTTTTCAATGCTTTTTTTCGTAAAAACACGGTATTCTAATATATTAATATAAATGAGTAACAATTTTTATTTCTATAATGTGTGTATTTTTCATTCTTTTATTGTAAGACATTTTTACGTACAGATAATTCATAAATAAATATTTAAAAAGTTCACTCTTTAAAATTTTTATTATGTTAATTAACAACGATAAACTAGAGAGGTTTGTATATGTTCTTCTCTGATTATAACACAAAAAGCAGAAAGGGATTTTTAGTGTCGTTTATCCTGATGTCTTTACCTAGCAGGAGAAAAGTAAAGGGGTAACCTTTTAATTAAAGTTTCGTCGACACTCATGAATCATAGCGGGAATGTCGCTCGCATGCCATTTTTCGCTTATTCTGTTTCTTTTTCTTTCTCTCTTTTATTTTGTTTATTTATTTAATTACGTCTTTTATTTTACTGTTTCGCCAAGATACGAATTGTTTGTAATAATGTCAACCTTTGGGGAAAAACATTAAATGAAAGAAAGAGCAAGAAAGGAGAAAAGTGGGGGACATCCAGAGAGAGAAAAAGAAAAATTAGAGAGAGAGAGAGAGAGAGATAGAGAGAGAGGAGAGAGGGGTAAAAAGTGAAGTAGAGAGAATAAAAGTGTGATAGGGAGATGACATTGGAATATAGTTTCGAGGATTTTATTGAAAGCCGACGATTGCATAAATAATTTGTGAACATTATTTTCATTGAATTACTAGGAATCTTCAAGTAAGGAATTATTCTGAATCCAAATCGACTAAAAAATTCACACACACACACACACACACACACACACACACACACACACACACACACACACACACATATATATATATATATATATATATATATATATATATATACATAAGAGCAAATTGTTAATAAAACCTGTTAAAAACAATTTGAAAAAGCGTTAAAAATATAGTTAATCTGAAAAGGAAACACTAGATAAATGGATAGTCCTTAATCCGCGGAGTTTCGAAGAAATACTTTCCTTCTCATCAGAGGGTAGGAATTAGCAAAATGCGGGAACGGATGTTGCACACAGAAGTATTTGATGACACTACAAGTAAGTCAAAGATCTTACATGATAACAAAAAAGTGGAGCAGAGGGAATATGGCGAAGAAAAAGGTGATTACACGTGAATGGATAGTCTGGTGAAAGGTAAATAATCCAATGACGGTAAAATCCAAAAATATAACTCCAAGAAATTTAATTGAGTTTCCATTTGCACAAGTAAAATCCAAGGAAATCACGTAATTGGAAGATGGTTCATAATAATCCAAAAGGCCGAAATCCATAGAATAATTCATAAATATGTACAAAGAAAAGAAAAGGGGAACATTCCAATAATATTAATAAAAGAAAAATAAGATATGCTTTTCACACGACCGGCAGTCGTGTGAAAACCATATCTTATTTAGTTATACCATCTTGGATCATTTTGGTATATTTAATTGTAATTTTTATTTTATATATATATATATATATATATATATATATATATATATATATATATATATATACTTGATCACAATATAGCCGTTCATTACTTATGTAATATATAATATAATATTATAGGGACAAAACTTATGTAACATACATATAATATTATAGGGACAAAACTTATGTAACATACATATAATATTATAGGGACAAAACTTATGTAACACACATATAATATTATAGGGACAAAACTTATGTAACATACATATAATATTATAGGGACAAAACTTATGTAACATACATATAATATTATAGGGACAAAACATATGTAACACACATATAATATTATAGGGACAAAACTTATGTAACATACATATAATATTATAGGGACAAAACATATGTAACACACATATAATATTATAGGGACAAAACTTATGTAACATACATATAATATTATAGGGATAAAACTTATGTAACATACATATAATATTATAGGGACAAAACTTATGTAACACACATATAATATTATAGGGACAAAATTTATGTAACATACATATAATATTATAGGGACAAAACTTATGTAACATACATATAATATTATAGGGACAAAACTTATGTAACATACATATAATATTATAGGGACAAAACTTATGTAACATACATATAATATTATAGGGACAAAACTTATGTAACATACATATAATATTATAGGGACAAAACTTATGTAACACACATATAATATTATAGGGACAAAACTTATGTAACATACATATAATATTATAGGGACAAAACTTATGTAACATACATATAATATTATAGGGACAAAACTTATGTAACATACATATAATATTATAGGGACAAAACTTATGTAACATACATATAATATTATAGGGACAAAACTTATGTAACATACATATAATATTATAGGGACAAAACTTATGTAACATACATATAATATTATAGGGACAAAACTTATGTAACACACATATAATATTATAGGGACAAAACTTATGTAACACACATATAATATTATAGGGACAAAACTTATGTAACACACATATAATATTATAGGGACAAAACTTATGTAACACACATATAATATTATAGAGACAAAACTTATGTAACATACATATAATATTATAAGGAACAAAACTTATGTAACATACATATAATATTATAGGGACAAAACTTATGTAACACACATATAATATTATAGGGACAAAACTTATGTAAGATACATATAATATTATAGGGACACAACCTATATAACATACATATAATATTATAGGGACAAAACTTTTGTAACATACATATAATAGTATAGGGACAAAACTTATGTAACATATAATATAATATTATAGGGACAAAAAAGTTAGACTGAAATAAAATTCTTTATTTAAAAATTTAATTAAACAGATGAGTATCTTTCTTATTTCTATTCATAATTGTTTTTTAATCCAATACTAAATGAAATTCCAAGGAATTTATTATTAATTTCCATTTTGAACTGTTTCACAAGATTTGTTCAAATATTATTTACTTTCTGCTATCTGTTTAGTTCTGAATTCACCATTTGAAATTTAATCTCATAGAGGTTTTTTAATAATACTACGAATTAAACATCCGTAGAAAACATAACTTTTGTGACTTTAAAAATATTACACAATAAATATTTAAGAAAAAATTTCCATAATATTTTTAAAAATAAATTCTTTAATAAAAATAATTCAGGACCCATCATGCTACCAATCAAATGAATAAAAAAATGGTTTTGAAAACAAAAAAGAAAATATTATTTCAAAGCAAAGGAGAAATCATAGATTATATAGAAAAATGCGGACTTGAAAAGTAATATAGTTCAGATTAAACTAAGAAAAGTAAAAACTGGAAAAAGAAAAAAGA
Source organism: Euprymna scolopes (assembly GCF_053919585.1). Classification (NCBI taxonomy): domain Eukaryota; kingdom Metazoa; phylum Mollusca; class Cephalopoda; order Sepiida; family Sepiolidae; genus Euprymna; species Euprymna scolopes. Next base: position 173,789,377 of record NC_136485.1, on the reverse strand, counting down.
CAAGATATTCTCAGAAAAATTTAATAAATTTTTAACTTAAAATATTGCAGCATTAAGACTTTTTTTTACAAATTTAATTTAACATTATATAATCAATTCTTAATGCTACACTATTTAAAGTTATTACTCTCCTACACCACTGAATTCCCTTTTAACGGCCCCAACGGAACCTGATAAATGCCATTCAACAGTTTCAATGAGTTCGGTTTTAAACCCATATTCTCTGTATTTTATATCTATATGGGCAACGCAGAACATAAAATCTTTAATGGCGTCTTAAACAAAAATATTCTTCTTTATTACAAGTCGTTTTTCTTTTGATGGACTAATAAATATTGTAATGCATTCAAGTTTTATTTCATCGTCAATTTTTGTTGTTTCTTTAACTGATATATTTACTTTACTGCCCTGTTAATTATCTGGAAAAGCGCCAGTTTTAAGACAATATTTATACTTATTTTTACTGTTTTATATATATATATATATATATATATATATATATGTATATGTGTGTGTGTGTGTGCGAGTACGTTCGTTGTATGTCATATAATGTCTGACATGTCTTACGATGACCAATAGATTTGTAGCACACACACACACACACACACACACACACACACACACACACACACACACACACACACATATATATATATATACGCATTCATGCAGAACTGTTAACTGTTGCATTAAAGAAAGGAATGTGGCACTTTTGACGTCATATCTTGCATGTGATTGCCTACAATATGCAGCTTTAGTTTAAGACACCTGCTCTTCCCTACACGTCCGCTATCACACATGAACGCTAACAAACAAGTGCTTATGCGTGTGACAAAATATTCGTTTTATTTTTAAATGAAACTTATTTAGTATGTGGTTATCTTTTACTCTGAGTTCAATGAGTCCAAAAGTTTCGTAACTTAAAAGTTCATAAATGCATAAATTCAACCGAGATAAAACGGATTTCAATGAATACAGAGCTTATTTTTTAGTGAAAGGAAGATTTCAGTTTTTGTCCCAGATTCCCACAGAATTACCGATTTCGTACTAAATTCCCGATTCCGATACAAGTACCTGTTCGGATTCTTTATAAATCTCTAAATATTTAACTATAAAATGATTATTTTGTCTCAATTTTTGTAAAATAAAAACATGTTAAACGCGCAGATATTTTTTCAAACGTAAAAACACACTTTTAGGGATGATCTATAGGTTTTTATTTTACTGGAAGTATAAATCAATAAATCAATAAATCAATAAATTAGTAAATTAAATATTATTACTACAAACAGCAAAAGATATCTCTAAAACAAAATAAAATAAAAAATATAATTAAAGCACTGTTTTTGGCATCGGAAAAAAGACACACATTTTTCCCATTCCGATCCGATTGCGATACCCTAGAAAGTTTCAATTTTTTCCAATTTCCGATTAATCGTCTCAACACTAGTAGCTTTCCTTTAGAAATTGGTTGGTTGTGTTTTTTTTTTTGTTTTATGGCATATCAACCCTTTTGGGTTATTTACTGCCGAATCCAGTGATTTTGAAAACCAAGTTTTAATAGAGTATATTTGTTTTTAAGCCGGTTTCTATTTAACCCATAGTTGAGACCCTAACAGGTACTACCACTCCGGGTCAGAGTGGACCTGGGAGCAATGGCAATTAAAGAGTGGCTCCACACTTCCCAGGACCTTTAGAAATTGGATTCACGTATTACGTCTCTTCACACATTTTCTTCAACAATTTATCAATTAGTTCATTTTAAATAACCCGGAAGCAAAAACTGTGGATGGAACGAGAGCTAAGTAGGATTTAATAAGCAGATTATGTTGCAAATTCTATTATTTTTTTCCATATTTTTCACCCAAACAAGGTATATTGCTTCTTGGAACGTAAACGACTACTACTTCAGACCATGCTGTAGAGAGTTCGGAAATGGGAGGTTTGTTCACATTACATTTACATTAGTGTAGTTAGGGAAGACTGAGATAGGTAATTCTAGAGTCTAACAGTTTAAGGAAGAAATTATTACAGTTGAAATCTTTTCAGCATCCGGAGTGAACTGGTAGTTTACTACTAGACAGGTTTGTCGAAGATTTGTACGTCGAAGGAGGGACACGTGTGATGAGTTCATCAAAACACAATTCATTAAAGTACTTGTAAAGCAAGCACAAGTGTGCAACATTGCGAAGATGTGTTGGAGCTTTGCCGATACTGCAGGGCGTTAGGTTGGAGACTTATGTTTTGGACTCTATCTAACAATGACGGACGTGTGGAAGATATACGAGCTCAGATATGCCAACTACACTCTATGCAGACGCGAATTGCGGCTTTGTAAAACATAAAATACTTCCTAGTAATTTTAATGCATAGCAAAATATTGATTTTTTTTTGCAGCAGCCTTAGCAAGATTCTCTATGTATTTGCACTACTCCATGTTTCCTGTGAATTTAGCGCTAGCAGTTTGAAGTATAAACATTCAGGTAGAGAATTTCTCTTGGCAGTCAGTGGTTGTGAAAGTTTTTGTAGTCGTTAAAAGAAAGGAAGCTTATTTTTGGTAGCATTAATTTATGACCCTCTTACATTACAGACTGCAGGTCGTTTTCAAGATTTTGTGCAATTGGAGATGTGCACATTCGTTTTTCACTCATTTCAATTATAGACCGTTTTGTCATACGCAATTATATCCACTTCAGACACAGTTTCATCAGGATAGTCGTTTATGAATATTATGAATTATAAAGGCCAATTATATGAGTTAGTCCCGTTGAAGGACGTGATATACATTGTTCTGTCATCAGTTCAACTATAAAAAAGTCTTAGACATGGGTTTATAATTTGAGTATCAATATGAACCCCATTAGACAGCGTGGGACCTCATTGTAGCCAATAAATATTAACATGTTATTATAAAACGCCTTACGATTGTCAAGTTGGATTTATCGATATCATGATATTGTCAATCACACAAATTGCGAAACAACCTGCAAAAAGAAAAAATGAGTGCTGAACTTTGTACCTTACTTGAGTGATGAGAACAGTGGACAGCAACCAGAGCAGGTTACCCCTGTAGATTAAATAAAAGGTTCGATTTGAAATTTCTTTGCAGATTATGAAGTTCGACAGAAAGACTCCCGAGCTCGACAAGATAAACATGTAACCGAAATGTTATAAAAATGTATAGCAAATAACACTCAATATAAAAATGTATAGCAAATAACACTCAAGATAAAAATGTATAGCAAATAACACTCAAGATAAAAACAATGGATAAGATACTCAAAATAATGCAAACAATTGGAAGTCGAACACATGAAATCGAACCAAGAAAAAAGTCCAAAGATTCTAGAGGCCTGTATAATATATTAAGCACAATTGATCACATATCACTAAAGTGTCGTTAATTCTTGTTGAAGAAAATAAAAAAAAATGGCGTCTATTGAAATTCGGAGCACATTTTGTAGAGCCATTCTGTATTTAACAACAAAGTGTAGTTACAGATGCAGACATAAGTTTTTGATAGTTTACTTAAAATAAGGCACCTTTCTGACAAGAATAAACCATGATTCTAAATTAAAACCTCAGTTCAAAAATATATGAATATTCAGTTTAAAATAATTATAATTCTTTCTTTAATGGTTCAGCTAGCCTATTATCGGATAGTACAGGGTTCCCCCACCCCCCAAAACGGGCCCAACTCTAATTAGGCTCCGTTTCTTAGTGTTTTGTCCGAACGAAATGAAACTTTGGTCATAACTAGTTTATTATATTCAAAACATCACATCAAAACACTAGGGTCTTTTGCCTTTTTGTCTCCGTTCTACAGCATATGTTCTAGATGGCCTCCATTTAGCTTTTGTTTTTTTTTCTTTGGTCATCCTGTATAAAGAATTATGACATGATTAAAAAAACCGAATCCTTATTTTCTACTCTCTGAATACTCAGGTTTCAGATATATCGTGTCAGATAAGAAAAATAAAAGACATAATTTCTAAGTGTAGGTCTATAACTATACAAATGTAAGTTAGAACATTTTTCGAACAATGACAGCTATACGAAATTTACATTAATCAAAATATCATATGTAAGCGTATTTTAAGACCGGGCAATGCTGGACAGCCAACTAGTATATATATATATATATATATATATATATATATATATATATATATATATATATAGTTATCCACATACAGTACTATTTCGCTGCTTCACAGCTCATCAGTACGATTAGACAAGCAACTACCTTAAGCCAGGACAGTACCCCGACCGCCCAAACGGCAGTTGAAGCTTCTAATCGCTGCGCTGTTCAGCTGCTGCTATGCGGACAGTGCGGGCAGTGAATTAACAATATTTTGACATTGTCCAAATACCTAAGCTCAATTTCTTTACACAAAGAACATAGCTTAATACGCTAATGGTAGTTTGTATTACACTTCCCAATAAGCTCAACTCAAGATAGGGAGCATTATAGTCATCCACATGCAGTAATGTTTCGCTGTTTTACAGCTCATCAGTGCGGCTAGACAGGTAAGTACCTCAAGCCGGGATCAAAACCCGACCGCCCAAACGACAGTCTGAAGAGAGAGAGAGAGAGAGAGAGAGAGAGAGAGGGAGAAAGAGAAAGAGAGAGAGACAGAGACAGACAGACAGATAGATAAATAGATAGATAGATAGATAGATGTGTAAGTATGTGTCTCTGTGTTTATGCTTGTGGGTATGTGTGTGTCTTATGTGCGAGTTAACTACAGACGCCTTCGTAGTGCTAACCAACGAACAAAAAACTGTTTGCTGAAACGGGCAAGTGTTACAGATAACATCCATGTCTGATCTTTGATCCTGGCCATTTATAACGTTGATTTATGAAGAAGAACTGCACTGAGATGCGTGAGTTAAGCATGCTTGGTATGCGACCTTAAGTGTATTGATCTCGATGGGCGAAGAAGTTGTGTCATTGACCCAACAACCGCTTTATTGTTTCGCTTTACATCTCAATCGTTGTCGCCATTCCCACGCAAGTCGCCTTTCATATTATGACGCGAGGTCGTGAATTTCAATGTGTTTCTCTGGGAAATAAAGATAAAAAGATTACATTTATAAAAAGAAATATTCACGCCAGAAATGTAAATTCTCTCTCGAATTCTATGCTAAATATTATGTTAATGTATGTGTCTATTAGTCCATTCGTCACTTAGCCCGTTAGAACGTTATAACGTTTTTGTTTGTTTTTTCAGTTATTTTTACGTTAATTCAACTTAGTTTCAATTCAAATTAGTTCATTTCACGAAATTTTGCAGAACGTATTATGACCATGAACGGAGACCCCATATTGAGTTAACTTGGCTTTATGTGCGCATCGTGAGTAAGTTTTATGTGCGCTTCTCAATCTCCATTAGTTAAAAGATGATACGGTCCTGCTCTCCGACTGCCAAGTCACCAGTAAATTCGGAGTTAACTTTCTTTTTAAACTTGGCAATTGAAAACAATATTAATAAGGACAGGAAACTAAATATTTATATCAAGATTTGAACAGTTAAATTTTAGATTTTAATATAATAAAAATAATTTGCTTCATGTTAAACCATGTTCTTTTCTATAGAAACTTGCAAAAATCGTATCCTGACGTTGCCCGAGATAGAATATAAAAAGAAATAATATAACTTTAAAAACGTATCCAAAAAATATCTTATGCTTCTACATTATTTGAACTCCACCTACCCAAATTTTGATGAACTAAACCTAAATCTTTCATTAGCGCCAATTTATTGTAAGGTTAAAATAGAAAAAAACAACGCTGTTTGATTTAAATCTCGCACCTGCGCCCAAAATATTTTAAAACTAAAATATAACTTTTTAATTATAAAAAACGGTTTTATTTTGCTATGTGTTGATCTTTAAACTATTTCTTAAACAAACGAACAAACAAATAATAAAAATAAGGAATATCACTTAAAATATGATAAGGAACTGCTGTTTTTTTATAAATATCGTTTATCAGTTTCCGATTCCAAAACCGGAAGCCGTCACTAAATAAACGAGGATACCATAAATTAAAATTTGATCTCTTAAGTTCTATAAAGTCTCGGTAATTCGCAAAAATGAAACTATAGCGTAAAATATATTCGCCATCTTCGTAAACAAATCCAGAAAACGATATTCATATTTTGCATTAAAAGACTTTTGAACTTCATGTATCTTAATTTCATGACCCTTTCACAGCTGATTTATGAAAATCACAAAGTTTTGTGACCTTTTCGCAGTTTCAAGTTTGCATCAAAACTGCCTATAATTCTAAAGTTAGTCCTTTTATTTGTTACTTAACTAAAATGTGGCTTCATTTAAATAAAAAAAAAAACGGTTTGTGAAAAATACTGACAGCTATTGCAATCTAAAGATGACTCCAATTGGAATTAATCACGTTCGATTTTAACAGGATTCTACCGCTCCAGTAGATATCTCACTGCTGATGCAATTCTCTATCTATATAAAAGCCAAGTACGTCCAAGGATGGAGTACTGCTGCCATATCTGGGAAGGATCTGCTAAAACAGCCTATCCTGCCTTGACAGAGTACAAAATAGATTTCGTAGCCTAGTGGGCGTTCCCTTTTCTCTTCGCTGCAACCTTTCTCTCACAGAATTGACGTTGCGATCCTGTTTTTGTTTTATCGTTATTTCCATGGGAATTGCTCGTCTCTGATCCTCCCTCGCCAATCTTTCACGATAAACACCCGTCTATCTGAAACCACTGTCAAAAATTTCCCCCACTCTTTATCTGTACCTAAATCAAAATGTAGATTCCATGAACAAAGCTTCTTTCTTAGAAGTGCATACCTGTGGAACTCTGTTTCGTTTGCCTGTTTCCCACCTGACTACAACTTGCATGTCTTCAAATCCAACATAAACAAATTCCTGACGAACCGCCCCCTTAAGTAAGACACTTTATCAGATCTTCATTACTAGCGATTACTACGATATTATCCCGTTGAATACTGTTATCCCCGAGTGGCCTCCGGGCCTTGATAAGTGGTGACTTCCTTGTAAAAAAAAGGATGTAACGACACAAGAACATTCCAAAGCGAGGAGAAAATATTACTTGTTAAACAATGTATTAGCTTAAGGAGGAGTAGGACAGACAGTTGAACAAGAACGTCTCGAATAAAGTTTAAATAAAGTTTTAAAGTTTGAGTTCACTTTTCGATGTTTGACTTAACACACCCATGTTAAACTGCAGGAGGAATTTTCAGTATTTTGAGAACGGTAATCACAATGAAAGATACACTTGAATAAGAAATTAATTTATTTTTGTATTTCTGAAGTGTTGAGATCAATGATTCTATCCAAAAGACCTAACGTATACACGTCGCCGTAGATCCATGAATTTCTATGTTATGGTTAATAATAGGAATTTACTGATTGTTTAGTGTTCAGCAACAATATTGAAACATTCTATGCATATGATTGTAGTCATTTAACCAAAACACCATAAAAATACGTTCCTAATCTAATATTTTTTAAAGGTAAATTGGACTAGGAGGAAGATAATATACCGGGATAAAATGAAACCATGTTGAATTGATCTAAACAAATTTTCGAATGAACTTAAAGTCCTGATTATACATTAGCGTGGCAGTAGATATTTCTGAGCGAGTCGTGAAAAGTGTATTGAAAAAAAAAACTGTTTATTTTTGGAGTCCTACGTGATTTTGCTGAGCTGAACACAAATGTAGAGGATGGTACAAACGTTTAGGCACTCCTACAAAAAACTGTTGATGCAAAATAGCTGTCTCTTTATTCATTCGAAGGTTAGTGAAATAAAATAAGAAAAGAATGGAACAATAGATAAAAAAGGTAATGCAGCATTAAAAAAAGATTTCGTTCTTTCTGTATTTTTATTTTTTATTGCATTTTCGCTCCAAACCAAGCACAGTGCCACTTTGATGTAGGTGACCACTATCGGGGACATAATTTGCAGTGATACTGTGTAGGGAGTTGAGCAGCAAGATGTATGTTCACATTACACTTGAACTTCTGCATGTCAGTACATTTGAGAAAGCAGGGACCCGGAAGGGTGTTCAAAAGCCTATCACTTCTGTAGAATAAACTATTAAAGTAGAGGGCTTTCTTACATCTAGGAATCTTGAATGTGTAGGAATTATTTTTGCTGCTTGTCGGGTTTGTCGCAAGTATTTGCGTACAAGGGCTTGCAGTTAATCAGCGCACCCACTATTAAAATACTTGTAGAACAGGCAGACGGATGCAACATTTCGTGGATGGGGCAGCTGATGAAGCCTAAATGACAGTTTAGGACCTATCAAGTTGGCGACTCTCTTTTGAACTCTTGAAGTAATTACACAAACTTCTTAAAAGACTTTCTAAATTTTTTGATAGGAACCAATTATTCTCCTTTTTTGTCGAATTAGTATTAATCTATTTATTTATTTTTATTTATTTATTTATTTATTTATTTTTTGCAAAACTGCCTCTTTTAAGAATATTGCAGAGAATCTTATTAATGTGTTTGATGAACCTGATGTAAGATGTGAGTGATGGAATACAATTTTAAAGAAAATTGAAGTCTGGCTTGTTGGCAGACTACTGCTGAAATATAAAAAAAGGAGCATAACATGTAACACAAGAGAGTTTAGAAGAAGATGTTAAAATTGATATTTCTGTGTCTTTCATTCATATCCGATAAGAAAATAGGATTTATAGTTATACGGTACCGACTCTAGACAAATAAAAGTCAGATTTAATATCAGGATACATTTCTTACGTCGAAACCGGTCTTATGTTGCACATCTTTATCGACAGTAATGGTATAATATGAACAGTGACTATATAATGTATATGCAATGGTATAATATGAACAGTGACTATATAATGTATATGTAATGGTATAATATGAACAGTGACTATATAAGGTATATGTAATGGTATAATATGAACAGTGACTATATAAGGTATATGCAATGGTATAATATGAACAGTGACTATATAATGTATATGTAATGGTATAATATGAACAGTGACTATATAATGTATATGTAATGGTATAATATGAACAGTGACTATATAATGTATATGTAATGGTATAATATGAACAGTGACTATATAATATATATGTAATGGTATAATATGAACAGTGACTATATAATGTATATGTAATGGTATAATATGAACAGTGACTATATAATGTATATGTAATGGTATAATATGAACCGAATTAGGGACAGTGACTTTTTGAATCAGATTTTTCCCATTTTAATGTAGACCGAAATCTGTGGATCACCGGTTTTTAATTCCTAGTCCAGGTAAGAATTACCTCCCCCTGTATCTTTATTATTTGTAACGGCATTCCTTATGCAGGTTTTGCCAATCTGTTTTAATGACTTACGTCATTCGTTACTGACAGCACTCTACAACTTTATAAGTTTGCTATTTAATTTTATTTTACGAGAAGCACCGTCATACTAGCATATGGATTCTACTAGAAACATGTTGAACAACTTTCATTCAACGAAAATAATTGGGAATCACCCATGAATAATTCGTAACCGATTGTAAGTCTATGAGTGCAAGTCAGCCTAAGCACCAACGTACATGTAATCGAATGTCACGTTGTATGAGAGCGTGCGTGTGGCATTTTTAAGCAAGAAAGCAGAGGGAATCAAGAAGCGACGTTACATGATACGGAGTCTTTGTGGTCGCATAACTGAGAACAGATGAAGCTGAAGCGCATTATGTATGCTTTGGCTTCAAGGACAAATGTGAAAGGGAGTGAAGTCAGCAAAAAAAGGGTGGAAAGTTGATAGCTTTGCAGTCGAGTAGTTGCAGGAAACAGACGGGAGGAGAGATGCGAGTACGGTAGACCTGAACAGCAAATACTAGTCTAGGGCATTAGTGATTACTTTTTTACCGACACGATGAAGTAACCAAACTGTACCTTATTTTTTAAGCAATTTGAAACATTAATAGCATCTTCACCTGCTCTTCTTAACAGAATGATTGCATGCGTATATATATATATATATATATATATATATATATATATATATATATATATATATATATAATACCTTTTCTGTTTATATATACATATACATATATATATATATATATTATATATATATATATATATATAAACAGAAAAGGTATTTATGTTTTCAGTGTATTATACACGTACTCGCCCTTATATATATGATGATAATTGCAACGTCTTCTCAGACGAGTGCCACTCCCTCAGACACTTAAATTCCATGAGCTCAAAAATGACTTTTTTTTTTCTTTTTAGTCCTACCGGTGAATTCGCACAGGCATTACACTGAAGACGGCCATTGTGATCAATTATTACATGCTTCCAGCATTTCAAGCCTCTACACGTTACAACTTTTCCATCGGCACAGGACCATTTTTATAGACAAATGCCTAAAAGAGTATCTATCCACAGATGATGTAACAGAGTCTTAGCTTTGTACGGGAGCTAAGTCTCTCTCTCGGTTCAAACTGTTGAGATCCAGCAACAAGCAAGACAAGATAGACAGCAATAAGTTAAATTGCAGACCAGCTTAATGCGGGTACTGGTCTCCCGCTTTATGGGTTTTTAAAATCAGAGATTTGCTTCTCTTAGAAAGGTTGCCTTCGCCACGGCTTACGGAAGCCCTCTCCACCCCAACACACACATACATACACACAAACACACACGGTGCTAGTTGGCCGTTGACCTCGAAAAAGGGTTCATTTGCCCTTTGGAAGGTCTTGTTTTTAATCCTTCAGGAAGACTAGCCACCCTCCTCACCAAACAAGTCTGGTGGGGAACCAGTTTAGTCGCCGGTGACCCGACTATGAGGCAGGTAGTACTGGGTTACATGGTACTAGTAGCATATTACATGTGTGCGTTTCTCTACGTGAAAGATACGAGATGGTTGTAGTGTAATTGAAAGAGGAATTTGGCTACAGGTTTCAATGCAATTATAAATTTGAAACACGCAAACCACCACATCAGTTATATGTAAAACCAAGCTGGTCGCCCGTCATTGCCCGGTTGTAAAATACACTTTACTATTATATTTAAATTCATACAAGTTTCCTATTTATTTTTATAGAGATAGATGTCTATTGATAATTATATTATATTATACCGAATATATTGTTGTGATTTCAAAATATAATATAATAACAAATAAATTAGAATACAATTAGAGGGCACTCAGCTAGACTCGAAATCAAAACATAGCGCCCTCCAGTCTTAGTCGTTAGCGGTTATCAAATGGATAAGTAATAATTAAAAATGAACCAATTATAACGTATTAGCTGGACGCGCGGCGTTGCCCGATCGTACAATAAAAACAATGATATTTTATTTTATGCAGATTGCGTATGTTTTATCATAGAATCAACCCTCTTTTGATTATTATATATTACAAGGAGTTATATTTTTGCGAATTAGCCCGGTGGACTTATTCGCAAAAATGTAAAAAAAATAATATTCAAATTTGTCTTTGTTGATATTTAGCTGATATTTTGGGCTTGACGATAAATGCCCTGGAAAAGTCACTTCTGATTAATGTTTAGTTTTAAAATATGCAAACGAAGAAATGATTTGCGGCGATTTTAAATCGTACCTTTTCTTTTATTGTAAATTAAACTCATTAATAAGAAAAAAAAATCAAATCAAATGGTGAGGTAAACCCGGGGTTGAACAGGGGATCTTCGATCTGTATCCGAATGCGCTACCAGTAAACTATTTCTCCAGATGTCAATAATTATGTTTGTTTTTTTTTAGAAAAAAATGATTTGCTGAGATTTTATTATTACTCTTGCCGGTTTAACGTTAAAATTCCCCTGTAAAACTTTTTTCTATAAGAAAAAAAATTTTTTTTCGATACTTCTCTGATGAATTTCTGTACAAAATGTCTAAAAACACTGCCTGTCATATAAATTACGTTTGTGTGAAATTTACCAACCTCATTCAATTTCAGAACCTATGAGGAAGGAACTCACGCAAAAAATAACTTTTTTTTTATAATAGTAGAGATGAGTGTGCATAGCACATGCGAACACAAAAATTTCAGTCGACTTTCGCCTGCCAGGTTTCGTTTTTTTTTTTTCTCATTTCGACTTATTAGTCGCTACTTTTACCGGCATCAAAAACGGTCCACAAAAATGTAATCATTTGATGCGTCTCGTGCCGCTTTGCAACTCTCCAATTTGAAATAGAGATAGTGAGCTTATAAATTTTAGATTTATTTTATCTTTCGACGCTTAAGCAGAATCATGTGACTCAATCGTTACATCTATTTATCTCTCTTTCGCTCACTCTCTCTCTCTCTCTCTCTCTCTCTCTCTATATATATATATATATATATATATATATATATATATACTATATATGTAGATGTTTTTATTTGTTTTTGTTAGCGATACTTTCTTGAATGAATTCAAGTATTTATACGAAAGTGCATTTTTACCTAAATGTTTGTTGGGAATATTTTTCCCATTGACAAATCTGGTACCCCCTTAATGGGGAGCGGCATATATATTATTTTAAAAATATAATAATCCACTGACACGTGTTTCGTCGTCTACGACTCTTATCATGGGGTCCCGATTTCCAATCTCGCTAGATTCAGCCACTCTGATGAGTCGTAGACGACGAAACACGTGTCAGTGGATAATTATATTTTAAAAATAACATATATGCCGCTCCCCATTAAGGGGGTACCAGATTGGTCAATGGGAAGTATCATGTATTTCTACGAGGCCATGGCTCGCCCATGCATGGAGTATTGTTGCCACATCTGGACTGGTGCATCTTCCACTAGTCTCTCGCTCCTAGACATGGTTAAAAAAGAATCGCCAACCTAATAAGTCCTGGTGGATTTTTTTTTTTTTTTTGTAGTTTTAAGGTTTAGCTAAACATTATTATTATTATTATTATTATTATTATTATTATTATTATTATTATTATTATTAAACAAATATTCATTTTTTATTAATGACTATTGTTATGACAAAAGAATATTCTTATCATTGTTTTGACTCTCGAGTATATATCCGACACAGTTAGACACATTTAATCAACCGAGAACCATCTTTCTATAAAAAAGCGTATAAGATATCAATTGATACACACTCGAGAGTTAAAACAATGAAAAGAATATGCTGTTGTCCTAGCCCTATTAATGACACGTGTAGTAGACGCGTGGGATTGGGGAGCCATGGCCTTTTAGGTTGGGCACCGTGCCTATGTGCATCCACTGTTCGCTTTTATGGCGGTATCTTTCTAATAATATCCTAGTAATGAATAGCTGTGTACCTTTCCACCGGATCCAACGTCTGTTGTGGGTGCTTAACTGTTCAGTAGGTCACGCGTTATATTTAGAGAGTTATTTCTGCTCGGCTGTAACGAGCGAGCGGTTACGAAGTGGGATATCCTTGACGTGTATGATGCAATCTTACTACGATATTGCAAAACGCTGAACGGAATTTAAGGGGGCGGCTCATCTGAGACTGTTTCTAACAACAAAAACAGAATACATTCAAAATGTGCGTTTGCTGATGTAAATGCTGCTTAACAATAAAAGGTGACTGAACGAAAACTAGATAGAGCCTATTAAAGAGAGACATGACCGCATATGAAAATGTTAATTAAACTAGGGTTTTCTAAAGTGGGCTCCATGGAGGCCTGGGGTTCCGTGAGTGAGGCTGAGGTGCTCCGGAAACCCTTTCTTAAAGAAGGTCAAATGCTTTATATGGAAAATTAAACGGCTGCAGACATTTAATTATTTATCTTCTTTACTGGAAAGAAATATAATACATTACTAAATGTGTAAGATTTGCAGGATGGTGCATGAAAAAGAAATTCCAAAAAATAAATTAACAAAAAAATGCAACAATCTTTGATTAATCAAAAACAAAAACAAAAAAAATCAAAGAACCCAAAAATCATTAGTTAGTGTTAATATTTACAATTAATGTTATGTTAATTTTGGAACTTATCTTGTCAGTGCTTAGTGGAAAAATCTTGCCCAGTGGCTCCATCGTGTCCTGAAGTTTGGAAATCCCTGAATTAAATTTAACGTGATAGACAAACGAAAACCTTAATTCGAATGACATAAGTGTGCGTTCTATCCCAACCATTATCAATGGACCAGAGGCCATCTCGTCAGCGTCAGACAAGGCCAAACTATTTGCAAAGAACTTTGCAGCTAATTCTACCCTATGCGACCAATGCCATCAACTCCCCATATTTCCTCCTATAACACAGAACAAGCTAGGTAACATACAAATATCCGTGCATGAGGTCGCCAAGCTAATAAAGAACCTAGATTCCAGTAAAGCAACTGGCCCTGATGGCATTCCAATTATAGTGTTAAAAAAGCTTCAACCAGAACTTGCTCCCATACTTACGAAACTATTTAAGCGCTGCCTTAAGGAGAAGTGCTTTCCTACTCACTGGAAGACCTCATCAGTTTGCCCTGTATTTAAGAATTCAGGTGATAAGTCATCTCCCTCTCAGTACAGACCTATAAGTCTCCTGTGTGTTATGAGTAAGTTTCTGGAATCCATATTAAATAGAGAAATAGTCAACCACCTCAGCAGGAATAACCTTCTTAGTGACACACAATATGGTTTCCGCTCTGCAAGATCTACCGCAGATGTGCTGACGGTTATATCCCACAGGATTAGTGAATCTCTTGACAAAGGCTTCCTTTCTAGGGCAATTGCTCTTGACATATCAAAGGCCTTCGACAAGGTATGGCATAAGGGTCTACTTCACAAGATTTCCAGCTACGGTATAACTGATAATGTTTTCTCAATCATTAAATCATTTTTCTCCGATAGGCTCATAAGAGTAGTGGTAGATGGACAAAAATCGGAGGCCTGCAATATAAATGCTGGAGTCCCTCAGGGGTCAATCTTGGGCCCAACTCTCTTCCTGATCTACATCAATGACCTCCCTAAACACATACTTAAATCATTCGTTGACATCTATGCTGATGACACGACCATCTACGGCAACACATCAAAGGATGTAAATGACAAAGTTCTCTCTGATTCTCTCTCCTCTGATCTCGAGCACGTGGTTCAGTGGGGGAAGATGTGGCTGGCTACCTTTAATGCATCCAAAACCAAACTTCTATCCTTACATCATCAACGCTCTGATCCCCAGCTGGCATCAATTGTGATGGATGGCTCTCGTCTGGGTGAGGCCCCGTGTTTTGACAAGCTTCTGGGTTTGACCTTTACTCCTGATCTGAAATGGAACACGTACATCAAGTCTGTTGCCAAGTTCGCAGGAAAGATGGTGGGATCCTTCTACCGCTCCAGAAGATATCTCACTACTGATGCAATTCTCTATCTATATAAAAGCCAAGTACGTCCAAGGATGGAATACTGTTGCCATATCTGGGCAGGAGCTGCAAAAAAACAGCCTATCCTGCCTTGACAGAGTACAAAATAGACTTCGTGGCTTAGTGGGGGATGCCCTTTTCTCTACCCTGCAACCTCTCTCCCACAGAAGAGACATTGCGAGCCTATCCTTGTTTTATCGTTATTTCCATGGCAGGTGCTCGTCTGAACTCCAATCTCTGGTCCCCCCTCGCCAATCTTTCACGAAAAACACCCGTCTAACTGAATCCACTGTGAAAAATTTCCCCCACTCTATATCAGTGCCTAAATCAAAACGCGGATTCCATGAACAAAGCTTCTTTCTTAGAACTACACGCCTGTGGAACTCTGTTCCGTCTGCCTGCTTCCCTCCGGACTACAACTTGGATGTCTTCAAGTCCAATGTTAACAAATTCCTAATGAACTGCCCCCTTTATTAAGCACTTCATCAAATCTCCACACTAACGTAATGTACTTGCAATAACCCTTATCCCTGAGTGGCTTCCGGGCCTTGATAAGTGGTGATCACTGTGTAAAAAAAAAAATACTGAATACTTAAGGGTCGACCAGCAAAATTCTAATTTCTACTTCTCATAGAAAAAAGAATTAGCGCCTCTATCTCTACTCAATCGTTATTTTTATGGTATCTGCTCGACTGAGCTTTAAACTGTGCCCCTCTTCCGTAAAACATTCACGAGAAACATTCGTTTAACTACAGACACTGCCAATAATTTCTGTTAATCTCAATATGCATATAAAATTTTAAAATGCATAAGCAAAGTGTCTTTCCTAGAAATGCGCGCATAGAGAACACAATACTCTTGGGCTACTTCTCAATTGACTATAACATCATCGTTTACAAGCCCAGTATAAACAAATTCATGTTGAGTTGTGCTCGTGAATAATCAATTTCTACCCAAGATTTTCACTATTACTATTCGTAACGATATTTACTTTTTAAATCATTATCCCTGGGTGACTTTTGAGCTTTGATAAGCTATGGATCTCCTGTAAAAATAAGCGTGGTTTCCAACAAAAATATTACCTTAACAGATCGATTGACAAACCAGTAAATATTTCATATAAACGTAAGTGTGACAGACTGACCAACATTTTCATTCAAATACTATTTGATAATTAATCGTTACAGACAGAAATACTATTTTAAATCTATACGTAATAGAACAATAAAAATACAGTTTCAAATATGACAGATCAACTTAAATTTTATTTCAAATATTATTGTGACAGATCAACGAGATTATAATAAATGTTTTAGTGCGATTTTCTAATTAGAATTATATGTGAAATGTATGCTTTACTGACCAACGAAATTTTAATAGCAAACTTAAGGGAGACAAATTTGAAAGCTATTTGAAACGGTAAAGGCAGAAAAAAATGCTTAATGTATGATAACGCCATAAAAATGTAATTTCATATTAAAGCATGACAAACATACTAACATAATTATGATTAAACTTAACTGTTATTTTAACAAAAATGTTATCGTATGTCTGACGGAGCGTGGAAGATTTTATTTAAAAATTTTGGAAACAATCTTTGACACAAGACAACTGGTTGATGAAATACGGCGTTTCCTTTGACGAAACCTCAAAAGATATTTGTCAAAAAAAAAAAAAAAAAAAAAGAACATAAAAACTCTGAACTTTTTTTAAACCTAAAAAAAGAAATACAAATGAATGTTTAACAGTATCAAAAATCTTATTAAGATAAAATTAGAAATTAGAAAATTAGAAATTAGAAAATTAGAAAATTAGAATTAGAAAATTAGAAATTAGAAAATTAGAAATTAGAAAATTAGAATTGGAAAATTAGAATTAGAAAATTAGAATTAGAAAATTAGAAATTAGAAAATTAGCAATTAGAAAATTAGAAAATTAGAAAAAACAAAAAACAAAAACAAAAAAAAAACAAAAATATAACAAAACAAAAAACAAAAACAAAAAAAAACAAAATTAGAAAAAACAAAAAACAAAAACAAAAAAAAACAAAAATATAACAAAACAAAAAACAAAAACAAAAAAAAACAAAATTAGAAAAAACAAAAAACAAAAACAAAAAAAACAAAAATATAACAAAACAAAAAAACAAAAACAAAAAAAACAAAAATATAACAAAACAAAAAACAAAAACAAAAAAAACAAAAATATAACAAAACAAAAAACAAAAACAAAAAAAAACAAAAATATAACAAAACAAAAAACAAAAACAAAAAAAAACAAAAATATAACAAAACAAAAAACAAAAACAAAAAAAAACAAAAAACAGAAACCAAAACAAACAGTGCTAACCAATCATGTATCCTTTCTTCCTTTATTGCTTCTCTTCCGTTTTCTCTTGCATAAATGTCTGTGATTAAATATCTTCACCACTAAACCGGTAAAATATTTGCCAGTTGCAAATAGATAATTATTCTGACTCTAAATCACTGCATATCTTTCTGCCTTTTTAGACATCTAAACTTGTTTTAAATTCTTTAATGTTATCTTACCACAATCCTTGAACCCTAATATACACTAACATTGTTCTTTTTAACCTTAGCTCAGGCCATTTTCTTCTAATTCAAATAAAAAAAATTGAGCCGATACTCATTGTCATGCAAAATACATCTCCAAATTCTAATGAAAGGGGGATTTTATCTTTAAGAATTAAAAGTCAAAAAAACATTATTTTATTAATATACTTAATATCTACAATTTCTATTTGTTCCTAATATAAATTGGTCCATATTTATATGTATACTTATTTATATTTATACTTAATTATTAATACTGAATTCGCGATAGTTTATACTTGTACAGAATTTCACTTCAAATCATAGATATATCGCTATTATATTCTTTATTGAATGCATACATTTTATTATCTCTTTTATCGTCTCAAATATTCAGAATTCGTGAGTCAAATTTTATTTTAATTTCTATTATCAATTGAATCATACCTTAATATGCTATCCTGTTCCTAAACTAACATAAAAACAATACTTTTACCATATAATAACTCCTTCCCCTCAGACCAATCAGTTGCAAATTTTTACTTATCCCTTTTCCAGTAACAATGAAATGGAAAGCATAGTAATGTCTTTTTCAATTTTTAAGGATTGTAACTTTTCAGTAGATATATAACCTAACAGAACTAACCAAATAAATATTAACTACCAATGCAGGGTCGTGGAAATACCTGGTTTGGGACCCAGACGCGGGGCTAACTCTTTCGTAGACCCGACAATTCACTCAATGGTAGATCATCTTTCCTAACTATGGCAATGAATACCGTTCCCTACTTCCGCCAGACTTCCATTCCCTAAAACATGGCACTTTTGGGGTGCCATATATACCAATGCAATTGGATTGGGTTGATTTTTTTCTGACAGGTTGTCTACCGGTTTGACAGTTACTAGCTGCTGTTTCCGACTGATATTACAGGAGCCCTATCTCTTTGGTAGAGCTTAGAGCTGCTGCTCTATCATCAGTTGTATAATATCGACATGGTTGTAGTGCCATGTCGCTCATGGAAAGGGACCCTGCACATATCTCCGGTGGGCTTTCCTGAGGCCATAATTTTGTAGAAGAAAAGTCGGCTGATGGTCTACTTGTGTTCAACTACTTTGTCCAGCACCTCTCACCTTTAAACTGAAACTTTTCAATAAAATAAAATGGCAGTTCAATAAAAAAAAAATACTCCTAAACCAGGCGTAAGCTAAAAGATAACCAATTTGTCTTTCCACTTTGAGGCTTGCATTCACGAATATCCGCGAGTTTAGAAATAAATTAGATGATGTTGAATTATTTCTTCGAGTAAACACCCCGAATATCTTGGCGGTAAGTGAAACTAATCTACACTTCTCTATCTCCTCTAACCACTTTATCATGCCTGCTTATCTCCCATTTTGCCGTAAGGACTCAGACAAAAATATGCATGGTCTTTGAGTCCTATATTCGCAACACCCTCCCTTGACTGGAGAATCAAAACTAGAATCAGACGACCAGGCCTTTTTATCTGCAACATAGCGTTAGCTACTTATATATTAATTTCCTTGGTTGGTTGTTTTAAGCCATATTAACCCTTTTCAGGTCATTCAATGCTGAATCCAGTGATTTTGAAGAAACAAAATTTATTAGAAGATATTTGTTTTTTTTCAAGTCGGTTTCTTTTTAACCCATAGTTGGGACCCTAACATGTATTACCACTCCAGGTTAGAGTGAACATGGGATCAATGGTAATTAAAGGGTTGCTCCACACTCACCAAAGCCCGCAAGCTAGGGCCTCACCATCGGGTATAGTTTAAGGTCATATTCAGGACCCTTATATTTTCTCTATCACTCTCCCTCAACCCAGGACTATGCCCTTATCAACCAAATCTTTGATAGCATAGATACAGCACCTTCCCTTTATAATAGTGCGAAAGTACATGTATCCGATGAATTTAATGTCCAACACTGTAATTCGCTTGGTGTCTCTACTTAAAAAGACGCGGCTGATAGCATAACATATAGCTTCTCTATATCTCATTCTCTGTCAAAGACAGCTACGTTTCCGACACGTTTCCCACACTAGCAAGATCAACTTCTTCCTCACATCTGGATCTATTTCTGACAGATCCCGATGATTGTGTGACGAATGCTTATAGCCCACTCGGGAATGCTGATCACGCTGTGATAATAGTAGAAATCACCCTTAATTCTCGACCCAAAGCTGAAGAGCCATTATTCAATACGAGAAGGTATTATAAGATGGCTGATTGGCAAGCCATCAGTAATCTTATCAGAGATGCCCCATGGGAAAATATAGTTTCTCTTCCTGCTGAACAGAGCGCAAATGTGACCACTAAATAGTTAAACGCGGTAATTTAAGATTATGTTTCCACATAGATGTTCTATAGTAAACCCCACTCTCCCCAATGGTTTACTTCTACTTGTGAAGTTTCCATTGCTCAAAGGTAGCATGCATACCGCGGATTTATCCGACTTGAGTTCAGTACAAACACACAAAAGTTTTTAGACGTTAGAAGTAATTGTAAGAAAGGAATAGCGACTGCTAAGAGAGAATACGCCGACACCACCAGAAACCGCATCGAAGCGCAGAAATTAGGAACCCGTGATTTCTGGAAAATCTACATCAGTGGGCAATCAAAAATTCTCCCAACAATCACGAGGTTGTGTGCACAGCAATGAGATGACTAGCATGCTTGCCAGTCAGTTTGCTTTAAACTCCACATTCGACCCAGCAAACCACTCCCTCCATATTTTTAATTTGCGGATTGACGCCACACTAGATGATCTGAAAATCTCCCTTACTCGGGTTCATTATATCATAAAAAAACTAGAAGCCTTAAAAGCATGTGGACCCGATCTCACCCGGCTGTACTATTAAAAGAAATGGTCCGCTGAGGTTGCTCCAGTCCTCTACAAACTTTACAACAAATGCCTTAACGAATCTTGCTTTCCTGACTGCTGATAAACTGCTTCTGTTGTACCATTTTTCAAGAATTCTGGCGAAAGAACTGACCCGATAAATTATCGCCCCATTTGCCTCTTCCCTCTTTTCGCCAAAATATTTGAGTCCATAATTAATCAAACTCTAGTCCACTAGCTTGCAGTTGTTAAACTTCTGATTAATAAATAATAGGGATTTAGGCAAGCCCGTTCTGCAGCAGATATCATAACTGTAATCTCTGAACGTATATTCCATACACTTGGAAAAGCAGGGTAGGGTAGGGCAATAGATCTAGATATAAAAATAAACGCACATAATTTTTTTCCTACATAAAATGATTAATTAGCATAGAATGGACTAGAGATAACGGATCATTTAATGTTAAATTTTGATTACGATTTCTAAACTCTGAAATTATTGTGTTGTTTTCCGCGAAGTTTTTAAGCGATGACACCTAATCGCTAAAATTAGAAGAATTTCGTGCTTTTCTTATTTTGTTAGTTTGGCAGGGCAATTATTCTAAGGGCATTAATTTATATTAATGCTAATATTGAAAGCTATTTGAAACGGTAGTTTATCATACCGAGCAAAGTACCGACGGACAAAGCCTTCCATAGAGAAGCAACGTCGTAAATGAAAATGTACACTTACTACAATAAGGCTAATTCTCCTCGAATGCTAAACACATCATCCTTTTATTCACGTACCAATAAAACACAACTTGGCACATCTGAAAAGTCCATTACATCTAATTTCATCGACATGTGAGCATTTATAACCAGTATGAATACTTTAGAACAACTTTATTATGTCACGTTGAAACTTCTGTAGCGAAAATTCCCAAACAATTTACCTGAGTTAAATAAAATGAGTTGATTATACACATATGACCATCGTAATTTCCATAGCAGGTGCTCGTCTGAGCTTCAATCTATGGTCCCCCCTCGCCAAACGTTCACAAAGAAACACTCGTCTAGCCAGAACCACTACCAACAGTTTCCCACACTTTGTGCCTAAACCTAAATGTAGATTTAACGAACAAAGCTCCTTTCTAGAGGACTGCACGCCTGTGGAACTCTCTTCCGTTTGCTTGCTTCTCAGGTAGATACAATATGATTCTCTTCAAGTCTAAGGTAAACAAGTTATTGATGAACCGTCTCCGTATGTAATTCAACTTACAAAAAACCCCACTACCTATGTTAAAAACGCTATAATCACATTAACTATTGTATACCATTTAACCCTTATCCTCGAGTGGCCCCAGGCCTTGATAAGTGGTGATTTTCGTGTAAAAAAAAATTGACTTGCCGCCCATCGAGGCCAACGTAAGAGATAAGGTCATTTTTTTAAAAATGTGAACTTAATTCAGCTCCTCAAAAGAAGACACTACGGATTGAGAAAATATGTCTCCGTCTAGAAAGATCTCACATTTACTCACAGAGGACAGAAAGATGAGGTGTAGGATCAAATCAGATACTACACTTTGCTCCAAATGAAAAGCTATGGAAATACTCTTAGCGATTGAATAAGGGAAGTAGGGTGAACTCAAAACTACACATCGCTTAATAAATCTCCGGATGTGACATGCACATCGCTTGAAACTAGAAAACTCATATATTTTTTCATAAAGTACTAACCTTCAAAACACCCATATAAAAAATTGGCGGGATCGGATTATTAATTCACAAGTTACAATTAATTAGTTAAACTTGTCTTGCCAATTTCAAAAACATTGAACAATTCTATATTTTCTGTCTTTATAAATTGTTTTCTTTTGAAAAAAATACTTTTCAAGCAAAATAATAGCTTTCTAAATTATATTCGAATGTACTCTATAGAAAACAACGGTGAAAAGGTGACCTGCTGACTTTAAACGCCGTCGGATAGTCACAACGATTCGGAATGTTCAGCTCTTATAAATTCCTAGTATCTTTTTCGGGGAAAAAATAAACAGACCCCAATTCTTGTGTTGCTGATAGTTAATTAAAAGTGCGCGACATAGAACAGAGATTAAGGATATAACACAACGAATGGTTCGACATTTTTTATGATCATTTTTTTCTGATGAACTGTTTTAAAAGTGAGGGACACGTTTGTTCACAGCGTATCAAAAACAACATGCCGACAATTCATAATTTTATCTTAACTGTTAAAACACAACAATTTGTTGTATCAATATGAGACAACGGATCAAACATGCTAACCCAAATTCCACCAGTACTGATACTCATTGAGTTTTGTCACCAATTACTTAACAATAGAGCGGCCTTCTACCCTCTATTAGCGGTGACATTAAAAATGAAAAAAAAACTGTACTCCAGAATCAAATCAGGTGAAATCCATCGAAGCCAGCCAAAGAGACCAAAGACACCAAGCAAGGTTTTTATTTTGACACATGCTTATAAGAATCTACTATATGGGACCGTGTTTAACAGAAGACTGTGAGGAGTTGAATAGCGAGATATTTTTTCATATTACATTTAAACTTCTGCGTGTCAGTACAGTCAGAGAAGCAGTAAACTGAGAGAATTCCAAAAGAGGAACAGTCGGAGGGAAGAAACTATTTAATTGGAAAGTGGAAAGCTTTCACATCTCCAGGGATCTCAAATGAAGGGATGAGATTTTGTTGCTTGTCGAGTAGACTGGGAGCGTGTACGTCAAGAGAGCTCAAGTTCTATAAGTTAATCAAAACACCTTGCAAAACAGTCTCTGGGATGAAACATAATGGCGATAGGACGAAGGTGGGAGGTTGGCCGACACTGTGGGACCTATTAGAGTGGACACTTATTTGAATTCTGTCTAAGTGTGGTAGACTAGTAGATTGGCCAGTCTAAATGTGGTAACAATACTCCATGCACGAAGTGTGGCCTTGTAGATGTATCAGATACTTCAAGTTATTAGTAATTGTCTAACATGACGGAGAGCAGCAGCATTTCAATGTCCTCACGTTTTTTGTTCCAACTCCTGTTGCCTGTGAATGTTAAGCTACAGTTTGAATTATGCTATTCATCGGTTAAGTCCAGGTATTATGACAAAAGTTACTCGTAACGATGTCAAAGAGACATGGGATTTTATTTTAAATTACCACTTCAACTACGCTATTCTTCAATTCTGCTCTATCTCTAACAAGTACTGTCTGTTTTGCAGACGTATTAATGATGCTGCAGAGAAAGGGATATTTTTGTGCAATGAAAAAATGATATCGAAAAGTGATATCTGTAGTATTCTAAGGTAAAAGTAAAGCCGTCATCTGATAAAAAAAACAAAAAACATAAAATGATCAGGAGAAGCGTTGCATGACATGACACCTTTCCCCACTCTTTGACTGTGCCTAAGTCAAAACGTAGATTCCCTGAACAAAATTTCTTTCTTCGAACTGCACCCCTGTTGAACTCTCTTCCGTTTGTCTGTTTTCCAGCTGACTACAATTTGGTTGCCTTCAAGTCCAATGTAAACAAGTTCTTGATGAGCCGTTCCACTTAAGTTAACAACATTCTTGATGAATTGCAGCTTAAGTAATCCAATTTACTAGGATATTCAATCACTAACGATTATATCCTAGTATATTATCCTGTTGATTACTGTGCATTCAATAACTCTTATCCTGGAGTGGCCTCCGGGTCTTGATAAGTGGTGAGTCCCATGGAAAAAACATTACATATTTTTACAAATTATATGGATTATATTATTAATAAAATATACTTGTATATCACAATAGTGGGTTGAAAAATATTATAAATTACATTATACTATAGTGTTGAGAGATAGAGAGAGGGGGAAGCGAAACAGCAGACTCTGATGGTGATGAATGCAATTGTTCATTATATATATTTTCGTTGGTATTTCGGTGCTTGGTTTTCCTTGATACTATATGGTGGCACTTAATCATTTTCACGTTATTAAGGTGTAAACGCATTGCGAGTGAGAAAACAGTATTTGTTTTAGATAAGCATTTAAATGTCGCTACACATGCATGAGCATGTTTACGTCAGCCAGTTACAAGTAACTAGCGACCTTTTCAGGCAATACACCTTATACCAAAGTAAAGCCGTACGGACAATTGGAAAAAATCCATAGCATATTTTAATCGGGAGGTCAATCGCATGATATTTAAAAATGAAACAGGTTAACGGCATTAAATTAGTGCAATAGAAACAAATTTAAAAAACAAAAAATATAAAACAAGAGAAAAAGAAAAGGAAAGAAAAAGAGATAAAATAATAAACATAATATTAATATCAATAATGATAAAACATAATTTTGATATTAAAATTATAAAATTAAAAAGTATACACCGATAACAATGCGTATATATATATATATATATATATATATATATATATATATATATATATATATATATATATTAGGACAAATAGCTAATAAAACATGATAAAAACACTTTGAAAAAGAGTTAAAAACATATTTAATCTGAAAAGGAAACACTTAGTAAGTGGATAGTCCTTAATCCGCGGAGTTTCGAAGAAATACTTTCCTTCTCGTCAGAGGGAAGGAATTAGCAAAATGCGGGATCGGATTTTCCATACAAAAGTATTTGATGAAATACCTTTTTCTTCGCCATATTCCACCCACTTCACTTTTTGTTATCAAGTAAGATCGTTGAGTTATTTGCAGTTTCATCAAATACTTTTGTATGCAAAATCCGATCCCGCATTTTGCTAATTCCTTCCCTCTGATGAAAAGGAAAGTATTTCTTTGAAACTCCGCGGATTAAGGACTATCAACTTACTAAGTGTTTCCTTTTCAGATTAAATATGTTTTTAACTCTTTTTCAAAGTGTCTTTTAAAATATTTCATTAACTATTTGTTCTTATTATAAGCTCTATCTCCTATTTGGTTTTATTGAGCTTTTACATCTGGTTGAGATTACTTTATAAATATTAATTCTTTAATATTTATAATATACTTTAGTTTTACCATCTTGGATCACTTTGGTAAATTTAATTGTAATTGTTATTTTATATATATATATATATATATATATATATATATATATATATATATATATATATATATATATATATTCAGGCAAACATTATTAAAAACAAGAGATACCTTGCTTAATGGTTCTTTTTTTCATTTTTTCGATTTTTCGTGAGATTTTTTAACTTCAAGATAGAAGGTATTTACAAATGTTCCATGGTTCACACGAGCGCTTTCGATTCTTTCTTGAATCATCATCAGGTGGAGATAAAATATTAAAAATAGAAGTGAAATATATAGTTACGAATGATAAAAAGAGTCAATGAAAAGTCGATTAAAATATACATTTACGAGTGATAAAAAACGATTAAAAATTAGGATGATAAAAGGCAATGTTAGAAAACCAGTCGTATACTGGTTATGCTAAACATTTCAGCACATTATTGCTACTTTCAAAATTAATGCTATTAATAGATGGGTGTTGGTTTTTTTTATATAGTGCTTCAAGTATTTTTTAATTTTTTACAATTACTTTCTCGTTGCAAAATCCTTGTGTTGTCCACGAGGACCTTTCTAAGATTAAAAAATGAAAAAAAGAATCATTAAGCAAGGTATCTCTGTTGTTTTTTAATAATGTTTGCCTGAATGAAAGCATGCTGCCTAAATACACTAATATATATATATATATATATATATATATATATATATATTTATATATATACAGGGTGTCCGCAAAGTCTGGCTGCATTATGTAGCCAGACTGTGTGGACACCCTGTAGATTATGTAGTCAGACTTTGTGGTCACTGTGTAGATTATGCAGCCAGACTTTGTAGGCACCGTGTAGATTATGTAGCCAGAATTTGTGGGCACCGTGTAGATTATGTAGCCAGACTTTGTGGACACCCTGTATATATATATATATATATATATATATATATATATATATATATATATATATATATATATAACGTCGCAGCTTACAAGTGCCATGGAAACCAACAAACCGGAAATCCTAGACGCGAGTTTCCAGTTTGTTGGCTGTCATGACACTTGTTAGCTGCGACGCTGTTTTACTGTGAAAATAATTATATAATCTTTCACAGTCTGAAAAGTATATATATATATATATATATATATATATATATATATATATATATATATATATATACACACACACACACAACATTTTCATGCGAAAAAGATGGTTGAGAACTGGCGCAAATATGACGTCTGTCGTTACTTACATAGCAGGTGCTTGGCTAAGCTTTAATCTATGGTTCCGCCTGTAAGGCATTCGCGACAAACGCCGGACTAGCTTTTAAAAAAAAAAAATTTTTTTTACTTATCTTCACCTCAAACAAGGCACATCACCTCATGGACACTAAAGGATCCTAATTGGAACTATACTTAAGAAAGGTTAACAAGATGTTTGTTTCCGTGACATTTGAACTTTATTACGTTTTTGTTTCATTTCAGATTGGCGAGAGAGTGTTAGGCAAAATGGGCTTGTTTTGATCCAAAATATAGACATAAAAGTGGTCACTTAGCTGAGCCCTCTCTAGAAAATCGTAGCCTCGTGAAAGCTCACCAGAGATAGCAGCATGGTTCCTTTCAATGCGCGACATACCACTACAACTACCCCGATATTATACAACTTATGATAGAGCAGCCGCTCTAAGCTCTACCAAAAAGTTAGAGCACTTGTACTGTCAGTCGGAAATAGTAGCTAGGCAAACTGTCAATCAGGTACCCTCAACCTCACAGATAAGAGATACCTAGACCAACCAAGTGAGCACAAGTGGCATGTAAGCAAACTCAATTTGCTCGGTTTGTGAGAGAAAACAAGAAGTCGGGTGTGGAAAAACGGCGTTCAATATCCTAGTCATGAACATCATTCTCATTACTCTCTATCTGTGTACAAAACTAAAAAAAAAGATTTCTATGCGCAGACATTTCCTAGAACTGCCTGTATGTGGAACAAAATCTAAGAAACTAATTCCCAACTAACCATGACATAGTCCAACGTAAACAGGTTCTTGATGAGGAAGAAGGCCGTTTGATTTCTGAATACTTCGACTAAGGTTAACTGAAACAGAAAAAATGAATATGTATTTTAATGGATAATTAACATTTTAATTTGTTTGGAGTTAAGATGGGTTCAATAGCTGACGTGTAGGGCCCCTTGTTTGCTTGCGTGTGTGTTTGTGTGTGTTTGTGTGTGTGTGCTAGAAAATATGCCCCCCCTTTAAGACACCCTTGTACAAGTGAATGAACAGAAAGGTTGTCATTTCTGTTTTAATTATAATTTTTTTTCTCCGTTACCTCCCTTCCCGACCCCATATGTCTTTTAATAATAATAAATCATATATCTTTTGTTACTGTAATCCGATTTCTCGATTATGTTATTAATGATCCCTTTAAGCCGATTATGTCGAGGGAGATCACAGGAAATACAATCTGGGAAGGCGGTTCATTTGGGAGAAAGTGGAGGGGGTAAAATGGCTGACGAAAGCGTCGGTGGGAATGAATTAAAATAGGGACGGAAGAAAGAGATGCGTGTAATAAAATAAACAGAGAAAGAACAATCAGAAGTTTAAAAACAATTAAAAAAGTAAAGGAAAATGTATTTTAGAAAGAAAAGAAAAGAAAGGAAAGGAGAGATCCAGTACAAAAGAATTAGAGGAAGATTGAAAACGAAGAATATGAAAATAATTCCAGAGAGAAGAGGAAAAAGGAGAAATAAAGAAAACAAAGAGGCTGAGAAAGAGAGGGGAGCGAGAGAAGCGGAGAGAGGGGAGAGAGGGAAAGGTTTAGAACTGATATAAGAATAATAAAAAGATTAGGAAATAAAAAATACAAATAAAAAATACAAATAAAAAATACAAATAACAAATAGGAAACATTGAATGAAAAGAAAAATAGGGGGGGGGTGAATGTGACGAAAAAGAAAAAAAAGAAAAGGAAAAGAAGGGGAAAGAATCAAGAAAGAATTGGTTGTTGCATATTGTGTTGCGGCATATCTACTCTTTCAAGTTATTTTACTTCGAATCTGCTAATTACGGCGCAAAAAGGTTTTATGCTTAAAATCCTTAATATCTTCAAATAGTTATTCATGACTTATTTGTTTTGTAAAGAAAATTTGTTGTTATCGGTTTTATTTTGCAGAACATGGTTGAGTTTTGCAAAACGGAATGAAAAACGGTGCTACTATAGCATAATTCCTACCCTCAAAGTTCTTTTATAGCGTGATTCCTACCCTATTTTTGGTTTCTAAGATGATTCTTACCAAAGGAGGGTAGAACAAAAACATACTTTTTGACACTATTTATTCCATTCAATAAAATATACTGAAAAAGCCAACGAACTTTAAACAATTAGAATTAACTTCAGTCGCCAATACTGCAAAATTGAATTTTGACTGATTTAGTAAAAAATATTAACAAAATCTTGTTTAATGTCGTTTAAGATTTCAACAAAGTGGTCATGATCTCCTTTCAAAACACGCCATCACTGTGTATCTAAATTAAGGTCGAACCTTCCATTCAAATTGCTATAATGGAAGATCTCGTTCCCTTTTCTAACTAACCGAGCTGACTGGTAACCTTTTTTTCTGCACATCCATGCTGGCAAATGAAAGAATGAATTTAAAAAGGAACATAATGTTTTTTTTTAAATAAAAAATGAACGAAAGAAATTTAAAAAAGGAACAGAATTTTTTAAAAAATAAAACGAACAAAAAAATGAAAAAGAAGAGAAAAATTGTTTACAAAAATCAAACAAATTAATGAAAGATGGGACAGAAAATTTTTATAAATAAATAATAGGAACAAATAAATGAAAAAAAGAGACAGACTATTTTTAAAAATAAAGGAACATAATAAATTAAAATATAAAGAAAACAAACAGATAAATTAAACAAATTAAAAAAAAAATTAAAGAAGCAGAATTAACGAAACCTAATACATGAACAAAAATGGAACAGAAAAAAGTCCAACGAAAGAAAACGAACGATGAAAGAAGAAAGAGAAAAATGTTGTAAGATAATGAAAACAAACGAATAAAAACATTAAAAAAAAATAAAAATAAAATTGAAAATTTGATAAAACGAACGAATACATGGAAGAAGTAAAAAAAATAAGAACAATAAATTGAAAACATGAAATTAGAAAGTATTGATCCAGAAATCAAGAACGACAGCAAGAAGGAAGAAAAAGAAAAAAAAATTAAGGAAACAAATGAAGAAATGCATGAAACAGAAAGAAAAATGAACACACACAAGAAAAGACAAATAATTAAAAAAAGAAAGAAAGAAATAAGGAAAATAATGAAGGAATCAAAGAAAAAAACAAAGAAGAAAAGACGAAGGAAAGAGCATTCACAGGCAATATGAACTGGAACAAAAATATTAAGAACATTGCGAAGACTGATTCAAAGAAGATAGGCTCCCCTTATCGTGCTAGAAAATTACTCACATCTGAGAGTATTCTGTACCGCTACAAGACCACAATTCGTCCATACATAGAATATTGTTGCTACATCTGGGCTGCTGCATCTATCATTAGTCTTTCCCTCTTGGATAAGGTCCAAAAAGTGTCTTCAATTTAATAGGTTCCACTTGTCACCAAGCTCCAACCCCTGTCCCATCGCCGCAGTGTAGCATCCATGTGCCTGTTTTACAACCATTTTAATGAAATGTGTTCTGATTAACTCAGTACATTTCTGCCCCCGTGACGTGCGTATTCCGACAAAACTGTTGGCAACAAAATCACACGGCTTCACGTTTGAGGTTCCTAAATGCGAAATGCCGTCTACTCTAATAGCTCCTTTCCACGAACAGCTAGACTTTGCAATCCCTTCCTGTTACCTACTTCTATAACTGTACTGATATGCAGAAGTTCAAATGTAACGCCAACCAAATTCTTAATCTTTCTACTGCGTGGTCCCAATTGGCAGCCCCTTACGTCCAAGTTACGATATACCTGTTTTGGGGTGGAGTGAATGTGAATAAAATAAAAAAGGAAAAGAAAGACGGACGATGCAATAGAGAAACTATGAACCGAAAGATAACAGAGTGAAAAAAGTCGAGAAAGACAGAAAAAAATCTCTATGTTAACGTGATAGTGTGTGTGTGTGTGATTTTGTGTGTTATGCTTACATTTTTTTTTCTTCTGGGTGACTGTCCTTTAGTTGTTATGATCTTTCATTTCTTGTAATAAATAATTTTTTCAAGAATTCTTGGTAAGTTTTGATCTCGGTTTCGATTATCTGAAAGAACTCAAGCTATATTAGTGGCCTGACAAGGCCGCAGGGAGACAACCGAAGCAGCAAAGTGAAGCTATCCTGCAGGCCACTATATATACAAATATAGGCAAATATGGGCATAGAGTATTCGTTTGAAAATATAGCTTTTCTTTACCAACTGTGATAAAAGGAGGTGAATGGCACGTTTTATGACTGGTTTCCATAGATACCAAGCCGCTTCTGCGACTATTGTTGCTATTAATTCACTACTGTCGCGGAAAGAGAAGTAACAAGTGAAATAGAGAAACTGAAAGCATGAAAGGGAGATACTTAGGGGAATTTATTGAAAGCAAACGAGTGCCGTACATTGTTATTGCATATGTGTTCATAGTGGCAAAAAATAAGACTGAAATTAAACAATAAACAAGTGAATTTATTGAGAAGCCTGGAGAAATAATGGATTACAATGGAAAAATGCGGGCATGAAAAGTAATATGATTAAGCTTAAACATGGAAAAGTAAAAGAAGATATTCTACTAAAACATATGATAAATTTATAACTTAAATCCGCATTTTGTTAATTCCTACCCTCTGATGAGAAGGAAAGTATTCTTCGAAACTCCGCGGATTAAGGACTATCCACTTATCAAGTTTTTCCTTTTCAGATTAAATATGTTTTTAACTCTTTTTCAAAGTATTTTTTGACATGTTTTATTAACTATTTGCTTGTATTATATATATATATATATATATATATATATATATATATATGTGTGTGTGTGTGTGTGTGTGTGTGTGTGTGTGTGTGTGTGTGTGTGTGTGTGTGGTGATTGTCACTTCTTGACAGAAGAAGACCATCTTTCCCTTGCTATATTGTTGATTACTCATTCATTTTCATGTATTTTTGAAATATCTTTTTTTTTTTAAAATTATATACACATATATACACTTATACACACATACCTATATACATGTAGAGATGTGATCAAGATGCATCAATGCCTATTTTCTGTGGGAACGAAAGTGGCTCTTCAGACTATCCCTGCTCTTACACAGTATGTTGCAAAAGTCACACTTAATATATATATATATATATATATATATATATATATATATATATATATATTAATCAGTTTTCACCCCCAAATCAAGATGTTTGTTCACATTACACTTGAACCTCTGCATATCAGTACAGTTAATTAAAATCTATATATTATTATTAGCAGAATACCGGAAGGGAGTTCCAAAGTTTTGCAGTTCTGGAGAAGAAACTATTGGAGTAGAAAACCTTCTTACACCTAGGGATCGCTACTGTGAAGGGGTGGGATTTGACCGTTTGTCGGGTTTGTCGGGGGTATGCACGTCGAGGGGGTACAAGTGCTTGTAGTTCGTCAGAGCATTCATCATTAAAGTACTTGTAGAACAGGCAGAAGGACGCAACATTTCGTCGATGGAACAGAGGCTAAAGCCTAGATGACAGTTCAGGTTGGCAACTCTCTTTTGAACCTTGTCCAGGAGTGAGAGACACGCGGAATGAAATGCGGAATATTCTGTGTAGCTTAATGACCATATACATTTTCATAATTTACTATTACTACCTAGCTCTACCTATGTATCGAGCACTGTTGAAGTAAATACTGGAAAGTTTACGCATAAAATTATATCTTCGTATATTAATTTATGTGATTAACTGAAGTAATCATTATATACACACACACACACACACACACACACACACACACACACACACACACACACACATATATATATATATATATTAGCCCTCGTGCGAAAGAGCAGGACACAAACTGTTTTAAATAATAATAATAATAATAATAATAATAATAATAATAATAATAATAATAATAATAGAATAACAATAACAAAGACTTTCGCTGGCGTGGACTACTATAGACCGTAACTATTTAAACAATCCTTTAGAAATTTTCATCTCTATTTTTCTCGTTATGTACTGAATACTTGTTAATGGAACATATATGAAATATGTTCCTTATAAAATTTTAAAGATTATCTATTCTGAAAGAAGTTTAAAAAATTTAATCTAAAAAAGTTATTTTAAAGTTTTTGCTTAAAAAAATTAGATTTTCTTATTATTCAGATCTGTATAACAAAGAAGGGGTTGCAAAATATGAGTTGTGGTGTGAGGAGAAATACAAACTGAAACAGAGAGAATATTCAGACCTGTAATAATACAAAGAGGGTGTTGCAAAATGAGTTGTGGTGTGAGGAGAAATACACACTGAAATAGAGAGAAGGAAAGTTTTAAAATATAATCTTAACAAGATAATATACAAGTTAGAAAATATTTCATCCAAGGCATGAAAATTGTTAAACAAAATGTTTTTATTATGGGCTTTAAAAATAAAGGTACAAGATTCAATTTGAAATTTATTTATCTTAAAAGTGCACTTTTATAAATTTTAGAAAGTAATGTATACAAAATTAATTTAAATTGAATCAAAAATTACCTTGGATCTATTTTATGTAATGTACATTTTGTTGCAATTTAAAAACATTATTTTCATCTAGCAATGATATATACTGATATAGACATAAAATTTTCAATGATTGTTATTTCAAAGTGCAACAGACTGTACATTACATAAAATAAATCTAAGGTAATTTTTTGATTCAATTTAAATTAAATTTTTATACCTGACTTTGTAAAATGTATAAAAATGCACTTTGAAAATAAATAAATTTCAAATGTAATCTTGTACCTCTATTTTTAAAGCCTATAGTAAAATATTTTGTTTAACAATTTTCATGCTTTGGATGAAATGCTTTTCTATTGTGTATATATATATATATATATATATATATATATATATATATATATATATATATATATATGAAATTTATTTATACAAACATTGATGGCTACATATGTGCATACATGTTTCTGTAATCACCCGGGTTGGGGGATTACGTCTTCAGGCCAAGAATTATCGTCGAGAACTCTCATATTTCAATGTTTGTGTTTTATGAAGACACGAAGAAAGTGCTCAACTGTGCAGGAGCATTTATATTTAGTCAGCAGAGTTTAGTTTCCTAGAAGTGAATCCAATGAAACAACATGTGTCTACCAAAGAGTGCTCAATGAGAAAACAGAGCAGGTAAATGAAATTTATTTACACAAACATTTATGACTACAGAACACGACGATAATTCTTGGCCTGAAAACGTAATCCCCCAACGCGGGTGATTACAGAAACATGTATGCACATGTGTAGCCATCAATGTTTGTATAAATAAATTTCATATGCCTGCTCTGTTTACTCATTGAGCACTCTTTGGTAGACACATGTTGTTTCATTGGACGTACTTCTAGGAAACTAAACTCTACTGGCTAAATATATATATATATATATATATATATATATATATATATATATATATATATATATATATATATATATATATATATATATATATTCCTGCATAAGTTTTAATTTCTGATGCACCCAAACCATATGGATATTCTATTCATTTTTATTTAATAAATTGTTGGTTTTTTTTTTTGAAACCACAAATTTATAATTTATAAGAATCAATGGAAAATTGACTCTATAATAATATATACGAAATCTGCATAAATTTAAATAGCATATTTAAATGTATTTTACGACGCTCTGTGTCGGATTCCCTACTTGTTTGAAATAGTTCTGCCAATAACAGGAAAAACAAAGAAAGAGGAAAAGGAAGACGCAAGATAAGATATATCCAGTAAGAAAGAAAAGAAAAAGAAAAAGATAAGAACATAGATTGAAAGAAATAAAATTAAATAAAAAGAAAAGAAACAGGGATAATTGTGTAGTAACGCGGACAAAATGTGACTAAAAAAAACGTTTGGTTAATCTACCGGTTATGGGTAGGGGTCGGTGTATTCCCCAGGGTAGTATTTCAAATCAAATAATAAAAAAAAAAACAGAGTACAAAGTTCAACGGAAGGCGGGAGATTGTTCGAGATTTGACCTACTAAAGAAATAAGTAGGTCTTTCCTCTGCCCCCGCATGTGTGGCCTCATTCCAAGCCGAATTCCTTTTCATTGGCTCCTACTCCATTACCCTATACAGTCTCGGCGAGCGGTAGCCTTACCCCTGCTCGGCCTCAGCGTACCGATGGGTCGCTCACCTACCCCGACCCTTTCCTTCATCCTAATCCAGCCGACGAGCACCTCTTTACCCTGAAAGCAGTAACGCCCTCAGCGAGAATTCCTTACCCACTTTTTCTACTTTTAGGCAAATCTTTTTAAGAAGGGTCGACCGAGAGGGATGGGGGTCAGACATTGTTCAGGTTGAGAAGCTTTCTTTTTCAACTTCTCATAATCGCGGGAAATTAATATGCTGTTTCATTTTCTAGCATTTTAAAATTGACGGTTTTTTTTTTCTTGTCTCCTCCCGTGAGCAACTTTAACCTCGACGCGATGTCGTTTTTAATAATAATAATAATAATAATAATAATAATAATAATAATAATAATAATAATAATAATAGAGATGATCCCAAATAAAAGCCCCTTACAATGTGACAATGTGTCTTATTTGGGGTGAAAAAGAGTCTTTGAAAAAAAAAAGAAGAAAATATTCAGCAACCACATCAAAGAATTAAAAATTCTTCAGTGGAGCAAAATCCCCTAACTTTAAAAAGTATTTATACGTCTTCATAGGACGGTGGGTTCCTATTAACTTGCCGCTTCATGAGGTGAAAGTTGGACACAATGTAAGTTTTTAGTGTGAGGAACATCCAGATCTCCCAAAAAGGACACTCTGGACTGTACAAATTATAACAATTGCCTCAGTTTAGAAAGATTTCTCTTTCATTGATCGAGGACAGAACAGATAAAGTGTAGCATCAGAACAGATATTACACCATGTTCCTATCTTGTTATCTAAATGCACACATGTTTTGAATAAATTTAGCATTACTAAACGCGCAGACCGAATAACAGAATGAAAATATCGGTTAGTCTGTTTTCATAGCACTTTCCACCTGTCACGCTTCTCATGCATGGAATATTGCCATCACATATTGGACAGCCATCCCCCCATCTTTTTTATCTGATACATCACACACTGTCAATCAAGCTCTAGCATCTGTTGCATCAACGCAATGCTGCATCCATGGCTTGTTTTACAAGTACTTAAATAAAATGTGCTCTGATGAACGTAAATTGCTCCGTCTAACCCGGAAAGCAGCAAAATCCCATGCCTGCAGTGTAGAAGTCCTCGGCTAGCCTAGCGGGCCTTTCTCCTTTCTCCGATCGTATGCCGACCGCAGCCGGCCCGATTTCGTCCTCGACTTTACACGTTCATTTTATTTGTTGCGCATTTTCGACCACGTGGTGCACTATTTTCTCCGTTTGCTTTTCGCGCACACTTTCTCATTTGCATATGCGCTTTTTTCAGCTACAACTGCTTCTGCTTCTGCCAATCTCTTCACAGGCCAGTTATCCTTTTGCTACTGCTGATATTTCCTAACGCGCTCATATGCACTATGTTACAAATAGAATTTTCATTGGTCTGTCACGTTGGAGTTTAAATTGCAGTTGTCGGTCGGTTCGTGGACTTGTAATAAGAGACTGATAAACAGACGGATGAACGATGACTATCATCGTAAAACGAGTAGATTGAATGAACGCGTCTTAAGAAAGGATCCGCTATTATTTTTTTTCTTTTTTAATATTTACCGATTTTATGTCCCTTGAATATTTTTCTTTAATTTATTAGAATAGTTTGGTTGCTTGTTTTGTTTTACGGCATATCAACTCTTTCCAGGTTATTTAATTCCGAATCAAATTATTTTAGAAATACTATTCACGTTGTATCCAGTATTTTGTAGAAGGTTTTTATTCTTCAAGCTCTTTATATATTCAATCGCTAGTTTTTTTTTGTTTTTGTTTTTTGTAGTGTTTGGTTTTGTTGTTTTATAGTGGATTTTCTTCCCTGCCATACAGAACATGCATGAGTTTTGCAATGGAAGAGGGAAAAATGTCACGGTATTAATGTTTGGTACATTTAAAGCTAGAAAACCAGTCAGGAGGTGGGGGAGATGAAAAGAACAAGGGAAAAAGGAAAAAGGTGAGTTGTTTTTGTTTTTGTTTTGCAGAACATGATTAAGTTTTGCAGAACATGATTAAGTTTTGCAGAACATGATTGAGTTTTGCAAAATGAAATAAAAAAAAAGCATCAATGTTAGGTGCCTTTCCTCCCAGGAAGCCAATATCTTCAGGCAACCTGATCTGGTAGCACCAGTAGTAGGTTAGTATATTTATATATCAAATTGCAACCTAATAAGACTCAAACTATCAACTAAACTCCAACCTCTGTCCCATCGCCGAAACGTAGCATCCTTGTACCTGTTTTACAAGCATTTCAATGGAAAGAGCTCTGACCAATTCCGAGCAGTAGTACCCCCTCGACGACAATATCCCCGACAAGCCCGACAATCAGAAAACTCTCACTCATACACTGCAGAGAACCCTAGATGGCGTAAAGCCTTCTACTCGAATAGCTTTTTTCCTTAGAGTGCTGCATTTTGGAATTCTTTCCATGCCTCTTGTTTTCCTGATTGTACTGACTTTGTGCTGTTAGGTGAAATGGTTAAAAAAAATGATTAATACATAAATAACAGGAAAGAAATGTAAAAATTCATGTAGGGTAAAAATTATCAAAGTTTTAACAATGTAACGGAATAAATTGATAAAAGATTAACGTATTTCAGAATCCATTGTGATGTCATAATGTAACTTTTTTCTTCCTTTTTTGCCATTTTCTATCTCACTCTCTTTCCATCTTCCATCGTCACTTTTCTCACTTTTCTCGCTCCCTTCTTTACCACGGTCGATCATTTTCTGTCTCTATATTTCTCTTCCTTTGTTTAGTTGCTCTTTTGTCCTCTTTCTAGTTTCATTATTTACAGCATTCAGGTCCTCTCACGACGTCTCTTATCTTTCGCTCTTTATTTACGTCATTCACACTTCCCCCGCCCCTATATATTATATACATAATAAAACATTCACTGTGTTAGGAATTTTAGTATTATATATAGCCATACATATTGTTTATGCAATGTCTTTTTTTTTTTCTTCTTCTTCTTCTTCTTCTTCTTCTTCTTCTTCTTCTTCTTCTTCTTCTTCTTCTTCTTCTTCAGCAATTGGTACTTCCTGGTTATATAATCTGTTTTGTCGCGTCTGTTTCCGGTTTAAAGATTAGGTGCTGACTAACGACTTCCTTGGTCGGTCTTAGTGTACCTATAAATGAAATGTAGACGAATCCTCGTGTGTGCGTGTGCTTGTGTGTGTGTGTGTGTTTGTGTGCGTGCGTGCGCATGTGTGCGTGTATGTGCGTGTGCGTTGGTATGTGTATGCGTATGTGTGTGTGTGCGCGTCTTTACTAACGCACAATCATACTCTGCAAAAATACTTACTAAATTCTTTGCTGTGGATGCGTACAACGGTATATACACGAGGGAATTACTTGAATTCTGTTGTAAGTCACTGGCTATGAATTTATGAGATGCCTTCAATAAGTTTCATGACTTTTTTGTACAAGCATTTCAAATTTATCGTAAACACTTGAAAAATCAGTATGTTATTGCTATACATCTTATGAGATGACTGACCAATTTTTGTGATTTTAGATTTAAATGAACAGCTACAGCAGGGATTGGAATACACCCTACTAAAGCTTGGTTGTTACAGCTGGTGATTTTCAAAAATACGATCTGGATATAGGGACACTTTAGAAAAATGATGTGCAATAAAATTATGTTTAGACTTGTAGAAACGTGCTACAAAACGTGTGGAAGGCTTCAGATTACTTTTAAAGAGTTTGCATGAATTGAGCACCAATTTCTGAGTGGCATACGAGATTCAAGGACAGCTGTCTGTGAGGATGATGAGAGATGTGTTAATGAGTGAGGGGTAAGAAAGTCAGAACTCAATTTTGATTGGCCAAATAAAGAATTCCATAGAAAAGAACCGCCCTGTGTCTATAGAGACAATAAATGCACAGTTCGCTGTAAGTATGAGAATTGTACACACAATTCGAGAGGAACTGCAGATGCGGAAGTTTGTCTCGAGTCTTGTCACAGTCAATTTGACGAAGATGAGGATGGGTATCAAGAAAGTTTCTCACCCTCCCTATGACTGTTAGTTATTCCCTAAGCTCAAGGAAAACCTTAGAGGCTGTCGTTATGAGACAATTTAGGAGATTAAAGAGGCTGTTAGGAGGGTCATTGACACGCTCGCACAGGATGGTCACATTCAATGCTGCCAAGACTAAACTGGTTTCCTTCAATAATTACAAGAAACCTTCTCTGTCACCAATAGCAATGGCCAGTGACTCCCTGTCTGAGAGTACATCTTTCAAACTGCTTGGCCTAACGTTCACAGGAAACATGAGTTGGAACAATTATATTGAAAACATTACCAGGGCCGCTGCGAAAAAGGTAGACTCTCTCTACCGTGCTAGAAAACTACTGACGCCTGAAAGTATCCTGTTCCTCTATAAGACCACCATTCGCCCATGTATGGAGCGAGTTGTCACATTTGGGCTGGTGCATCTGCTACTAGTCTCTCGCTCCTAGACAAGGTTCAAAAAAGAATCGCCAATCTGATAGGCCCTGAACTGGCATCTAAGCTTCAGCCTTTGCCCTATCGACGAAACGTAGCATTCCTCTGCCTGTTCTACAAGTATTTTAATGGTAAATGCTCTGACGAACTACAGACACTTGTGCCCCCACGACGTAGACACCCTCAACAAACCCGACAGGCAGCTAAATACCACCCCCACACTGTAGAGATCCCTAGATGTAAAAGATTTTTCTACTCAAGCAGTTTCTTCCTCAGAAACGATAGACTCTGGAATTCCATTCCAGGTTCCTGCTTCCCTAATTGTACTGACATGCAGAAGTTCAAGTGCAATGTGAACCGACATCTTGCTGCCCAAATCCTAACATAGTACCCCAGTAGTTGCTGCCCCTGATAGTAGCCCCCTACACCAAAGTGGCAATGCGCCTTGTTTGGGGTGAAAATGTAATAAAAAAGGACTCCTTATGGCCTTTCAGAAGTTGTTGGAATTATACAACAAGTGAATTGCAGTCGGAGGAGATTACTTTGAAAAGTAATAGAGTTTCATGGGTGCACTATCAATAAAAATGTATATGAAAAATTTATCTGAAAACTTATTGAAGGCACTATGTTTGAAAATGCTGACTAATAAAACAATATAGTTTAATCAACGTGGCTTATTCGCAGCTAAGTCTCCCTAAGAATAAAAATTAGGCATCTAATGTTGCGTATAACAATATTCTTCTATTAGAACAGATTTTTTTAAGGTAACCGGTAGTGTGGAAAATTGAAAACAAAGAACAATAAAATTCTATACTATTTTACATTAGTGTCGAGTTTGTTGATGCAATAATAGCATTGTTATCGTTG
The DNA here is from genome assembly GCF_053919585.1 of Euprymna scolopes. Lineage (NCBI taxonomy): Eukaryota > Metazoa > Mollusca > Cephalopoda > Sepiida > Sepiolidae > Euprymna > Euprymna scolopes. The sequence goes on along the minus strand of NC_136485.1, from coordinate 173,748,881 downwards.
AATACACCTTCATCTGACATAGCGTTAGAGTCTCGAACCTTGACGTCGATCCACTCATCACATTTAAGGACACTTAAAAAATGTTATACGTCGAAATAGTCCTGCTTGGTCACAATAGAGAGAATTTGAATCTGTACGAGACACTGCTTACAACAAAGTATTCGAAGCTCAAATAAGATGGTTACATATGTAATGTAATGGTGTATCATTTTCAAGTGATGTTGCTTCGAATAAAAGTACTCTAAGATATTCCACCAGACCAGACAATCTCTTAATGGAATATGATACAAGCAAGTAAACACAAAAAATATACTACAATTTACTTTATAGGTCAATTGTGGATACGAAAATTAATGTATTTCATTTATTTAATAACTAAGAGGTAAAGAAGAATTTCAATAAAACACTCGGATATTTATGTATGAGTCCATTGATTTCTAATAACTTACTGACGAAAATAAGCAAATATCCAAACAAAATCAAAAGAATGAAGGAATTTAAAGAATATATATATATATATGTGTGTGTGTGTGTGTGTGTGTGTGTATGTGTGTGTGTGTGTGAATTTTATTCGCATAATAGAAAAATTAATCGGAGTAGGATTATTATATATATATTTATATGTAATTTTATTATCATTATTATAATTATAATAATTATTATTAATATTATTATAATTATTATTATTATTATTATTATTATTATTTATCATTATTACTATTTTCAACAACAACAACAAAAATAATAATATAAAGGACGTGTCGAAATAAAGAAATTTAAAGCAATAACTGAAAATAAAAGAAAAGAAAAACAAATGAATTGAGAAGAAAATACATTGCCAGTTCAGTAGAGATCTACTAGAGGTGGTGGACAAGGGAAAAACTCGGCGATGTCAAAATGTGACTTGAAGTTTGGGACAGAAGCCCTTATCTGTGCAGGGGCAAGCACTCAAGACAAATTATCATATTGATAAAATGACTGAAAGACTCCTATGTCGATTGTGTGCACAGAAAGGTGAGGATGTACAAGATCTCGTCAGTAGTTGCGAGAAGTAAGCTCAAAATGAATACAAGGGATGGCATAACAATATTGCAAGAAAGGTCCATTCGGACATACGTAAGAAAACAGGGTTTGAATGCAGTGAAAAATGGTCCAACCATCTTCCAAAAAGGGTAGTGTAGGGTGATAATGTGAAGTTATGGTGGGGTATGAATATCTAATGTGATAATGTGATTTAAACCAGGAGACCATATTTAGTGTTGTTGAGAAAAGGAACACATGCTTAATGGGGGATGACCTTTTCTTTTCCCTGCAGCCTCTCTCCCACAGAAGAGACCTTGCAAGCGTATCTTTGTTTTATCGTTATTTCCATGGCAGGTGCTCGTCTGAGGTCCCTCTCGCCAATCTTTTACAAAAAACACCCGTCTAGCTGAATCCAATATCAAAAACTTTCCCCACTCTTTATCTGTGCCTAAATCAAAACATAGATTCCATGAACAAAGCTTCTTTCTTAGAACTGCACGCCTGTGGAACTCTGTTCTGTCTGCCTACTTCCCACCTGACTACAATCTGGATGTCTTCAAGTCCAACGTAAACAAATTCTTGATGAACCGCCCCCTTAAGTAGACACTTTATTAAATCTTCACACTAACGTACTGTACTTGCAATAACCCTTATCCCTGAGTGGCTTCCGGACCTTGAAAAGTGGTGACCACCTTGTAAAAAATCACTGATATAGCAGTGCCAGCTGATGTGGATGTAGATGAAAAAGAAAAAGAGAAAATACAAAAGGTACCAAGACTTGCAAAGGGAGATAAAAAGATTATAGTGGAAGTTTAAGAAAGGAGAAGTTGTACATATTGTGATGTGAGCCCTGGGAAGTATGCTGAAAGATTTGACAGGTGGATTGAAAAACTGAGCTCGATTGCAATGTAAAGTATTGTAGAGGACTGCTAGAATTTGAATCTGAAAATAGAAAATGATAATATTCTAGTCATTTGCTATGATCCGTTTATCAATATAAAATCGGCAATATATAACATCCAGCCATAAAACACGGCAATAATAATAGCAAGGAAGCATACAACAGAATCCAACAAGACTATTAATATTATAAAGAAAGAAACATATATACTGGTATTGATAGCTGGGGAACAACACTTGACTGAATTAATAACACAGATCGACATCTTTCAAGGAGACCCACTATCACCACTACTGTTTGTCATAGCCTTGATGCCACTCACCTACATATTTGGGAAATATAAAGTTAGGTACAAGTTTACAGACACAGACCAAAGAATAACCCACCTCATGTACATTGTTGACCTGAAGGTGTTTGTAAAAAACAAAACAAAAAGGAAGTTGAAAACTCATACAAACAATACGAATATTCAAATCGAACATTGGAATCGAACAGTGTGCACTACTGGAAATAAAACGAAAAAACTAGACATCACATGGCATGCAAAGCGATGAAGACGCTTGGTGAAGATAATACAGAGATTTGGGTGCTCTGTAAACAAACCTCCTTTAATCTACATAAATGAAAGAGATGAAAAAAACAAGGGAACTCTTAGAAACAAAACTATACAGTATTAATTAATGATACACATATCGACAGTATTGCTAACAATATACTCTGAACTATCCATAGTTTCGACAAAAAAAGAACTTAGACATCTTGATGCAGAGACGAGGAAATTAATGAAAAAGTACGATACTGTACGACTCAAGACTCAATGGGAAAAAGAAACAAAGGAGGAAGAGGACTAAGTAGAAAACTGTGACGAAAGGAGATAAAAAAGGCTTTGTAAGTATATGTGTCAGAATACGTTTTGATGCTCTGCAGACGACTGAAATCAAACGTGCTGACAAATTGTTCAAACACAAACCGCAGACTGTACCGGACAACGAAAAAGCACAAAATCCTTTGAGGTATGGAGGCAACAAACAGATAACATCATCCAAGCTAGAAGACCGGGCGTCATAATACTTAGCAAGCAAAGAAGAATCCGCATGATTGTAGATTTTCCCGTCCTAGCGGGGCAATACTGTAAGATGAAAGAGACAGAAAAACGAAACAATTATGCAGAACTTGAAGGAGAACTGAAAAGAATATAGAACCTGATGAAAACGAATACCTATAATTGTAGAAGCATTGCGAAAAGTCCTAAATAACTTGAAAAAATGACTAAGAGCAATTGGAATCAAAGGAAAGTCCAAGACTAAACAACGTACACTAGTGTTTAAAACAACTAAAATCTTAAGAAACCCCTTCAATTGTAGAATCTACATGAGTTACAAACGCCAAGCGATCATTAAAAAATGCAACCAAGAAACCTGAAACTGCAAAATTGTAAGATTGAATGTGAATCTTACCCCTAAAAAATGTATAGTGCTAGCATCGGCTAGCGCCACACGAAACAGGCGGTGTCATGCAGAATGGAACGACTGAGGAGTGAAAGCACTAACCATGACATTCCGTGGATGAAGGCAAAAGAGACTGTGGCCTTGAGGACTCTTATTACTTCCCAAATTCCAGTGAAGACTAATGATTATTGCCAGCGACAAATCGATAGAAAAACGTCTGTTGCGATAACGCAAAATCATTTGCAAATACTATCGAAGGATGGGAAGTGTGCTGGTAATTTGGGAAGACTTGCCACCCCAGATATCAGAGAACACCACTAGTTGTTGTGAGTGATGATTCTCCCTAATAATAATCTACGTGAGAACTTCTAATGACTACTACTACTACTACTACTACTACTACTACTACTACTACTACTACTACTACTAATACTAATAATAATAATAATAATAATAATACTACTACTAATAATAATAATATTAATTATAATAATAATAACAACAATAACAACAATAAAAAATGGCAAAATAATAATAATACATAATTATAAGTTGACTCCTACCCTCTTTTGTTTCGTCACCATAAACTGCTGCCGCACCTAATAATACGGAGATTCAAGGAGGATGGAAAGACCGTGGATTCTAGTGAAGACCAAGTGTCGCTACTAATGAGAAATCAATGAAAGACAACAGTTGCGATAATGTAAATTAATTTGTAAATATGATCGAAAGAGGTGAAGAGTACTGGAAACTAAGGGAGACTACAAGAAGCACTACATGCTTTTTTCAAATAGAATCCTGTAACCTCGGCCCATGCGAAAACTCCTAGTGAATAATAATAATAATAATAATAATAATAATAATAATAATAATAATAATAATAATAATAATAATGATAAACAACTCTACAATCATAAATATTCTAGCAGCTAGACAACATAATACACTAGATGGCTAGATTGATCGCATGCATAGATGAGTCAAAATATCACCGCATGTTTGCTGGTAACCATCATAATAGATCGATGAAAACCTAAGCAATACGTCGATCGACAAACAAAGTATTTTATATAATTGCTTGGACGAAGGGAAACAATTCGACATCATTGAATCGAAGTAATGTAACGCCACAGTTACGAACAAAAGAAATACATCAATAAAATTCCGGGTCGGCATTGTTTCTTTATTAACAAAATTATTTATTACCGTTATTTTCCCGTCTGAGCACCACTTCCAAAAATCTCTCGTTGACACATGCCAATCTAACCTGGTGGCGTTTCGTTTTCTTCCGACGGCATACTGGCCAAAGCTGGCCCATTATCGCCTTAACTTTACCCTTTCGTCCTCTTCGGCGTTGACTCTGTTTCTTCCCGACCGCACGGTATCCTTTTCTGCTCTTCAAACAAAAACCTCACAACACTTGCTAATTTGCATACGTGTTTAAACGCTGCTCCTGCTGCTAATACAATCGCTTGTTATCCATCCTTCGTCTACTGCTAATATTTTCGTACGCGCTCATAGACGCTCTTTTACAGTAATTTGCGTATTAAATTTAAATAGTTGTAAAAATAGGAGGAACTTTAATACCTACTAAACACTATCCTCGAGTGTCTAAGGTCTATCTGTACAGCAGTTTGCCAGGACAACCTGACATGAGGGTACTTTTCTCTAGTAGTAAAATCTGACTAAATATTCAACATTACACAGTATTCGCGGCCCAAATAAGTTCACCTAGCTATAGTTAACTCACATTAGCTTTTACGAAATAGGATGCACTTTTTCCGAATGATGTTACCTTAAGGAATAGAATGAAGTTAGATACTCTATCAGACTAGATAAATTCTTGTTCTGGAATTCAGTTATAAAAAAAAAAAACTAAAAGAATAAGCTATTTAAATGATCAGTAAGGGAGAAAGAAATTTTGTGCTCAACTTTTTTACTAACCAAATGTTTGAAAGATAAAGGAGATACTTAATGGAACATTCGAACATTTTTGTGTCTCATATAGAAATTATACAGTAGCACCATGAAGGGGTCCTTTGACTTATGAGCATTTTGATTGACGTAAAATGTAACATTAGATTATAGAAAAAAAAGATGATATGATTAATTCATAAACAATCAGGAGATTGAGTGCTAATGTCTGTTTAAGACATGCCACTAAAAATCTTGATCAAAATCGGTTTTCACTTTCTTCCTTGGAATCTATCCAATTGTAAAGAATGTCTTCCAAGTGGGATTTCATTCATTAACAGATGCGTTCAACTTGCGATCAAAGTGAGAAATGTCCTAAAGGTATCATTCAATTCGGCTATGAATCATGCTCATTCAAGGGTCAGTTTTCCACATATATTTCAGGTTTCAGTCTTTCTTGGTGCAAGGCCAATTCCTGTGGTTTGATCTCTTTCGGAATCAAAAGAATTCTCCTAGAAATAATCGAAACAATAGCTTAAAGATAACAAAGGAGCGAATCGAGGAGAGATTCAAAGCGTGACAATATCACGAGAAAACGGAATTTGTTTCAGACATTGTTTTAGTTACTCATACAAGTGACACTTTGAAATAGTACTTTTCGCGGTTTATCGACTTGAGTTTGAACTAAAGTTTTCGTTGATTTGTTTGATTTTATTTAAAAAAAAGATTTCTTGTCGTTTTACTTTTGCTTAAGCTTAAGTTTGAAATAGCATTTAGTCGTTTTGTCACGGTAAGGTTTAAATAGTATTTACATTGGTTTATAAGACGGAAGTTTTACACAGGATTTTCATCGGTCTGTCAAATTTTCATATTGTTTTAAGCCATTTTATGATGCATTACCAGTTGTATTATCTGTATAATATTCTGCTTGTTCCTTCATTGGTTTGCCCGTACGTTGCGCTTTGAAAAAAAACAAAAACAAATATAAATTTTGCTGGCCGAATTGCTTTTTCAAAGTCCAAATACGAGAAATTTAGCTTTCCAGAAAAGACTTCGTCAACCTTAGACAAGAATATGAAAGTGATATACACTTGATGTGGCCTCGTTTTCTAATATCATTATAATAATATATAATCATTGTTCTAAGGGTTTGAGAAAAATACTCGCTGTAATTTCGACGTTATGCAGAGAAAAACGTTACGTTAGCGTAAAAATGGGAACATTGGAAAGGAACATAATAAAAGTAGAACAATGTCTGCCAAGAATTGCTGAGCTGAAAGAGTAAATTAAAGATTGTCTCTTACAATGTGATTGTAAACGATGTAGCACTATATGACTTTCTGACTATTTAATGTTACTTATTAATTTATAGTATTGTGATCAGTTTTATAGTTATAATACAATAGGACAATATTTTCATAGACATGTAAATAAATTGATATTTCTTGTATATTATTGGGTTTTCTCTCCGAAATCTAATTCTTGCGCTATCCAGAAAAATATATGTTAATGAAATATATTTCTCACTTAGTGCAATTTCCATGGGCCCCTCTTGTCGGTAATATTCTTTACTGAATGCTAAAACGATCTTCCGCGCTCGTCTTTTTTTAAAGCGTTATACTTTCCTCCTAAACTCATGATTTTACACTTTACAAAGCTCACCATCATCAGGTCGGGATCCTTGTTCGAACCAATGTGATTATTACTCTCCAGAGTTTCCTGTCTTCCATCAGCTGTTTCAGATCTTCAGGTTCTCAGTTGGCGTGTTGTGCTATTTGCTGGGTGTACGTGGATCTAGATTTTCCTTTGCTTGTGCGTCCGTGTCGTTGAGTCTATAGCAATACATCACTCTCCAATTAATAATTGTTCCTCAGAAAGTGACCAGAAAATCGTAGGCGTCCCCCCTGATGGTATTAGATATGGCAGGTAAGTTGCCATTAAGTTGCTGCTTCGTGGGATGATTTTGCCAACATATATTTAATGCTGTTCATAGCATACGGGTGTATGTGCCGTTTAGCTTTCTTTCCAATCTTTTGGTGAGTGTCCAGTCTGTAGCACCGTGAACAAGGACAGACGCGACCACTGCCCTGAAGAACTGCCTTTTCAGCTTGTCAGTTAGCCTTGAAGTCTATACTGAACGCAGCTCATGAAATGCGGTCCATGCTACTTCAGAATAATACTTTGATTCGAATTTATGCTGTTATTGTTCGGGTATATCGAGACTTATTTATTAATTTATCTCATTTGGGCAATGTAAAATACAGTGGAAAATATGTTCATAGAAATATTAAAAAAGCTTGTATCTCAGTTCAGAACTCTTGAGATGATGTACGATCGTTTGAATCATTTTGATTAATCGCACAATTGTTCTTATTTTGAGTGTTATCTGCATAACGCTTCAATCAATGTAACCTTCGACCTTCTTCACATGTATAAATCGCCATATTTGGTAAAGGAGAAAATGTGGTTTACTCTACACTCTCAGGTTTCGTATTTTTTCTTCTAGTTGAATGTAAAAATGAATACAAAATCTCGGTGTGTAGGGGTAAGTTCTTTTCCATTTTTGTCAAACATAGCGACTGATACACCTGAAGTAGGTCGAAGGTTTAATCGACTGAAACTTTTGCTGATAACACGCAAGGTGAGAACAATTGTACGATTAATCCAAATAATACAAACTAATACTTACTGTGTGTTATTGGTTTTTCTGTCATGAAAGCTATTTTTTGCGCTATCAAGAAAATATCTTTATGACAATATACTTGTTGATTCAGTATATTACTAATTCCGTGTAATTTCCATTGGTTTTTGCTATTAAAGATTATTCAAACAAATTACAACACAAAAAACGTTGATTAAAAATAAATGTATTTCCTTGTCTACCAAATTCATTCCGTACTTTTAAATTTTTTCATGATAAAAATTATTAATTTTTTCTCATTTTCATGCCTCTGCACCTTGACAGAATTAGGGAATTAGACACAAGATTAATTTTTAATGTTAGGAAAATGCATATACCTACAAAATAGGTACGATATATTAGAATACAATGAAGTATTTCCTCAGTCAAAAAGAATTCTCGTTCACTGAACAAGGAAAAAAGACTACGATGTGCGTTCAATAAGTTTCTAGATTTTTTTAAAGGCATTATAAATTCTCGTGGACTTTTGAAAATGCAGTATGTTATTACTATGTATCTTATGAGATAATTGACCAATTTTTATGATTTCAGGTACAAATGAACAGCTACACTAGGAATTAGACTACACCTAGTAAAGCCTAATTCTCACAACTGTTGAATTTAAAAAATGCGATCTGAACGTGAGGTCAAATTAGAAGGATGCTATGCAATAAAATTCGGTTTTAAACTTGGAAAAATGTCAAGAAACCTATGAAATGCTTAAGATTGCTTTGGGACTATTTTCCATGAATAAAACATAAGTTGTTTTACACAGGAGACACCACTTATTAAGTCCTATGAGGATAAGGGTTTCTGAGTGTACAGTCGCCAATGGGATGATATAGTCGTAATCGTTAGCAGTGGAAATTTGGTAAATTGGATTACTTAAGGAGAACAGCTCATCAAGAACTTGTTTATATGGGACTTGAAGACAACCAAATTGTAGTCAGTTGGAAAGCAGGAAAAAGGAACAGAGTTCAGCAGGCGAGTACTTCTAAGAAAGAAGTTGTGTTCATGGAATCTACGTTTAGGTTTAGGCACAGATAAAGAATGACGGAATTATTGATAATAGTTTAAGATTGAAGATTGATTTTGTGATTGTTTGGTGAGGATGTACCATAAATTAGAGCTCAGACAAGCACTTGCCATTAAAATAACGCAAGAATAAAGTGGAGACAGCTCGCAACATCTCACCTGTTCGAAAGATGTTGCGGGGAAGAGAAAAAGGCATCGCCCACTAAACTACGAAATCTATTTCGAACTCTTTCAATACAGGATAAACTACTTCTAGGAGCTCCTGCCCAGATATGCCAACAGCACTCCACCCTTGGACGTACTTGGATTATATTAAGGTAGTGAATTGCATTAGCAGTGAGACATCGGCAGGAACGGAAGGATCCCACTATTTTTCCAGTTACTTGGCAACGGATTTGATATACGTGTTCTATTTCAGATCAGAAGTAAAAGTCAGACCCAGAAACTTGTAAAAACACGGAACCTCCCCAATACGAGAGTCATTCATTTCAATTGATGCCAGACTGGAATCAGAGCGTTGATGATGTAAAGATAGACGCTGTGTTTTAGATGCCTAAAAAGTAACCAGGCACCTCTTTCTCATTGTACCACTCGCTCAAGATCAGAAGAGAGAGAATCAGAGGGAACTTAGTCATGTACTTTGAAGTGTTGCCATAGATGATTGTCTTGCCAGCATAAATGTCTACGAATGATCTCAGGTTGTGATTTGGGAGACCATTGATGTAGATCAGGAAGAGAGTTGGGCACAAAAGTTACATAAGGGATTCAAGGAAGGCAGGACGTCTGTGAGGGATGATGAGAGGTGTGTGTGTGGAGTAAGAATGTCAGAACTACAGAGTTGATTGGTCAAATAAAGAATTCCATGGATAAAGACCGTAGTGTCTGATTTTCGCGAAGTTTTCCCCAAGGTGCTTCGAGAAAATCAGTCAAATTCTCCATTCTTGCCACGGAATATTTTAACAAGATGGGCATCAATAAAATCCCCCTCCTTATAGGCCAGACCCTGCTTCCTGTGACTTTTAGTTATTTCCTAGTCGTTATCGTTATAAAACAATTGGGGAGATTAAAGAGGGTGTAACGAGGGGCAATTGCCACGCTTACACAAAAGGACTGTCAATGGGGCGTTTCAGAATTTGTTGGAAAGGCACAACAAGTGTATTGCAGCCGGAGAAGATAAATTCATAGTGGACTAGTGTTTCACGTGTGTACTATCAATAAAAGTGACCATATGAAGAAAGTCTGGAAACTTATCGGAGGCATTTCGTAAGTGCAGCATTAGAACATATACTCCATTTTACTGTTATGTTTTTTTTGCGTTTTATTTTCATATCTGAGAGTGGAAATATCGCCAATGCTTAAGATCTTCATCAGCCAAATACAATATGCGAACATTTAGAAGAAATGTCGCAATTTATTATTAAAGCGATTAACGATTAAATTGCATTCGCTTTAAAATTAGTCTTAAAGGACCTTATTATCTTGAATTATTTTTTCTCCTATTGTAAAGTTGAAAATACATTTCATAATGTAAGTTCATGTTTAATCCCACTTTAAACTTTAAACGTGCCATTGTATGAAATCGTTAACAACATTAACTGACTTCTTTATACTTTATCGTCTTGCATATATCGGATATTGTTTTGTTATTTGAAAGCATTGTTAATGTGTTGTTAAATATATACCTTTTTAGCGGATTTTTCTTATTCTCAAAATGTTTTGGTCAATATTCTCTGCGATATTCTTATGTGCTTCTTGTCACACTCGAAGGTTACATCGACCGAAACGATGTATTATTAGTCAACCTGATTAGAAAAATAGTTTGAATAATCCAAAGTATGTTATTTGTTTTCTCTATTCGATTATCTCACGCCTCAATGGGAAAAAATTAAAAAAATAATATAAAAATAATATATTTGTTTTCTTACTTGACCTAGCGTGGAAAATTCTATTTTGTACACTCTGTTGAATGTTGCTACACTTGGTCACAATAGTTGGAATAATCAAAAGAATACAAATATATTTTGTTTCTTTTTTCAATTTAAAAAAATCTCACACCTCAATAGGAAAAAAAGTGTTGTGCTGGATGTATGCGCGACCGTTTAAAAAAAAATTCACTGTGTATGGAAATTTATAATAGCCTAAAAATCACCACGAAAAAATTAAAAACAATCGTGACAGATCCACCAACATTATATTTCCAAACTAAAGCGGACCAGACCAAAGAAGATGATATTCCATATTTAATCTTGACAGACCAACCGACGAACCAACCAATCGACCTAATATTGACGGTAAAAACCTTTCATAATAATCGCGTAATACTATTAAAGTAAAATAAAACAGCATAGGTGTACGATTCATATCCAGAATCTAACTTTATTTGGTTATAAAACTTTAGGCATTATTTGTAACATATTTCAACAAAATAACACACTTCATTTACTCACATAAATTAATATACGAAGATATAATTTTATGCGTAAACATTTCAGTGTTTACTACAACAGTGCTCAATACATGGCTAGAGCTAGGTAGTAAGTTATGAGAATATACATGACAATGCTGTAAGAATTCTCACGAGAATGACACGCGGAATATTCTGTGTAGTTTAATTGTCATATATATTTTCATAACTTAATATATATATTTATATATATATATATATATATATTTATATATATATGCATATATATAAATATATATATATATATATATATATATATATATCCCATATTATCTGATGTAGCATCATTTTAATATGTAAAAGCACATATCAAAAAGAACCAATTCTTTCAATGTTGTATAAAAGAATAAGTTTTGTCTGAAGGCCAAATCGCGTGCACGCAAATCCCGCGTCTGCCAATTGAATACTATTGAATAGTCGCGTTTTCTTCTTTCAGGAGCTAACAGACTTCATTAAACAACCAAAGAAGCCGATTTGAATTGTTGTAGGCTTATAGGCCAATTATGCGTCGGCCTTAAGGTCGTGGACCAAAGCCAAAAGTAATATTGGGACAAACAGCAAACCTATCTTCTATTAAATATCTTCAGTAGAGAAATAGGACTTGATGTGGCGCCATCCTGTTATTAAATTCGCCCACCGTAAAAGAAGCTAGACCGGCGCAAGTACAAAAGGAATATAGAACGATATAAGCTGGATGTGTAAAAAAATAAAAACTCTAGAAAGGTGCAAGCCACGGAGTAGAGACTCGATGTTTGATAAGTCAAAAACATTATGTTTTCATTCGATAGAAAAGAAAATGTGGGCAAAGATTAAAGCACAATCATGGTAAAGGCAAATTAGACAGCTAGCAACTAGTGCGACTAGAATGTTAGATGAAATACAAATAGTTTTATCCTATTAAGTAGTAAGGGTGATTATTAAAGGCATAGTTATAAATAATAATAATAGTAATAATAATAATCCAAGCAAGAAAACTGGATGTTTTAATTGTTTACGCTAAGGAAACGTCTTCCAGGCTTCCGTAGATTTTGACGTTGCAACAAAACACAGAATTAATATAAGAAGACAGACAAGCAGAGCAAATACAGTGAACTTAAAGTAATATGAAATATGAAGAAAGTATAGAAACACCATTAATAATAGGAGCACGCGGAACAATCCGTAAAACTTTTTAAAAATGAAAGGGAGCGATTGGAATCAAGGGGATGATTGATAAGACATAGCGGATTACATTAATAGAAACACATGGAAGACCAACGAAGGAAAGCATTAACCAGTTGACGACAAGAGGATTGGGGCCATGAAAAGTCTTATTCTGACTCAAATTCCAGTAAGGACCAATAATCAATGCCAACATGAAATCAATAAGAAACGGCTATTGTGATAACGTAAATTAATTTGCAAATATTATCGAAAAAGGTGATGGTACTAGAAATCTAGGGAGATTTATTCTTATTCAGACTTCTGAAAACCCGACAAGTTGTCTTCAGAGAAAACTTTTTATGATGGACTTTGTGAAAATTCCTAGTGAGTAAATATTCGTTTATCAACGTCTCCCTGGAAAAGGGATGGGATTAATTTCCAGAGGATTTCCCTTAATCCCGGCTTCAAACCAGAAGCTTCAAAGATCAAGGGGTTTCCTAAGGATGTTGATGGTATCTATAATTGCAGAGGTCTCAAGGCCACCTAAAAAATCGGGGGTTTGTAGTTCTTTCAAATGTCCTTCTAGACGATTTGATACTACTCCTTACGACTGGGATTATTTGTGTTTTAACCCCGTGTATACGCCTTATTTCCAAGGTCAATAGAGCATAATTGCTCCACTTCTCACTCTCCTCCTCTCTCACATTCCTGTCCCAGAGTACTGAGAAGTTTACAATTGCCAGTTTTTTGAGACCTTGACAATGACGACAAATTCCGGAAGATTATGTTCTAATTGCTTGGTCGTTATGACACTTTTGTCCCACCATACCTCTACCTTGCAATCCTCACTTGTTCTCACTTCATCAGGCACCTCCTCAAACCATTTTCCAGCACACTTCACCCCAACACTCTTACACACCTCCCAATATATCCGGAGTCCCATGCGATTGTGTCTTTTGCGGTACTCTCTCTGGGCCAGTCTACTACACCCTGCTGCGATGTGCGCAACTGACTCTGAGGTCTTACGACAAATTCGGCATTCTGCATAAATTTCCTCTCCTAGATCCACTTTTTTGAACAATCGTGTTCCTAATACCTTCTATTGTACTGCACAAACAAACGCTTCAGTACTCTTAGCCAGATACCCAGCTTTAAGCCATTGCCATGATCATTCATCAGTAACTCCTGCTATATCCTGGAAGAACCTTTCATGCATCTTCTTCCGAGCTAGCTCCTCTGCTCTTTTACTATCCATACGTTTTACATAATCAACCTTGGTCTCATATACCTCCACTTCATTGCCCACAACCTTAAGCATCCACTCCTCACTTCTAACCACATGCTCCTTCAACATCTCCTCAGTTCTAACACAATCTTTTACACTTTTCAATACTCTCCCACCGTCTTTCCTCTTTTGATACAGCCTTGCTACGCTACTTATAATGTGAAATATACCAAACATTGCTAAAATTTTTCTTGTTTTGATATCCATGACATGCAAATCCTTGTCAGCCCATTTTAAAATTCTCTCACTGTATATCAAAACACTGACTGCCCATGCATTCACTGCTTTCATTGGGGTTCCTCCATACAGTTTCGACTTTGTAATTAGTTTCACTCTTTTAAGATACTCCTTTCTTACTTTCTCCTTCATTTCTCTGTTCATGATGCCTACACCCTCCAACACTCCCAAATACTTATATCCTTTATCTTCTATTTCTTTCATGATTTGTCCATTTGGCAGTACTATTCCATTCATTCGAATGAACATTTACTCCTCTTTTCATCACCAGCACCGCACATTTACTAATCCCAAACTCCATCCCAAAATCTTCTATGTCCCCACAAGTTCTACCAACCTCTCCATTCCCTCTTCATTTCTACGGAATATTTTCAAATCATCCATAAATAGTAGATGATTGAGGCGTCTGTCACCATATCCAAAGGTATACCCCAGATTTTCTTTATTCAAAGGATGCTAAGTGGCATCATTATCATTACAAAAAGAAGCGGCGATAGCGAATCTCCTTGAAGTATCCCAATTTTAATGCCAGCCATCCCCATCTCCTCTCTGTTAACTGTCAACATCGTTTTCCATTGAGCCATACTTGTCTCCAAAAGCCCTACCACATTCTCAGCATCCTTCATCATCAATAGTGTTTCACGTATCATAGAATGAGGAATCATGTTATAAGCTTTTCCACTTTTCCTTCTTCGCATCCTGCATTATTGCTTTATCAATTAGAAGTTATTCTTTAGTACCTCTCGACCATTTCCTGCACCCCTTTTGTTCGTCAGGAAAAACACAATTACTCTCAAGATGTTTATAAATTTTCTCCGCAAATATTCGAATTAACAGTTTCCACATCAATGGCATGTAATTGGTCTATAATTACTGGCATCTGTTCCTTTTGCAGAATCTTTCCTAATCAGTGGTGTTCTTCCCTTCACAAGCCAATCAGGGACATCTCCCGACTCTACAACCCTATGCAGGGCAGCAGCTATAGGTGGATAAAGGCATGGAAACTGTTTAAACTCATCACTCCATCTGGACAGGTGCCTTCCAATTTGTCATCCTTAACGTCATCGATGGTTATCTCAACGTTCTTCATCTGCTGCATTTCTGATAGCCTTTCTCTGACACTTCCCAACCAGCTAGCTTTCTTATTATATTGCTCTTCGACAGACCAAATCCCACTCCAGAACTCCCGTGCATCTTTTGCATTTGAAGTGTTGTTATTTCCCGCCTGTTTACTACCATTTAATTCTTTATAACGCTGAGACTGATTGTTCCGGAAAAGGTTGTTCTGCCGAAGCGCCACATTTTTTCCAACAAAGTTCCTAATTTTCATACCACCAGTGTGGACCTTCTCTTTCAACATTGTTAGAACGTTCATCGTTCCCTTTTCCAGCAATCTATACCCCCTTTCAAGCTCTCCTTATCTTTCTGTCCTAGTTTAACTCCTGTTCTTATTTCTTCGATTCTACCAATAGCTTTGCGCCACCGTTTAATACTTTCTTCAAGCCGCCTCTGCCAGTATGGCCTTCTATCCTTCATGTATCCTTTTTCTTCTGTAATAAGCCAAGACGATTCGCAATAACGTATGACGCTGCATACAGAAGCCTGTTAAGTTCCGTAATCGATATGTTCTTTCTTATGATGTTGTGATTTACTCCTTGAACTATTTTTACCTCGTTTTTCACCTTCCGCCTATCACTACTCTTCATACTTGAAAGCTCTATGATATCGTCTCTAAGAAGAACCTCTCTTAACTTCTGAAGTATTTCTTTTTCTACAGAAGTCAAATTTCGAACTTCATCACTACTTCTCCATACGTCTCCTCCTTTCACTGGTTCCATTGTCCCAGAGTCAATGATCTCATCTGCCTTAGATCCTTCAAACTCCTTCCCATCACTTTCTCTAACCGTAGGATTCCATTCTTCCTCAGTTGACCGCCTCCCATCATCGCTTACATTTCCATTCTGCACTTCCACTCTCTCAGTTCTTTCGTCAGAGCTAGTTTCATCAATTTTACTTTCGTTATTCATTTCATTCCTAACCATCCATTCAATCTCTTCTCTTGCAATCACTGAAAGTGGGTTGTTATTTTTAATTTGTTTTAACTGGGATACCAAACTCGCGACACTCTAGCTCCTCCTCCTCCTCCTCCTCTCAATTCCCATTCTTCCTTCACTTTTCGGATATATCCACCAGATTTGGTACTTCCACCCCTTACAAAGCATTTCCACAGTACTCTTCTTTCCTCAACCGTCCATGGTTTTTTGACATTTCCTGTTCCAACTCTCTTCGTGTTTTGGGACCCTCTCTGACAATTCTCACTCCCCTTATATTCAGCCACATCCTCAGAATTTCGAACAGTTGTATGATGACGACGGGAGCCACCCTGTTTACCAGTGGGACATCTACTGGACTTTGGACCATCGCAAGATGTTCCAGCCTCATTCATATCGATATTTTCAATATTTTGATTTGACATTCTCCCATAAATGCGGTTAGTGAATTTTAGGTTACACCAACACCGATAGTTTTATCGAGACATTATCTCAAGGAGGGTTCTACACTAAGGTCAAAGATCCCCTCCTGACCTTTCTCCTCCTCCACCACCACAACTATTATCATTACCACCACCAACAACAATAAAAATAAAATCTACAACGATAATGGAAACACTAATATCGGTAGCAATAATAACAGCAACAACAACAATAGCAATGATAGCAAAAAACAACACCTGCCATTACAGCTACATTAATAATAAAAACATACCACCACTACTACAACCACTACCACTACTACTACTAGTAATAATATTAATAATAATAGTAATAACCAATAAAGTAATTTTTTAGAATAATAATAATAAGAAGAAGAACAATGATAATAATAATAATAAAATTAATAATAATACTATTAATAATAATAATAATAATACTAATAATTTCGGTTAGAAACTGTTACTTCATTCGTCTGCCTTTTTTAACTCTGATGATGTAGCTGATGACCAGAAAGGAATGTACAAAAAAACAGTAACATAAAACATCCAAACACGTGAAAGGCAATTCCTCGTTTAACCGTGAATTTAAGGCTCAAGATATAATTTCAGTTAGAAACGCTTACTTGTTTCGTCTACTATTTTTAAAACTCCGCCACTAATGTTGCTTTTAGATTGAAAAATGTACACAGAAACAGAAACATAAAACATCCGAATTGTGTAAGACAATTCCTCGTTTAACCGTGAACTTAAGGTTGAAAATATAATTTCAGTTCGAAACGCTTACTTGTTTCGTCTACTATTTTAAAACTCCGCCGCTGACGTTGCTTTAGGTCGGAAAGAATGTACACAAAACAGAAACATAAAACATTCGAACACGTGTAAGACAATTCCTCGTTTAACCGTGAATTTAAGGTTCAAATAATAATAATAATAATAATAATAATAATAATAAACTGGAGGATGAAGTAATGATGAGCTGCCACTCCACTATGAAGTACTCAGCAACCATTCTCAAATATATAACCTCTGGCAATATAGTCCTACTACTTATCGTTTGGATTAGTCACTAAGCCCGGCAGTCATGTGTTACTGACAGTAGGAGTGCGCCAGGCAAGTCATTGACGCCTTTGGTTAGTGCAATCTGGTAAGACTGACTATCTAGGAGAAGGAAAACTCCGATATTAAACCGCCCCACTCCGCGTTAAAGCATTTGTCCACTGATCGGTCGATGATCATAAAAATAAATTGTTAACAAGGAAAAAGGGTTGTTTAATTAAACAACTATCGAAGACTATAAGAAAATAAAATGTAATCGATATTTTTATTATTCTCTTCTTGTGAAAAATTAATCTTCATACGAAACTAAAACCGCTTTATTATTCTTATTACTTGTAAGTTACCTTAAAGAAAAGCAACCAAATTAAGTGATAATTTTCAGTGAACGACGAAAAGAGAGAGGATCGTCAAATTACCACATCCAGCACATAGACAGCAACGCCGTATCAATCCTGTCCTCGTAGAAGCGTCGTTGAACTTTTGTGGATGTTCGAACCGAACCATCTAGGAATACCATTGTAACTGTGCGGACACTACGGTCTTCCTCGTATTGCATATTGACCGAAAGATCTCCGGCTATCGCACGACGTTATACATATAATGGATAGATTATCGCAAACCATACATGTTTCATATAGCTGGACTAAGGAATGTATGGTACTATATTGAAAAGCGGAGATTAGGCGAGATTTATTGGAAAGAAGTATGAAACAACTGAAAGTGTCATTGATATCAAACAGAGATGACCTGGGGTAAATTCTTTTGACTAGAGAAATTGTTAATTGTTCAGTAATGACATAGGTATTGAATTTAGGAATGTGGTACCCTGATATTAAAAAGGGGAAAAAATGCTGATAGTCATGTAATAAAGCTGTTGAAAGGAAAAAATAGGAGAAAAAGGATATACATAGTAAGGAATTTTGAAATGAGATAAAGTAAAAATGCAATGAAGAAAATAATAGAAAAACAATATAAATGATTGAATGAAAAAAATATTAGCATATTTTGGTATCGGGCGGGTATTATTCAATGGAAAGAAAATGAACTGAAGAATATAGACAGGAGGACAAAGAAAACAATGCCAATAAATGGAACTCTTCAACAAAAGAATGATATCGATAGGTTATATGTGAAAAGAAAAGAGGGGGCACAAGGGTTTACATGTGTAATACAATCCGTAAATCCATAGGAAGGTAGACTCAAAGTTTCTATCCGTAATGAAAAATCTTAGAAAATTTTGTCAAAATTTGAAATATTGCAAGAGAGAAATAGAAGGGAGCAATGAATCTAAGGCAGTAAATGATCAAAAAGTGAAATCGAAAAATGTTAGAGATCTGTCAAGGGCAATGGACAAGGAAAAAGAAACGATAGTTTTCAAATGTGACTTGAAGTTTGGAACAGAAGGCCGCACATGTTCTGCAGAGAAGCAAGCGCATGAAACAAATTATATGAAATATCACATTGATATATCGGTTGTATATGTGGCCAGCAAGGTAAGCTTGCACATCATATCGTCAGTTTTTGTGAGAAGTAAGCTTAAAAGGAGTATAAAGGACGACAAGAAAAATGAGTACAAATAAAACAAGACGGGGATGCAGTGAAAACGGTTCGAACCATCTTCCAGAAGGGGTGACGATGTTTGATAATATGAAATGCTTGTGTGATATGAATACACAATGTAATAAATTGATTGAAACAAGGATACCAGTTTAAAGCGTGCTTGCAAAAGTAAGACAAGGCAATCATTGATATAGCAGTGCTTGCTAATATGAATGTGGGGGTGGTGGGAACAGAGAAGGTTGAAAAGTATTAAGACTTGAAAAAAGAGATGAAAAACTGTGAAAGTTTAAGGAGGTAAACATTGTGCCTGTTGTGATGAGAAACATGGGGAGTGTGACAAAAGGATAAAATTGAGATCTCCTGTAATGCTAGATTAATTGTAATGCTGAGTACTTTATCAGATGGCTTTGTTCGAAATCGTAAGAATTTTGCGTAAAGTGCTGACAGAATGAGAGTTTGAATTGCTGATAGCTTATGATCATTTGTTATTATCGGCCTATCAGCATAAAATTTGAAATAACTGAAGCCAGGCACAAAATGTGATTACAGAAATAATAATAATAATAATAATAATAATAATAATAATAATAATAATAATAATAATAATAATAATATATATATGTTTCCTTTTCAAATTAAATCTGTTTTCAGCTCTTTTTCAAAGTGTTTTAACATGTTTTATAACTACTTGCCCTTATATATATATATATATATATATATATATATATATATATATATATATATGAACAAACAGTTAATAAAACATGTTAAAAACACTTTGAAAAAGAGTTAAACAGATATGTAATCTGAAAAGGAAACACTTGATATATATATATATATATATGTATATATATATGTATATATATATATATTATTTAATCACATAAATTAAAATACAAATGTATAGTTTTATGCGTAATTTTCAGTATTTACTTTAATAGTGCTCGATACATCCGTAGAACTATGTAGTAAATTATCAAAATATATATGGCAATTAAGCCGCACAGAATATTCCGTGTTTCATTCTCGTGAATATATATATATATATATATATATATATATATATATATGTATATATATATATATATATGATGATTGATGATTGCAACATCTTGTCAGACGAGTGCCACTCCCTCAAACATTTAGTCCATAAGCACATTATCCTGAGAGTATCTATACAAAGTTGATGTTACAGAGTCTTAGCTTTGTACGACAGCTAAGTCTCTCTCTCTCTCTCTCTCTCTCGGTTCAAAATGTTGGGATCCAGCAACAAGCTAGAGCAAAATAGCCAGCAACAAATTATACTGCAGACCAGCTTAATGCGGGCACTGGTCTCCCGCTTTATGCTTTTTTAAATCAGAGATTTGCTTCTCCTAAAAAAGGTTGCCTTCGCCACGGCTTATGGGAGCCCTCTCCACTCCAACACACACACACACACACACACACACACACACACACACACACACACACACACACACATATATATATACGTATATATATACATACACACAAATATACACGGTACTAGTTTGCCGTTGACCCCGAAAAAGGGTTCATTCGCCCTTTGAAAGGTCTTGTTTTTAATCCTTCCGGGAGACTAGCCGCCCTCCTCACAAAACAAGTCTGATGGGGAACCAGTTTAGTCGCCGGTGATCCGACCATGAGGCAGGTAGTACTGGGTTACATGGTACCAGTAGCATGACCTGCCCACAATACACACACACACACACACACACACACACACACACACACATATATATATATATATATATATATATATATACGGCACATTTAAGTTGACACACCCGTTCACGCCTCATCATCGAAGTTAAGCAACGTTGAGCCTGGCCAGTACCAGATGGGTGATCATTTCTGAAGGCTAGGCGCTATATGTACCATGTCATGTCATAGAAATTTCCAGGTTGGTATCTGGAGAAGCATTTATTCATCGGGAGGGATGCACCCCCAGTCTCCCTTAAGATATGTATCTAAGAGAAAGAGACTCTGATGAAAAACCTACGATTTATTGTATACTCTGGCCAGTGGCAATCGTCTGAACCGACAAAGGTTAGCAGTAATAGAAAAAAGTGAGGATCCTTCTACACAAAGCCTTTATCACTATAAACAAATCATCTGTGTGGATTTCCGATCAACTTAATTGCTTTAACGGAAACTCATACGTCGAAATCGACGGAAGCGTTAATTATATATATATATTATACGAAAAACACCCGTCTAGCTGAAGCCACTGTCAAAAATTTTCCCCACTCTCTATCTGTGCCTAAATCAAAACGTAGATTCCATGAACACAGCTTCTTTCTTAGAACATCACGCCAGTGGAACTCCGTTCCGTCTGCCTGTTTCCCACCTGACTACAACTTGGATGTCTTCAAATCCAATGTAAACAAATTCCTGATGAACCGCCCCTTAAGTAGACACTTTATGAAATCTCAACACTAACGTACAACGTACTGTACATTGCAATAACCTTTATCCCTGAGTGGCTTCCGGGTCTTGATATGTGGTGACCTCCTTGTAAATATATATATATATATATATATATATATATATATATATATATATATATATACTAGAGTACCCGTAACCCGTTGGGTCAGTATGTTATATTAGCTATTGAATCCATGTATGAGCGTAACACTTGTCACGTAAAGAAATTTTTTTTTTCGACATACAGAAACATTTCTATGAAAGTATATTAAAATGAAAAAAGAATATACATATGAGTCGTTCTGTTTGTTTTTGAAAAAAATATTTACAGTTATTGAATTATAAGTGGTTGGCCATACTTATAGGTAAATATGCACTGAACAGATACCATAATACTTATTCTAGTTAAATTCAAATTTTGATATATCTGCTTTTATTTTACATCGTTCATTTCTGTATTACGTTTAAATTATTTTAAGCTCCACTCTTCCCATGTTAAATAATGACTTCAAAATAATAACGTTAATATTTCAGTGCGCAGGTCATGCGCGCATGCGCAACCGGATAGCGTAAATCGGAAAATGGGTTACAGACATCCTTCCAAGATCATTTGACTTTTATAATTATATATATATATATATATATATATATATGTATATTATTATTATTATTATTATTATTATTATTATTATTATTATTACATTTTCACCCCAAACAATGCGCATTGTCATTTTGATGTTGGCAATGACATAATCTACAGGGGTATTATGTGGATAGTTGGGTACACTTGAACTTTTGCAGGTCAATAAAGTAAAACGCGGAAGGGAATTCCAAATCTAGCGGTTCTGGGGAAGAAACTACTGGAGTAGAAGGCTCTCTTACATCTAGGGATCTCTACTGTGAAGGGGTAGATTTAACTGCTTGTCGGGTTTGTCGAGGGTATTTACGTTGAGGGGGTACAAGTGCTGGCAGTTCGTCAGAACATTCACCGTTAAAGTACTTGTAGAACAGGCAGAGGGATGCTACATTTTGTCGGTGGAACAGAGGCTTAAACTTGGATGACAGTTCAGGACATATCACGTTTGCGACTCTCTTTTGAACCTTGTCCGGGAGCGAGAGACTAGTAGCAGATGCACCAGCCCAAATATGACAATAATACTCCATACATCGGCAAATGGTGGCCGCATAGAAGTACAGGATACATTCGGGCGTTAGTAGCTTTCTAGTACGGTAGAGAGAACCTATCTTCTTCACAGCGGCCCTGGCAATGCTCTCAATGCAATTGTTCCAACTCCTGTTTCCTGTGAACGTTAGGCCGAGGAGTTAAAAAGATGTACTTTCAGATAAAGAGTCATTGGCCATTGCTATTGGTAGTAGAGAAGGTTTCTTGTAATTATTGAAGGAAACAAGTTTAGTCTTGGCAGTATTGAATATGACCATCCATTTTTGTCTCCAATCCAATGCAGATTGGAGGTCATCCTCTAGTGTTTCTGCCATTTCTTTAGATATGTGTTCATTTGTTTTCCTGCCGTGTCTTTTATAGAGCGTGGCGTCATCAGCATATATACCTATCTCACAGACAATTTTGTCGGGGAGATCATTTATTAATATTAGGAATAATTAAGGTCCAAGGATAGATCCTTAAGGCACTTTGGTATTTATATCGTATTGTTTAGATGTACGACCGTCAAGAACAACCTGGATTTTTCTCTAATCTACGAAGGATTTAATTATGTTTAGTATTCTTCCAGTGATACCATATAATCTGATTTTCCTGAGAAGACCTTCACTCGATACCCTGTCAAAAGCCTTAGATATGTCTAGAGCTACCGTTCTACTCTCTCCGCCTTGTTCAGTGAATGGAATATACGTTCAGAGGCTACAGCTAGGATGTATGCGGTGGAACGGGCTTGTCTAAATCCATATTGTTAGTCGGTCAGAATTTTAGCATCTGTAAGATGATGAACGAGAGCTTGGTTTATTATGGACTCTAATATTTTGGCGAAAAGTGGGAGGAGGCTAATGGGGCGATAATTTACTGGGTCAGTTCTTTCGCCAGAATACTTGGAACTAGTACCACATAACCAGTTTTCCAGCAGGCAAGAAAGCAAGATTCATTAAGGCATTTGTTGTAAAGTTTCGTGAGAACCGGACCTACTTCGGCTGAGCACTGTTTTAATAGCACATCCAGGATGAGATCAGGTCTACACGCTTTTGAAGTGTCAAGATTTTTTTATGATAGCATGCACTTGAGAAGGGGTGATTTTAAGATCGTCTAGTGTGGCGTCTGTCCGCAAAGGAAAGGGGGCGGTTGGAGAAAGCAAAGCGATTAGAAAAGCATGTTAGCTTTCTCGGTTGCTGAGGAAACAGCCTCATGATTGTTGGATAGTGGGGGAATTGTTGATTGCCTATTATTTACTACACAGTTGTAGATGTTCCAGAAATCACGTGTTCCTCATTTCTGTGCTTCGATGCGTTTTTCGGTGGTCTCAGTATATTCTCTCTTAGCTGTCTCTATTTCTTTCTTACAGTTATTTCTGGCTTCTATATACTTCTGCCTGTTTGAACTGGAGTTATGTCGGTTAGATCTGCGGTACGCATGCTGCCTTTGCGCTATAGGGGCTGCACAAGTAGAAGTAAACCATTGAGGAGAGTGGGGCTTGCTATAAAATTTCCGTGTGGGAACATGTGCTCCAATTGCTGTTTTGAACCTTTCACTGGTCTCATTTGCGCACTGTTCAGCAGGAATTGAAAAGATATTTCGCCATTGGGCGTCTCTGATGAGATCCCTGATTGCTTCCTAGTCGGTCTTTGTATAATATCTCGTTGTTTTGAGCAATGGCTCTTCAGTTTTGTCTCTAGAGTGTAGGGCGATTTCAACTATTATCACTACATGATCAGAATTCCACAGTTGGCTGTGAACATTAGTAACACAATCATCAGGGACTGTGGTCAGAAACAGATCTAGAAGTGATGCGTGTTGTACTTGCTGGTCTGGGAAACGGGTTGGAAACATAACCATCTGTGATAGGGAATGAGATATAGAGAAGCTATATGTTGTGCTACCAGCTGCGTCTGCACACACACACACACACACACACACACACACACACACACACACACACACACACACACACACATATATATATATATATATATATATATATATATATATATATTATAATGTGATGGCCTAAGTCTCGGCCTATGCCACAGAAAATAATCATAAAATGTCAAGGCGACTAAAAAAGGAGCATAAACTAAACTTCTGCTGAAAGAGTGCATGAAGTACTCTGACATTAAATAGACTCATAACTAGGCAAATCCCGAAGTAATCCAATGGTCGTTGCAAGCAAAAACTCAATGGCACGCGGTTGTTGGGATAACGCTATATTTTTTGCAATGTTTATTGAAAGTGGTGAAATATCATGGACCTGAGAATTGTCTACCAAACTTCCAGGAACACCGGCGTTTATTACTAGTGAGCAATGACTTATTGTAAACTGTATAGGTTGATAATAATAGATAGATAATATAGAATATACAAAAGAAAGTTGCACGAATTTAAAGGTCCAAAAGACCATGCGAAAACATGCCGCTGAAGTAGCCACGGCTGGTATTACACAACAACATAAAAACTGGACTCGACAAAAAAGAAAACTTCTGAGAATATACGACCAAAACAGAAATGCTGAATGTTTGCAAAACGTGAAAGCAGATATTCAGAAAACTGAGGAAGAGACAGTATACGAAATGAATCACGTACATAAGAAAAATATCAAACTTCAAATCCTCAGGACATGGTGAAATACTTATATTCAGAAATTTGCACGCAAGGCTAATGAAACTATATACAAGATATATATATATGAAAGGCACATACCAGAATGGGTAATAAAATGGAATACACTAATACAAAAAGATAGGGGAAATAGAATAACTCGAATCAACTATAGACCAATAACCTGCTTCTAAACTTTGTTAAATTTTCCAATAGCTTTTATGAGAAAACTTTACTGCTCAAACCTGCAAAAAATTAGGTGTAATATGAAACCACCTTGCTGCTAAACTCCCGCTTTAGAGTATTCCTGCGGACACCGTTTTTTTTTTATTCATTACGTCTAAGAGTCGCCAACTTGACAGGTCCTAAACTATCATCTAGTGTTCAGCCTCTGCCTCATTGACGAGATGTTGCACCCCTCTGTATGTTCTACACCTATTTTAGTGCTAGATGCTCTGACAAATTATAAGCCTTTGTACCCCCTCGAAGTAAAAACCCTAAAAAAAACAACAAGCAGCAATTTCCCACCACTACACAGTAAGGATCCTTAGATATAAGAAAACCTTCTACTCTAATAGTTTATTCCCAAAAAATGTCAGACTTTGGAACTCCCTCCTGGATTCCTGCTTTCCCAACCGTATTGACATGAAAAAGTTTAATGTGAACAGACATCATGCTGCTCAACTCCTTGCAACGTATATTCCCGATAGTAGCCACTTACACCAAAGTAGCACTATACCTTGTTTTGTGTGAAAACGGAATAAAAAAAAGCTGCAAATGTCTGGGGAAGAATATGAATAAGAACATAAATTAGCACTATAAAGTAAAAGTCAATGATGACTGAGGAATCTTCAGAAACAGTGAGGTATTTCCATACACTGTGTTTTAATTGCTAATAAAAGGGGGCCTTTGGGTTGCCATCGACTATAGTCAACCACTTTACTTTAAAAATCTTTTATCTTGAAACACCATCTGAAAATATATAATCGGTGTTCAAATCTTAACTTTCTTCTGTATAAAAACGTGCATTGATCAAGATTTCCCAGGTATCTTAATACTGACTGAATACTTCAAATAAATCAGCATTCACATCTACTCATGCATTAGTGCGATTAATTCTTAGAAAGTACAGCAATTTCTTAGTAAATGACTCATCAGACCAGGAAGTATCCGACAAACAATCTAATACATTGTGTCGATACATTCTCGTCTTGTCTGGATATGGTTTCACTTAGTATATTTTGCCGTCTAGAACTCGACCACTTGTCGTGTGGCACACTTTGTCATACTACGTACTTTCACTTGGTTCAACGGATATATATATATATATATATATATATATATATATATATATATATTGAAGGCTATATAACTGTCTGTCTGTATGTCTGTCTTCATATTTTCAAATTCTATCTTCTCCTAAACTAAGAGTCGCAGAGCTGCGCTAGGGGCCTCAAACGATAAGAGATTTTACGAGCCGATCTTTTGTGGGTCTTTTGTCGGTAAAAAATATTTTAAGGGGCCAAAATTGAGTCAGACGAGAAAAAACATCGTTGTGCTGTTTTTACATTCAATTTAGTATGTCAGTTTATATGTGCGTCACGTTGGTACAGTGGTAACGTCACCAGCTTTGAATGCAAAGTTTCGATTTCGGTTCCGACTCTAGCTGATGACACTTTTGAAATCATAGATCTATAATATATACGAAATATAAAATAATTAAAATAAAATATTTAAGTGTATTTTAAAGCCCCTACACGCTAGTATATATGCGTATATATGTAGGTATATCTATATATAGGGAAATATTTTTATTCAATTATATGTCACCTATAATTTATAGAAATACTTTAATTTATGAAGCTCGATATAACTACAGAGCATATACAAATACATGACAACGTCTATGTTCCAAATTTCAAGATATTGACAATCTTACCGTTTATTTCGTAGAAAAAATTCAATAATGGAATAACAACATGAAAAAATAATTACAACTGCTCTACCAATTTTTAAATTTTCCAATCATGCCTATATGCCTTTATTTCTTTAAAAATGGATAAGTGCTTTTTTCTGATGAATTAAGGGCGGAATAAATTAACGAATTGACATGCAATTTGCATGAATGCGTTGTAAAACAATTGCTGTCAGGAAAATGTAATGAGATAAACGGAAAGATGGTCATCATCTTGAAATTTTGAATATAGGCTTTTGTCATTTATATATATATGGGTATGCACAGTTTCGTATCACCCTTGGGCATAGTGTAGCACCTGTAAGCCTCCCTCTGAGCTTTTGGAAGGTTACTATATATATATATATATATATATATATATATATATATATATATAATATAAAGCTGAATGCCTGTGTGTGTGTGTGTGTGTCTGGTCATAAATAGGCTCCTATATGGTGTACTATTACAGAAAACTGATCACATATAATGATAGAAGATGTACCGAGACACAGAAATGGGTATGTTTGATCTGACATAATGATGATTCATTAAAATTGTGGGGTCTGCGTACGCGCCTGGTCCACCAAGTATGGAAATAAAAAAACTTAATATTAAAAAAAAAACGTTTACAAGTGTTTTTGATATAGATGTACATAATAATACTTTGATACTTTGATAAGTATGTTTTAACTTAAATAGGGATGGTATAATAAAATTGTGGGGACTGCATTCGCGCCTGGCCTCCATAGAATGGAAACAGGCCTAAACTTTAATAAACTCTTTTCATATCTATCTGCGTAAGTATACTTTGATTATTATGTTTCATTTTGAAGAAATATGGCATAATAAATTTATGGAGTGTTCGTTCGCGCCTAACCTCCATAGAATGGAAATATGTCATAATGTTTGACAAGGTTTTTTAATATAGATCCACAGAATATTGTGATAAGTGTTTCAGTGTGAACAGGTATGGTATAACACATTATGGGTTTTATCTATTTTATTTTTACTTTAATCATATTTTGCTTTGGTTTGGATACCCCCAAATTCGAAACTATCTTTTTACAACCCTTCCCTTTTATAACCTATCATTCTTTCATAAATCAGATTCCATTTTCTTTTGGCTGTTTTTGAACCCAGTCAACGACGAGTACTTTTGCTAGTATATATATATATATATATATATATATATATATATATATATATATATATATATATAAATATATATATATATATAATTAAAACAGAGTATTACACTTTATAGATCCACCTTTTAAGCTATATTGTGAGAAAATTCAATTTTCGTTCTGTAAAACAAAAGTTATGCTGGATGTTCTGGTGTTAAAAATCGTAAAAATATGTAAGTATTATTACTGACTTTCATACCAATCACGTCGCTACTACTATTGCTACTAATTCGAAAAGAGAAGTAACAAGTGAAACAGAGAGAATGAAAGCATGGGGGATTTTATTGAAAGCAGACGAATGCCGTGCATTGCTATTACATGTTTTTTATGGGGGGGGGCAAAAAATAAGACTGAAATTAAACAAAGAACAAGTGAATTTATTGGAAGCTCGGAAAATAATGGATTATAATCGAAAAATGCAAGCATGAAAAGAAATATGGTTAAACTTAAACATGGAAAAGTAAAGGACTAGTTGTTTAATCTGGAAAAGAAAAAGACAAGATATTCTAGTAAAAAATATAATGAATTTATAACTTAAAATATTGCAGCATTCAGAATTTTTTATTCATAACATTATATCATCAATTCTGCAATATTTAAACTTATAGATTTATTATATTTTTTCCTTTTCTTTTCCGATTTGGTGCCTGTTGACCAGTTTGCATCAACGATGCAATACCGAACCTGGGGTAAATACAACAAATACAATTTGGAGCCGGAAGCGACCAGCAAGGATGGGTTTAAAAAAAAAAGAAAAAACTTCCGTTACCACGGAAAAATAAAAAAAGAAACACAACGTTTTAAAAGGGTCCAAGATAATTAAAAAATAAATAAATAATACCACGAAAAAAAACATCACACGATCACACACGATTACAGAAATGCGAACAAAAAGAAAAAAAAACTAAAGTTTACAACAAAATATTAAAAAAGAAAAAAAAAGGCCGATATACCGTAATGAATGATAAAAGAGATACGGTCAGTTAAAAAAAAAACAACCCACGAATATTTCATTCATAAATAAAATAAAAAGAAGAGAAAAATTGTTGAATTCGGATAATATGTTTTGAAATATACGGCCGCACACAAATAGAAAATAGGACAGTGTGTCATTCATAAAAAAAATGTGTGTTAATGTCTGAATTGTTTAGAGTTAAGCTGTCAATCATAATAAATAACAATTTAGTGTCAAAAGTCGAAAGAATATTTTCGGCTTTTTAGTGTGTTTTAATTAATTGAAAAAGGGACAATTGTTAACGGACTTTTGAAATGTATAATGTAACGAATTATTATTTTATTTTATTTTTTTGTTGCAAAATGTTTAAATGTATTAAGGTATTTTCTTTTGAAAATGTGTTGATGTTGAACCACAACAAGAAAATAATAATAATAATAATAATAATAATAATAATAATAATAATAATAATAATAATAATAAAAATAATAATAATAATAATAATAATAATAATAACAACAACAACAAGAAAATAATAATAATTATAATAATAATTATAATAATAATAATAATTATAATAATAATAATAAATATAATAATAATAATAATTATTATAATAATAATAATAATAATAATAATAATAATAATAATTATAATAATAATAATAATAATTATAATAATAAAAATAATAATAATAATTATAATAATAATAATAATAATCATAAATATAATAATAATAATAATAATAGATATAATAATAATAATAATAAATATAATAATAATAATAAATATAATAATAATAATACTAATAATAAATATAATAATAATAATAATCATAAATATAATAATAATAATAATAAATATAATAATAATAATAATTATTATAATAATATTAATAATAATAATAATTATAATAATAATAATAATAAATATAATAATAATAATAAATATAATAATAATAATAAATATAAATTTAATAATAATAATAATAATAAATATAATAATAATTATAATAATAATAATAATAATTATAATAATAATAATAATAATAATAATTATAATAATAAATATAATAATAATAATAATAAATATAATAATAATTATTATTATAATAATATTAATAATAATAATAATTATGATAATAATAATAAATATAATAATAATAATAATAATAAATATAATAATAATAATAATAATAAATATAATAATAATAATAATAATAATAATAATAAATATAATAATAATAATAAATATAAATTTAATAATAATAATAATAATAAATATAATAATAATAATAATAATAATAATAAATATAATAATAATAATAATAAATATAATAATAATAATAAATATAATAATAATAATAATAATAATAAATATTATAATAATAATAATAATAATAAATATAATAATAATAATAATAAATATAATAATAATAATAATAATAATAATAATAATAATAATAATAATAAACTATATATATAACAAGTATACGTTAGCCAATGAGACAATATCGTAATAATCGTTCGTAGTGGAAATTTGGTAAATTGAATTACTTTAGGGGACATCCCATCAAGAACTTGTTTACGTTGGACTCGAAGACAGCCATATTGTAGTCAGATGAAAAGAAGTAAAATGGAGCAGAGTTCTATAGGTGTGCAAGAAAAAGCTTTGTTAATGGACTCAAACTTTATGTTTAGGTACATATAAAGAGTGGGGGGAATTATTGATTGTGGTGTCAGATAGATGAGTATTTTTTGCGAAAGTTTGGCAAGGAGGGACTGTACCTTTGAGCTCAGACGAGCATTATTCATGAAAATAACGATAAAGCAGAGACAAGCTCGCAATGATTTTGGGGGGTTAAGTTGTAGGGAAGAGAAAAGCGCATCACCTACTAAACTATGAAGTCTATTTTGAACTCTGTCAAGCAACAATAAGGTGCTTCTAGCTTCTATTGTCCAGATGTGGCAACAGTACTCCATTCTTGGACGTACTTGACTCTTATACTCGTAGAGAATGGCATCAGCCGTGATATATCTACTAGAGCGGTATAATGATCCCACTATTTTTCCAGCAATATTTTTTATATAAATTATTAAAAAAAATATGCAAAAAAGATTTATAGAAAATCTTTGTCAAATTAAATTGTTCAAAGTTAAAAATAATTAGTTGCGATGAATTATATTTCTTACTATCCACTCCAAAGTAAAATGGTGTCGCAGAATGGAGCTTAGGATAATAGTATGTACGCCATCGAACTTCACAACCGGATGTAGTTTAAAGTCACATGAAGACAGAAGGAAAATACGAAGTTAGAAAGAAAGATGGAGTTCTGCGTGTTTGATTTTTTTTTCAATAAAACACAAGTATGCATCGGCGTAATTTGAGCGGAGTGTGTTGAATGTCACTCCCTCGTTGAGTCAAGTGTTTCCTATTGATAAGTAAACGTTGTTTCTTGCACATTCTTCCTCCCTTGAACTCGGAGTTCGGCTTCCTTCCTTAAACAACCAATCTTTCGTGTGTCAACTGTCTTCTGTTTGTTATACTTCCGCCTCAGGTTGCTCCCTAAACACGTGCCGAATATAGATAAACTCACATCAGGACGCCTCAAGCCGGATGTTTCCAATAAGAACAATACACGCGCCATTGTTGCACAGGAATGAAACAATAACAAGTAGGCAGAGGCCAATAGTTTGCGCGCGCATCTTATCATGATGATTGCTGAGCGGGAAATTAAAAACTAAGGAAAGTACAATGGTTTCTATATATTTAATTAGAATGTTAAAGTCGATTCAGTTTATAAGGATATTAAGAGTATTGAATAAAAACTCATATATATATATATATATATATATATATATATATATATATATATATATATATATATATATGGATATAGTCTAGGATGTTTTTTTTAACCTTTAAAACTATTTAAAAACTATTTTTAGTCCTTCATTTTTAAATTATTTTGTCAGTAAATCCTTCATTTGAAAATTATTTTGTAAGCAAGTCATTTAATTTTCCGCAATCACTTAATCTACTTGCTCTCTTAAATTCATAATAGTACAATTTTTTTTTTTTTTGCATACATCATCATCAGTTTACCATGACACAGTTTTGTGGATTATATAAATATATATATATACATATACATACATATATATATATATATATATATATATATATATATATATATATATATATGCGTGTGTGTGTGTGTGTGCGTGTGTGTGTGTGTGTGTTCAACTAATAAAGCAATGAAAATGTCAAATTAATATTCCTGGTAAACAATAAAGAGCTTTGTAATATAATATGCATATCAACGTTCGAATGTTAAATAATTAGCATATTGTTTTATCAGAAGGCAATCTCATAAATTAATTTTGGATCTTTTGTTTTCTTGGACGATCCAAAATGTATTGCACTGATAACGCATTCTTATACTTGCAGTAGGGGCAGAGGTATCCGAAGAAAAAGTTTTGCTGCCAAAGCTGATGAAGTGTCGCTCAAAGTAATCTCTCTTACCTTATCGGAGTAGAATATCGGCTTTGTAATTTAGTGAGATATGATCTCCTCTGTACAACATATTTATAAAAAAAGCAGTGTTGCTAGTCTCTCTCTACTCTGTCGTTATTTTTCGTGACAAGTGCTTGATTGCGCTCCCATCTATATTTCATTCCATCTAAAACCTTAAGTGCCTAGACATGTGTTCAATAATCCAAGTCATGTACACCTAGAATGCAGCTGACGACAATCGAATTTCAAAACAAGTGTAAAACATCGCATATGAGCGCGTATGAAAATATCATCAACAGTGAAGGTTGCGATTGTATTAGCAGCAGAAACAGCGTTTGGACGCGTATGCAAATTAGGAAATGTGCGTTAGCTGGCGTGGAAAGAAAAAGGAAAAAGGTCTGAGAGAAACAAATATGCGTCGAAGGAGATGAGCAGCGTGGAGTCGGGAGACAAAGAAACGCTCATGTGGTAGCAAGTGACGTTTTAAATGGTGTCTATTTTGTTTTGGCGCTATCTCTCACTTTCTAATTTGCATACGCGTTCAAACGCTGCTCCTTTTGCCAACAATCTTTCGGTGCTAATGATAATTTTATACGCGCTCATATTCGCTCTTTTACATAAAATAATAATTGAAAAAATAAAAAGTGGAAAAAATATAATATTGAATTCAACTGGCGGCAAGCGACTGTCAAACAAAATTAATAATTGGAATTTCGAAATTCTTGTGAAAAAAAAAAAAAAGGAAATCGAGCTTGCGACTATCAAACGTGGTCGTCGCCCGGAATCGATTGTCAAGTCAGGTGGATATTAAAGCTCATAACCGTTTACATAATAAACGGCCTAAATTAAGTTGAAGTTGGATTTTGTTTTGAAAGACAGAGGTTGAAAGCCAGCGAATTCCTGTGTGGGCGTCTTACTTCTACTAACCCATCATCCTCTCTCCAGGTTGGACATTGTTCCTATTTACAATGCCTCCCCACGGGACAGAGTTAGACACCAGGGTCGTTTTTTAACGTGGAGAAAAGCTACAAAAATAAAAATTGTCTCAGTCGTGTAGGACTTCTTCTCCACTGACAGAGAACAAGAAATTGAAGTGAAGCATCTGAAGAACAGATACTACACTGTGATCTTTATATTTAATTTATTTCGTGAAAATGAAAATTACAATCAAAATAATTCTATGTAAAATTAAAATAAATTAAAGCAAAATTCAAATTTTCAAAACAAATTTAGGCACACAGCCCTTTAAGATCTGGGTGGGGGAATGTTGCAGGGTCTTTGTTACTACATTGAAAATGGAGTCTTTGGCGACTTTACTCTTGACTGGCAACATTTACCACAATACTTCATTCACTCTGTGGGCTCTAAACTAACTAATGAAAACCCCAGCGTTTTTGCAAAAAAGAATATATGTACAATTTCTCTGTGTGTGTGTGTGTATTTTTTTAAAATAAAATGTGTGTGTGTGTGTGTGTGTGTGTGTGTGTGTGAAAAAAGTTCAATTCATTGGAAAATAAAAAGTTCTTGAATTTGGAAGAGAAACAGTTCATGTTGGGGAGTGGGAAATCTAGAAAAAATATACAAAAAATAAAATTAGTGCATTGTTAGTAAGGTCCATCCCTGAGCTAATCTAGAAAGTTAGATCACCTACTGTTTTCCGGGGAACCGAAAACAAGCGGGGAGATCCCTAATGGGGATTGGGAAGAATTCATATCGGGTGTAGGGAGTAAAATAGATTGTTAAAAACAAAAAAGAGGAATATATTAGGTGGCGACCTTCGAGTAGGGGTTGACCAGGAGGTGATAAAAACAAAAAGATAGGGGTGTTAGTGGTAGGGTAGCCTTGGAAGGTTCTCTAGTGCCAAAAAACAAACAATCGAGGGACAGGATCCCATTTGTACCACCAGTCAAGAGTCTCTTTACTTTTTACTTTTATTTGTCTAACCTAGCGGGATGGGCTCCGTAGGACCAGTACCGCATGTGCCATGCCTATCGTAGTAACACGAATTCAAACTTGGCGCCTCATCGGATGCACAAGCTAGCGTCATGCACCCACCTCTTGTCAAAGGCCACTCGAGGCAACCTCTTCCAATCGCATCTGATCTTTACTTTAAGCAGATGTTTAAAGTAGACGATCAGATCCCGATCCGGAACAGATATCCCTTCGCGGACTCGCTTGAGGCGTGTGTTCCATATGACCATCCTCGCTACTGCTAGTATCGCTAGACAAAACATTCTTTTCTCCCTAGGCAGCGGCGGATCAATGTTTTCCACAAAATATGATTCGTCGAGTTCAAGCCAGCGCTTGGCATCGATGCGAGCCGTTACCTCGTTGACGTACCCTAGGAGGGTCTTGAGCCTGCTGCAGCGGAAAAAGGCATGACTGGCCGTTTCTCTCATGTCTTCGTCGCAGCGCAGGCAGTAGACCCGGGTTTCTTCATTGTAAAGGTTGAGTTCCTCAAGGAGGGGCAGTGCGTTCCGGACAAGTCACCAGGTAAGGGAAAATTGCGAATTTGTAAGAAAGTCCCGTCCCGGCGCCCAGCTCCACTGGGAGCGGACCTCCTCCAACGACATCCCCGTCCGTTTCACTAGCGGCTCCTTTTTGCTACGCCCCACTAGCTCCCGATAAAGCCTGTTCATAGACTGTTCGAGGACACTGGTCTCCGGCAACGCTCTAAGTGCGGACCGGAGATGTCAGGTGTGAGATTGGAAAACGAGCTTTCAACCGCAGTGACCCATGGAACGTCTACGTACAACGAACAGATCAGGAAGGCCAACCTCTCTGCGTGCTTGTGACACAGGAGATCGGGCAGTCCTAAGCCTCCCTCGCTCGGATTTCGAACACAGACCTCTCTGCAAACATAATGCTTACCCTCGTTCCACAAGAGTGTGTCGAGATGCTCCTGTAAGCTGATTCGGCGTTTTGCAGGGAAGTACAGACAAACGGTAAAGGATGAGCGGAAAGACGTATGTAGCACACGCCTCCGCCCGACCCTTCAAGGACAATTTCCTTCGAACCCAAGTCTTAACAGAGAATTCGACCTTGGCCTCTACTTCCGACCAGTTTTTCTTCAACTGGAGACCCAGTCCGAACCACACACCAAGGATCCGGACCGGGCCGTCGGTCCAACTGAAGATGCCTGGAAGCGAATTTACTCCGGTCCAGGCACCCAACTGCAGACCCACCAACTTAATGCCATTGAAGACGGCCCCCGTAACATATCGAGCGAGCGCCTCGGTGACCACTTGAATGTCCGTGGGGCAAGACACGAACACGGTGACGTCATCGGCGAACGCAGAATCCCTGGCTCGTGTACCTCCAGGAAGAGCTATCCCGCGCAGGACTGGTGTAGTCGCCTCGTCCCTTAATTTACGAAGGAGGGGTTCCAACGCGAGGACGTACAAGAGAGGCGACAGCGGACAACCCTGTCGCACCGACCGGGAGACGGCAAAAGACTCCGACAGTTTACCGTTGATCTGCACCGCTACCGTCGGTCTGTCATACAGTACAGAGATCCACTTGTGGAAGTCCGGATTAAATCCGGCAGCCTCCAGCACAGATCCCAGGAACCTATGGTCCACCCTATCGAAAGCCTTGGACTGATCCAAACTGATCAGCGCGGCCTCTGCGTCGTCTTCTGTCCCCTCTATGTTCGTGCGAATCAGATGAAGATTGTCCTAAATCGATATCCCCTTCATAGCATAGCTCTGGTCTGGTTCGATCAAGTCAGTGATGACAACCTGCAACCGATTCGCAAGAACCTTGGCCAAAATCTTTAACTCTGTGTTTAGCAGAATCAAGGGCCTTAAATCGTCTAAATCTTCCTCCCCACCATGCTGTTGACCTTTCCTCAGCAATGTGATCACTCCCTTGGTCACCTGCCCAGGGATGGAGCCCTGAACAAACCAATGGTTGAACATATCCTTCAGAATAGGGACCAACATGGGCGACAGCCTCAAGTAGAATTCGTAGGGTAGACCATCAAGCCACGGGGATTTGTTGCAGCCTACCTGCTTCAACGCAGTAATGATCTCATGTTCCGCGACAAGACCATCACAGCTAGCCGCTCGAGCCGCCGTGAGGCGGGGCGAGTCGACCAAATAGCTGCCAAACTCTTCGACCCTGAGTCTGGGTAGTTGGGTGAAGCGCTCCGATAGATGCTTTCGAAACCCCTCGCAAATCTCCCGCGTCGACACGAGGGCGTGCCCTTCCAGGTCGTTTACCTTTCGAATGTACCCGTCCGAGCCGCGCCTTAGAGCAGCCTTACGCTCAACAGCGTCTACATTAACAGCCTTGTTCGAGACTTTCATTAACCTAGCCCTAACTATCTGGCCCTCGTACCGCTCGCTAGCCAAGCGGTTGAGGTCTTGTTTAGCTAATGCTATCTCCATTATCGCCATGGCCAGGATCGTAATGTAGACCATTTGTCTATCCTTGGCCCACGGCGGCCTCACGTTGTCAACGACATTGGATATGGTAATCGGGCGAGGTTGCGCGGGATTGATGCGAGCCGTCACCTCACTGACATACGACCAATCGAAGAAAGTGTGACCAGTCGTCTCTACGGCTGTTGTTCCGCAACGGGGAAAAGCAGGCGACTTGTTAAGTGGAAGTGTATTTTGGGCCAATCGCCAGGTCAAAGAGAACTGCGAATTATTCAGATGACTCTGGCGCCTAACTCCACGCGGAGCAGATCTCACCCTGCTGCCAACCCAAATGCGCGCATAACGAGTCGTCGGCGCCCCCCTCACTAAATCCCTATGGAGTTCCCTACGGGTAGCAGTCACAAGGTCGCTGGACCTTGGTAGTCGTTTTAGTGCGACTCCGCACTCTTTCAGGAAGGCTGAATCTCCACGCGGCCTGTGACGACTCTCGATAGAGAGGTCGATAATGAGGTCTGGAAAAGCGGCAGTAATCGCGGGGTGCCAAGGTTGCTCCTCTTGAAGGTAGTGGATCGAGAAGGCCAGCCTCTCGGCGTCTCGATGACACTTCAAGTCCGGCATTCCCAAACCTCCCTCACACGGACGTTAAATGCAGACCTGTCTGCTAAGCCAGTGTCTTCCTCTGTCCCAAAGGAGCGATACAATAGTTCGACAGGAGCTTTTGGGTGTTCTGCAAGCAGGGGAAGTACGGCCAGTCGGTAAAGGATGAGAGGGAAGACGTATGTGGTATCAAGCTGGAGACCCGGTCCAAACCACACGCTGAGGATCTGAACCGGGCCATCCGTCCAGCTGAAGGGTACGGGAAGGTTTGTGTTGCCAGTCCAGGCGCCCCAACCGCAGTCCGACCGACTTACTGCGGTTTATCCTGGCCCTCGTGATTCCTTCGTACTGTGCGAGCGCCTCCGATACGATCTCAATGTCCTTGAAGCCCGACACAAAGACCGTGACATCATCGGCGAACGCGGATACCTTGGCAGATGAGCCGTCAGGCAGTGCCATTCCGCGCAAGGCCGAATTTGCCTCCCAACGGCCAGGACGTAAAGCAGGGGCGACAGCGGACAACCCTGACGAACCGACCGAAAGATAACAAAGGGTTTCGAGCGCTTTCCGTTGGCTTGCACGACAGCCGTGGGCTGTCGACACATCAGGGAGATCCACTTGCAAAAGTCCGGTTTAAAACTGGCGACCTCTAAGACAAATGCCAGGAAAAGATGGTCGACCCTATCGAACGCCTTGGACTGATCTAAATTGATCAGGGCGGCTTCCGTGTCGTCATCTATTCCTTCCTCTAGGATCGTGCGGATCATTTGCAAGTTGTTCTGAATCGATCTCCCCTTCACAGCGTAGTTCTGTTCCGGTTCAACCAACTCGCCGATAACAAACTGGGGCCGATTCGACAGGACCTTGGCCAAAATCTTCAACTCTGTGTTAAGCAGAGTTATGGACCTGTAGTCGTCTAAATCTTCCCCTCCATGCTCGTCACCTTTCTTCAGCAATGTGATCACTCCCTTGGTGACTTGCCCTGGGATGGATCCCTGAGCAAACCAATGGTTGAACACATCCATCAGAAGAGGCAGAAAAATGGGCGACAGCCTCAAATACAGTTCGCATGGTAGACTATAGAGCCCCGACGATGTTTCACAGCTGACCTGCTTCAGCGCAATAAAGACCTTCCGCTCCGTCACTCGGCCTTGGCAACTAGCTGCTCTAGCCGTCTCGAGGCGGGGAGAGTCGGCCAAATAGTCGCTAAAGTCAACGACCGGAAGATCGGGCTGCTGCGTAAAACGCTCCTCGAAATGTTCTCGAAACCCCTCGCAGATCTTCCGAGTCGATTCCTGGGTGCGTCCATCCGGATGTCTGATTTTCGCAATGTATTTGTCTTAGCCACGCCTAGAAACCTCACAGCGCACGTCTTCCTCAGAATTGACTGCTTCGTTGCCTATCTTTCTAAGCCTAACTCTAACTACTTGGCCTTCGTAATGCTCGCTAGTCTCATGTTGAAGGTTCTGCTTAGCTAGTTCCTGACTGGCTCTATCACCCTCCCCCTTAGCCCGGGCTAGTTTCTGTTCTAGCGGCTTCTTCGTCTTGGCCTCATCTAGTATGAGGCGCTGGGCATACTTGACGGAGAAGCTTCTGATCTTAGCTTTGAGACCTAATCACCACTTACTTCCGGTAACCGCCCCAACTAGTGCCTTTTAACTGATCTCGGAAGTTTATATCTCCAGAAGGGAGGTGTTTAACTTCCAGTACCCCGCTAACTTAGGCCTATTTCCTAGCTTTTGCCAGATAGAGCAGAGATAGACTTGTAATGCGTTTTCTGCGAGAAAGATTCAAGGAGGAGAAAAGAACATTACTAACTTTTGAATGGTAGGTTTATTATCTTACTAGCGGGACCTGTGAAAATTCCCCAGTGGACTCTTTCACATACCATCTTTTGATGTAAGACTTCTGTGGAAGTTCAGTATAAATAGAGACGCCCCGGTATTATTGTATTTGCTATCGATTATTATATATATATATATATATATATATATATATATATATATATATATATATATATATATATATACTAGACTACCCGTTACCCGTTGGGTCAGTATCTTATATTAGTTGCCATATTAATTTGGCATTTTCTTTGGCTTTTCTAAAAAGAAAATGGTCATAAAAAAGTATTTCATTGCTAAATAGACCAATGTTTGCGCAGGGACCACACTCGTCATCAAGTGCCAGTATCTGTTCAGTGCACATTTACCTATAAGCATGGCAAACCACTTATAGTTCAATGGCTGTAAGTTTTTGTTTTCAAAAAATAAACAATTATAAACAGAACGACTCATAGAAATCTATCTATATTGTTTTTTCAATACTTTCATAGAAATGTTTTTTATGTCACAAAAACTATTTTCTTTACGTCACAAGTGTCACGTTCATACATTAATTCCATAACTAATATAAGATACTGACCCAACGGGTCACGGGTAGTCTAGTATATATATATATATAAATGTGACTGCCAGTCACATTTAATTCGCATAGATCAGCAGCAACAACAGCAGTAATCTGTCTAGACCAGAAATACACAATTTTTGTACATTCTTGTAAAGGTAACTTAGAGTTTTCTAAAAAGATCCTTTTTTTTAATTGATGTCTTCTGACTCTTATGTATTTTGCACAGAAAAATATTCGTGACACGATACTTTATGAGAGGCATCTCCTGATGACAAACACTATATTGCATCGTAGATTCAATGTAGTGTATTGTTATTTGAGGAAATTATGAGCAGAATCAAAGTCCTTTGTCTACTCAAATAGTTGCGTAAGCATTTTTTATTATAAATGTACAGAAAATCTTTAGTAGAGAAAATAAAATAAAAATTAATTGAAAATAAAATAGAATAACAAATTTAGTATGAAATAAAATAAAAATGATTTTAAAATGAATTAAAATAAAAATAAATTTAAAATGAATTAAAATAAGAATACATTTAAAGTGAATTAAAATAAAAGTATTTTAAAATGAAATAAAATAAAAATTATTTTAAAATGAAATAAAATAAAAAATTTAGAATGAAATAAAATAAAAATTATTTCAAAATGAATTAAAATGAAAATTATTTTAAAATTAAATAAAATAAAAATTATTTTAAAATGAATTAAAATGAAAATTATTTTAAAATACAGTAAAAAAGTATTTGTGAATAAAATAAAATAAAAAATTATTTTAAAATGCAATGAAAAAAATATTTTAAAATTAAATAAAATAAGCATTATTTTAAAATGAAATAAAATAAGCATTATTTTAAAATGAAATAAAATAAAAAATTTAGAATGAAATAAAATAAAAATTATTTCAAAATGAATTAAAATGAAAATTAAATTAAAATTAAATAAAATAAAAATTATTTTAAAATGAATTAAAATGAAAATTATTTTAAAATACAATAAAGAAAATTATTTGTGAATAAAATAAAATAAAAAATTATTTTAAAATGAAATGAAATAAAAATATTTTAAAATTAAATGAAATAGACATTATTTTAAAATGAAATAAAATAAAATTATTTTAAAATTAATAAAATAAAAATTATTTTAAAATAAATTAAAATTAAAATTATTTTAAAATGGAATAAAATAAAAAAATATTTTAAAATGAATAAAATAAAAATTATTTATAAATGAAATAAAATAAAAATTATTTTAAAATGAATTAAAATAAAAATAAATTTAAAATTAAATAAAATAAAAATTATTTTAAAATGAAATAAAATAAAAATTATTTTAAAATGAAATAAAATAAAAATAAGTTTAAAATGAAATAAAATAAAAATAATTTTAAAATGAAATAAAATAAAAATATTTTAAAATGAATTAAAATAAAAATAAATTTAAAATGAAATAAAATAAAAACAAGCACAAAATAAAATTATGCATGAAATTTACTCAAATAAAAACAGTCAAAAAAGAAAACACGCTCGAATGATTTGGAGTTTAAAATCAATTTGGCATTTTGTTTGGCTTTAAAAAAATTTTCTATTGGCCCGAAAAAGTTTTTCATGGGCAAATAGATTAATGTTTGCGCAGGGACCACACTCGTAATCAAGTAGCCAGATACCTTAATACTTAAAGTTAAATTCAAATTTTGATTTATCTTTAAATTAATTCGCGAAAAAGATTGGAATGCTGAAAACGTACACAATAAGACAATATGTTTTATTGTCGGGTTGATTATGTACGCATGTGCAACTGGAAGTCGTAAACCGGATGCTGCGTTACAACACCCGTTACAAGGTCATTTGAGTTTTATAATTATATAGATAATTTGAGATTTAAAAATAAAAAATATATATCCATATGATTTGAGTGCATCAGCTTGAATCAGAACCAAACTAAAACTTATGACGAAAAACATATGAATATATATACATTATTGAGTTTATTCAGCTGTAATCAAAACCGAAACTAAAACTTATGAAGAATTCTTGGTAAAATTATTTATTACAAGAAATGAAAAGTCATAACAATTAAACTACAATCACTCGGAAAGACAAAGACGTATGCGTCACATACAAAATAACACACACTATATCGTATTAGAATATATATATATATATATATATATATATATATATAATATATATATATATATTAATGTTTCAAGTACTACAAGTGTCAGACTGCAAAGAGATAGCAAGCCGCAAAATTTACTATGACGATATAAAACATCTGTAAATAAAGAAAGACATCGCAATGAACTTATTAATTTTTCTTGAAAACTACTTGGCTGACTAAGCTGAAACTTTGTATGGAATTTTGCTATCATAAGGCCCAGCGAACTAAGTATTATTG
Organism: Euprymna scolopes; assembly: GCF_053919585.1. Taxonomy (NCBI): domain Eukaryota; kingdom Metazoa; phylum Mollusca; class Cephalopoda; order Sepiida; family Sepiolidae; genus Euprymna; species Euprymna scolopes. The sequence goes on along the minus strand of NC_136485.1, from coordinate 173,706,009 downwards.
CACCCGTTCAGTTGACTGTTACAGATAATTGGATTACAGATTCAATCGCGTCTAGTTGACATAATTCGAATTCGTCGGCTTCTAAATCTTGTTCATCTTTTACGGACTAAAACGTTTTGTTCGGAAATAATTAAGGAAGTGCCATGTTGTGAACACGCCACAACAAAAGGCGATCAAAATGGCCGTTTTATTCCGTGAAATGCGACTCCGCGAGTAGCCACGTCGACATACTGGCCTTGTAAGTGACAGCTGGACAAACACGTCAGTCGACAGGTAAGAAGGTTGCATAAGTCTACGGATGTGTGGATTGCATATTGCGTCAGTAGGTCACTGAAACCATTGCGCTATTTTGCTATTGCGCAGCCTCGACTTTCTCTTCTCGAATTGTTAATGTGTCCCAGATTTTTAACTATTGTCGCTTTTTTCTTTCCGGGTAGAAGGCGAACGGGGTTGACTCGCCGAGAGAACCGGCTTTTAAACAAGTTTAAATTGAATTAAAAAAAAATGTATAGAAATAACAGAAAACAAGAAGAAAATGGAAAGAAATATCAAGAAATATAACCGAACGAAGAGGGGGGAAATTTGCCCGCTGTAAATTTCTGCGTCAGTTTGGCACGTTCTTTTTTGTCCCGCTAAAATGCTTAAATAATCAATTGCTCCAAATATGCCATCTCGTTTCAGTTTCAATCTATACGTACATATAAATCAAAGTTATCTGTATGTGTGTACGGATGTTGCGGCACCATACTAAAACGGGTGATATAGAATCAAGCTAATCGCAGATATAAAATCAACACCTTATTGACGACATAAGTCTTGGAACCTTTAAAAACACAGTCAATTTTAAAATATACGTTACAATAAAATTAGAAACAAATGTTCCGATATTTTTAGCGCCCATTTTTTTAGACGATTAAAAAAAATAATTTTCCCGGTTAAATTATCGTACATATTTGACGTTTGCTTTGAAGCAACATATTCATCTATTTTTCTTCAATGGATGACAGTATAGATAAAAATTCACTAAGTAATTTATATTTTAATAAGAATTTTGAAATTTTATATTAAGGTGTCTTAATATTTATTTATGTAAGAGTAACATTAGATTCATGCGAATAGAAACTAAATCATACACTAAACATATTTAATTATGTTAAAAGATTAAATATATATTATTTTAATTATATATATATATATATATATATATATATATATATATGTATATTGGAATCCTTTGAGATGAGTAATTTGTGTATTTATTCATTTATTTGCATTCTGTTATCCCCATCCTCATAGTAGTTGTCGTTTCGCCACATTTCGGCCAACTCGTTCTCCGGCCTTCTTCTTAAGGTGGTTAACTGCGACGGGGTAGGAATTCTGAGTAATCGTATCCCTAGTAATTGCTGCCTTCAATAGTTATTGTTGTCTTGCCGTATTTTTTTCGGGGCCCGTGACGCAGTGGAGAGAGCCGTTGAAGGTCTACGGTACCAGGTGAGTATTGCCTCCGCTGAAACGTGGTGAAAAACAACTATGAAGATGAAGATAACGGTCCACACATAAAAAAATAAAGATTAAATACTTTCGTTAATTCGGAGTTTTTTTTTCATACCTACTTGATAGCATATTATTTCAAAAATATTGCATATGATCAGACTATTTAAGCCAAACGAAAAATCCAGGTTATTCTTGTTTGCTGTTACCACTTGTCTCCTCCTCTTGGATAGAGTCCAAAAATGAGTCCTCAATCTATTAGGCTCTAATTTTTCAACTAGTCTCTTACCTCGCCGCAATGTTACATCACCGTTTTATAAGTATTTTAATGGCATGTACTTTGATGAACCCATTGCATTTGTGCCTCCTCGGCGTACATATCTCCAACAAACTCGCTTAGCAACAAAATCACACCCCCTCACTGTTGAAGTCAGACATTCCAGAAACCGGTTCTACTTGGATAACTTCTCCCCTCGAACAGCTAGACTTTGGAATTCCCTTCCTGCTTCCCGATTCCCTGACTGCACTGATATGCAGAAATGTAATTATAACGTAAACCAACATCTTGCTAATCTTTCTTAGGCATGATCCTAATTAGTAGCCTTTAAGTCCATATGGCGATATGCTTTGTTTGGGCTGAAGATGAATAAATAAAATATTACATTAAAGCGGGTATACCCTGGGGATCGATACTTGAACCGTTGTTATTCCTGATTTTTAGAAACGATCTTATCAGTGATTTTCGTACAGATACATGTTTATTAAAGTATTATTGTCAATAGAAATAATACTGTTATTATTGTTAGTAAACGAATATTCTATTTCAAACTTAAACACGATAGTCGGATAAAAGTGTGATTTAAACTTTTGAATATGATGTATCCACGATATTTGCAGGTTTAAAGTTGAAAAATATCTTTAAACACATAGTCTGACAGACCAATATACATATTATTAAAGTCTGCAATTTAAATGGACGAACGCATTTTATACATAGATATTACACTCACAATTTACTTTGTCTGCTTGACATGAAGTTATTACGGAGTAATATCTAAATGTTTTTATTTAATAATTGGAGGAACTCAAACTCTCTTGGGCTACGAAATATTGACATTCTGGACTGTCCTTAATGTTCAGCATGCTATTCACAAGATTGTTATTGGAATAAAAAAAGTGAACCCGAGCTTGAAATTCTATACAGATGGCTTAAACATAAGGCAGCAATATTTTCTACCCTCGGGATTTACTTCTATTGTTGAGAGATATACAGTAGAATCCCGGGATACGGTATTAAAACCTACTAATAAAATGCAATACGGTATATAATACACAATAATATATATATATTTATATATGTATATATATATATATATATATATATATATATATATATATATATACTAGCAAAAGTACCCGTCGTTGACTGGGTTCAAAAACAGCCTACAGAAAATGGACTCTGATTTATGAAAGTATGATAGGTTATGAAAAGGAAGGGTTGTAAAGAGATAGCTTCGAATTTGGGAGTATCAAAACCAAAGCAAAATATGATGAAAGTAAAAATAAAATAGATAAACCCCATAATTTATTATACCATACTTGTTCACACTGAAACACTTATCACAATATTCTGTGGAGCTATATTAAAAAACCTTGTTAAACTTTGTGACATATTTCCATTCTATGGCATTTTATTATACCATATTTCTTCAAACTTAAACATAATTATCAAAGTATACTTACGCAGATAGATATGAAAAGTCTTTATTAAAGTTTGTGCCTATTTCCATTCTATGGAGGCCAGGCGCGGACGCAGACCCCACAATTTTATGATACCATGCCTATTTAAGTTAAACATGACTTATCAAAATATTATTATGTACATCTATATCAAAAACACTTGTAAACGTTTTTTATTTAATTTTTAAATTATGTATTTCCATACTTTGTGGACCAGGCGCATATTCAGGACTCACAATTTAATAAATCATCAGTATGCCAGATCAAACATACCCATTCCTTTGTCTCGATACATCTTCTATCATTATATATGATCAGTTTTCTATAATAGTCAACCATATAGGAGCCTACTCGAGACCAGACACACACACAGACGTGCAGCTATATATATATATATATATATATATATATATATATATATATATATATATATATATATATATATACTTGTTTGGTTGAGTTTGGATTGCTAGGTTTTGTTTGTTTTCTTTCGTTTTTGGTTAATTTAATGTGTTATGCTGGGTCCCGATTGCTTGACTACGGTTGGTTTGTGTGGTTTAGTTTGTGTGGTTTGGTTTACTGTGATTAAATTTGTCGCTATTGTTGTGTGTGTGTATGTGTGTGTGTATGTGTGTGTGGTTTAGTTTGTGTGGTTTAGTTTGTGTGGTTTGACTTACTGTGATTGAACTTGGTTGCATAGTTTTGTTTGTTTTGTGTTGTTTTACGTTATATTAAACTTAATATTAAGTTAGTGCAAAAAACAATATCGTTTTCTCACACATGTTAATTTTATATATGATTTCTGAATTAATTCTTTGATATATATATAGCCATGTTATATATCATTTTGAAGCGCGTTATTCGTTCTATCAAATCGTGTTATTCGTTACCGTTCTCAAGCTTTTCATTCATTTTTTTACAGGGTTTTTAATAACATAGACAAAATTCAAATCCGCACGAATTTTAGGTTCTAGTTCAAACTAGGCCGAAAAGCTGTCGATACAGCTCGCGATATCAATGATGTGTGACCCGGCAACCACCAACAAATATGTTGCACAACGGTAGTTCAATAAATTTCGCAATGGTAATGAGAGCCTCGAAGATGAAGATGGTCGTGGTTGGCCGACTGCGGTTGATAAGGAATACTTGCACGCATTAATTGAAGCTGATCCTAGCAAAATCACAGGAGAAGTTGCTGTTGAATTCGAAGTCGACCACTTTCACAGTTGTACGCCATTTAAAGTAAATAGAGAAGTCTAAAAAGTTGTATAAATGGGTGCCGCATGAATTGAACAATAATAAAAAATAATTGTCGTTTAAAGGTGTTTTATATGCTCTTTCTGTGCAACATAAACGACCAATTTCTCGAGCGGATGGTGATGCGTGATGAGAAGTAGATGCTCTACGAAAACTGGCGATGTTCGGCACAGTGATTGGATATCGGAGAAGCTCCACAGCAATCCCCGAAGCCGAAATTGCATTAAAAAAAGATCATGATGACTGTTTGGTGGTCTGCGGCCGGTCTTATCCATTACAGCTTCTTACATCCGGTCGAGACGTTTACGGTAGAGGAGTATTGCCGACAAATTGAGGAAATGCACCAGAAGCTCCAACGTATGTGCCAGAGATTAATCAATCGTTGAAAAAAATGTTCGATTCTAAGTGTTCTTTGTTTCGACTAATAAAGTTTATTTATAAAAATGAGTTATGATCGCTTGAAATTGAACGTCAAAGACGCCATTATTTTTTCACTAACCTTTATTTTATTTAGACTAAAATTAAAATGAAAAAGAATAAGCATACTTTTATGCCCTTAATCTTTAATAACATCTGATTGTGTTAGTATTTATTAAATGATGAAGCTTCGTGTCCCCAGCATAGACATGCGGCTCCAACATTGTTTCATAGTAACAATATCCTTCTGTTACGCAATCGTGCCTGCATTGATGATGCAACGATTGTCTTGCCGAAACTAAATCTCCAAAGAATAAAAGATGCCATTGTCTATTTCACGTTAACCTCAGTTCTTTTTTGGTAACAAGTTTTTTTTTAACATATTTTAGAACAAAAGCGTCTTCACGCAATCAGATTGCAGAAGACGTAACCGAATTTTTAATAGCAGAATTTTTAGAAAGCGACATTTTAACATTTTCTGCAAATGTAGGTTGCAAACATTCTAATAAGTTAAGATAAAACGTGTTAGTTTTCAGAAATGACAATTCGATATTTATAATTACAATTCGATAATTATAATTATAATTCTCGAATTATAATTATGATTGAAAAAAGTAATTTTTGTTTTGAACTATAGTATTTTTTAAAAAGTCTGCGCATATATTCGCTGTTACAAAATTATTTTACAGCTAACAATATATGGTATCGCAATAAATTATTTTACAGCTAACAATATGTGGTATCGTAATACATTATTTTACAGCTAGCAATATATGGTATCGCAATAAATTATTCTACAGCTAACAATATATGGTACGCAATACATTATTTTACAGCTAACAATATATGGTATCGCAATAAATTATTTACAGCTAACAATAAATGGCATCGCAATAAATTATTTTACAGCTAACAATATATGGTATCGCAATACATTATTTTATAGCTAACAATATATGGTATCGCAATAAATTATTTTACAGCTAACAATATATGGTATCGCAATATATTATTTTACAGCTAACAATATATGGTATCGCAATATATTATTTTACAGCTAGCAACACATGGTATCGCAATAAATTACTTTACAGCTAACAATACATGGTATCGCAATACATTATTTTACAGCTAACAATATATGGTATCGCTATATATTATTTTACAGCTAACAATATATGGCATCGCAATAAATTATTTTACAGCTAACAATATATGGTATCGCAATAAATTATTTTACAGCTAACAATACATGGTATCGCAATAAATTATTTTACAGCTAACAATATATGGTATCGCAATAAATTATTTTACAGCTAACAATATGTGGTATCGTAATACATTATTTTACAGCTAGCAATACATGGTATCGCAATATATTATTTTACAGCTAACAATATGTGGTATCGCAATATATTATTTTACAGCTAACAATATATGGTATCGCAATATATTATTTTACAGCTAACAATATATGGTATCGCTATATATTATTTTGCAGCTAACAATATATGGTATCGCAATATATTATTTTACAGCTAACAATATATGTTATCGCAATATATCATTTTACAGCTAACAATATATGGTATTGCAATAAATTATTTTACAGCTAATAATATGATGTATCATAATACATTATTTTACAGCTAGAAATATATGGTATCGGAATAAATTATTTTACAGCTAACAATATATGGTACGCAATACATTATTTTACAGCTAACAATATGATGTATCGCAATAAATTATTTTACAGCTAACAATATATGCTATCGGAATATATTATCGTACAGCTAACGATATGTGGTATCGCAATAAATTATTTTACAGCTAAAAATATATGGTATCGCAATGAATTATTTTACTGCTAACAATATGATGTATCCCAATACATTATTTTACAGCTAACAATATGATGTATCGCAATAAATTATTTTACAGCTAACAATATATGGTATCGCAATACATTATTTTATAGCTAACAATATGATGTATCACAATAAATTATTTTACAGCTAACAATATGATGTATCACAATACATTATTTTACAGCTAACAATATGATGTATCGCAATAAATTATTTTACAGCTAACAATATATGGTATCGCAATACATTATTTTATAGCTAACAATATGATGTATCACAATAAATTATTTTACAGCTAACAATATGATGTATCACAATACATTATTTTACAGCTAACAATGTGATGTATCGCAATACATTATTTTACAGCTAACAATATGTTGTATCGCAATACATTATTTTATAGCTAACAATATGTTGTATCGCAATACATTATTATATAGCTAACAATATGTTGAATCGCGATACATTATTTTATAGCTAACAATATGTTGTATCGCAATACATTATTTTATAGCTATCAATATGATGTATCGCAATACATTATTTTACAGCTAACAATATATGGTATCGGAATACAATGTTTTACTGCTAACAATATATGGTATCGTAATAAATTATTTTACAGCTAACAATATGATGTACCGCAATACATTATTTTATAGCTAACAATAGGTTGTATCGCAATACATTTTTTATAGCTAACAATATGATGTATCGCAATAAATTATTTTACAGCTAACAATATGATGTATCGCAGTACATTATTTTATAACTAACAATATGATGTATCGCATTACATCATTTTACAGCTAAAAATATGTGATATCGCAATAGATTATTTTATAGCTAACAATACATGGTATCGCAATAAATTATTTTACAGCTAACAATGTGATGTATCGCAATACATTATTTTATAGCTAACAATACGTGGTATCGCAATAAATTATTTTACAGCTAACAATATGATGTATCGCAATACATCCTTTTACAGCTAACAATATATTGTATCGCAATAAATTATTTTACTGCTAACAGTCTATGGTATCGCAATACATTATTTTACAGCTAACAATATGATGTATCGTAATACATTATTTTACATCTAACAATATGATGTATCGTAATAAATTATTTTACAGCTAACAATATGTGGTATCGTAATACATTATTTTACAGCTAACAATATATGGTATTGCAATAAATTATTTTACAGGTAACAATATGATGTATCGTAATACATTATTTTACAGCTAACAATATGATGTATCGCAATACATTATTTTACAGCGAACAATGTGATGTATCGCAATACATTATTTTACAGCTAACAATATATGGTATCGCAATAAATTATTTTACAGCTAACAATATGTGGTATCGCAATACATGATTGTACAGCTAACATTATGATGTATCGTAATACATTATTTTACAGCTAACATTATGATGTATCGTAATACATTATTTTACAGCTAACAATATGATGTATCGTAATAAATTATTTTACAGCTAACAATATGATGTATCGTAATAAATTATTTTACAGCTAACAATATATGGTATCGCAATAAATTATTTTTCAGCTAACAATATGATGTATCGCAATAAATTATTTTACAGCTAACAATATATGGTATAGCAATACATTATTTTACAGCTAACAATATATGGTATCGCAATACATTATTTTACAGCTAACAATATATTGTATCGCAATAAATTATTTTACAGCTAACAATATGATGTATCGTAATACATTATTTTACAGTTAACAATATGATGGATCGCAATACATTATTTTACAGCTAACAATATGTGGTATCGCGATACATTATTTTACAGCCATCAATATGATGGATCACAATAAGAAATAGTCTTAATCAAAATGTTATTTGACAGCTAAAATGCTATTCAAGTACAACCTTTAAAATTTTACCACAAATTTATAAATGAGATTTTAACTGCCTTTAGATAGTTTCACGAATCTCTTTATGCGGCATTAAGGTGAAATAGAATTTTCTTCGTGAAATGCGCATACAGAATCGATACTGAGTAGGTTTCAGATTTTCCGACTACTGTGTTTTTTATTTGTTTTTGTTTTATTTTATGTTTACTCACGTTCACCTCTTACAAGGCACATCACCATATGGACGTCACGGGTTACTATTTAGGTCCCTGCTTACCAAAGATAAACACTATTTAACGTTACATTTAAACTTCTGCATATCAGTATAGTTAGGCAAGTAGGTAGCAGAAAGAGAATTCAAAGTCTAGCTGGTCGAAGGTAGAAACTATTCGAGTAGAATGCTTTCTGGCGCTTCTGACCTCACCGGTGAGGGTGTGATTTTGTTGTTTCTTGGATATATACATCCAGGAGAGCACCAATGCAACGAGTTCATCAGAGCACATTTCGTTAAAATACTTGTAAAACAGGCACAAGTATGCAATATTGCGGCGACCGGACAGGGGTTGGAGCTTAGTTGACTATGAGGGACGTATTAGATTGAAGACCTATTAAAGAACTCTATCCATGAGGCAGAGACTGGTTGTAAGTGACCTAGCCAAGATGTAGCAACAATACTCCATGCAAGAGCGAATTGATGCTTTGTAGAGGTACAAGATATCTCGGGTGTCAGTAGTCTTCAAGCACGATAAAAAAAAAAAACACTTTCCTTGCAGCAATCTTCCAAATGCCCTCAATGTATTTATTCCAGTTAATATTTCTAGTGAATGTAAAGCCGAAGAGTTTGAAGGACAAATTTTCATGTAAGGGTTCTCATCTTTAGGGTTACTCTTATAAGGTTTTCAGCGATAATACCTCTGACAATCTTGTATGCTATCTTGTTTAAATCAGGAACCTATCTGTCGAACGAAATAACAAACTGGACTCTTTATTAAATTCATTTTTCGATACGTAAGCAATGAAGTCTTAATAAATTACATCGGTCGAAACGTTGTAAGAATAACACCGAAGATGAGAACAGTAGGTTAAATAATCAAAACAATACAAATTACCAATCCTGATCTAAAAATTTCAGAAACTTAGAATCTAGATATTGAATTAATATATTTGTTCTTTTTTTCTTTTTTTCTTTTCACCTCCTTTCCTTTCCTGTGTTTATCTTTCCTTCCTATTTTTCTTCTTTTTTTGTTTTTGTTTTCTTCTTTATGTATAGTTTTTCGTTTACTTCACCTTTTCCATTTATATCTTCTTACATATTCGCTTTCGTTCTTCTTGTCATTGTTTTTATTCCCCCTTTCTTCATTTATTTTCCCCCTTTCTCTTACTAGCGCAACGATCTGCACTCACTGCATGAGAACTAATAGTAAAATCAATATATTTTACGAACGTTTTGTCAGAAAACAAATTCAATTTCTTTCGCAGCACGTGACAATTACTGTCTTAGAACGGAAGTCTGTTGTTAATTATAGAATTTAATAATCGTTTTTTTTACACGGAGAACATGTAAAAACGATGTTAACGAGATAAACCTCTTTCGTAAATGCTTCGGCCACTGAACTGAATGATCGGTAGTCTAATTTATTAAACTCACTATGTCTGTCTGCTCGTCTATCTGTCTCCATATTTTCAAACTCTATCTCTACCGAAACTAAAAGTCGCAGAGCAGCGCTAGAGGCCTCGAATGATCGGATTTTTTTTCTGGATCGTTCTTTTATGGGTCTTTAGCCAGTTAAAATAGTTACGGTATCAAAACAGATTCAAAATTGCAAATAAATCAGTACATATTTTGTACATTTATCTTTATTTTTAATCAGTCCATATGCGTGTTACTTTCATACAGTGGTAACGTCACAAGCTTTGAATGCTACAGTTTACTTTTTTGATACTCGCTGATGGCACTCAAATATTATTTTAACATTTAAAATCACGACTCTATAATAATATATACGACATCTGGACAAATTAAAATATCCTATTTGAGCGTATTTTACGACCAAGGAAAGCCGGAGCGCCCTCCCGCCTGTTTCTTTTATTTCTTCACGCATGAAGACTGAAACAGATTATAAGATGTAAAAAAAAATATTCTTCTAATCAATAATTAAGTAAATAGGTGAGAAACCATTGCTTTAATTCCGGCAAAATTGTAACTCTCGCTACATTATTTTGTACTTTAGTTATCGCATTGCATGATTATTTGTGACAAAAGAGGAAAAATTGGTGCTTTCCGCCATATAATACTTACCATTGGTTAGTTTAGATCTCGAAATAATACATTGATCCAAGATTATAAAACCATATTAAATCTATTAAAGAGTTTATGATCACTAACAAATATTATAGGAGAGGCCATATTGTTGTTATATATTATTTTAAAGGTCATTTTTTCGCTCCATCTACTCCATTGAATTACAATAGTTTCTAAACAATTATGTCTTCTTTTCAGAACCGTGGAAAACGATGGAAAAAAAAACAAATTCGCACAATTTTCTTATTTCATGCAGAAGCAGCTAGCGATGTCAACTAATTGTTTGGCCCCTTAACCTCTACCAAACGATCAGCACAATGGTGGTTGAAATAAGTTCGTGGCAGCGACGAGAATTATAAAAATGCTGATGAATGTAATGGTCGGCCATCGGATGTTAATAACGATCAATTAAAAGCTTTAGTCGAAGTCAATCCATGCACAGCTGTTCGTGAATTTGCTTCTGAATTAGACGTTACATTTACGACGATTTTCAATCACTTGAGAGATCGTAAAGACCAGCAACTTGATAGATAGAGAAAACAAACAAAAGAAACACCGTTATGAAGTGTCATCTTCCCTTCTTTTACGCAACAAGAACGACCCATTTCTCGATCAGATTGTGACTTGCGATTAAAAGTGTGTTCTTTACGACAACAGGCGACGCGAAGCTGAGTGGTTAAACGCCGACGAAGCTCCACGACACTTCCCGAAGTCAGAGTTTCACTAAAAGGTGATCACGCTAATTGTCTGATCCATTACAGATTTCTGTCAAAGTCGCGAATATGTGTAGAATTCCAAAGCAGACCTTTCTTTATCCCACACAAATCCTTTAGTATAATACTGTTAAAATATTAAGTGAAATTTAGTTCTAAGTGACACTTTTCTGAAGGCTTAAGGTTCAGTCTTCATTAAAGGCGATACTTTTACTACAATTGCAAACTACTTTAGGGTTCTACTTTGTCATAGATGACGGAATGAGATCATGTCAGCCATTACATGAAGTGTTCCTTTCGAAATTTTGTGCAGAATTCTTACTTCAAAAAAGAAAAAAAATCGATTCCAGAGTTGGTTAAGAAGGTTGGACATTATATCCACCGAAACGGTATAATAATAATAAAACTCAAGATAAGAACAGTCGTACAAATAATACAAACGATACAAAATAGCAGAAAAATAAATAGAAACCGTAGAAAAATAATGCATACAAATTTCACACTTAAAACAGCGAAGACCATTTTCTTCTCAGTTTATTCATGTAAGCATAACCCCTCACTGTAGTTTTCCCTTTTGTATGCTAAGACTTGAGAAAAAATAAAATAGTGACATTTTTGGAAATTATCATGCGTTACACAACTACCTTCTTTTCGGCAATGCTCTCGTTTTACAGGGTCGTTTTACCTTGATTTTCATGTTTTTTGTGACGGCAACTTCATTTGCATACAATAGCTATGATAATGATGGAGACAATTTTCATCAATTTGTCCGAGTTCGAGTTAACTTTGGACATGGTTATACCTGGACAGAGTGGAAGGGTCAATACAGCATCTTTCTCTATATAATTTCTTTCGAAAACATTCATCGACCACCGTCAATTGGGGCTTTACAAAGCAGCAATAGAATTATGAAATACCAATATTTTTCATTTGAATTGTTTGGATTGTTTGGACAACTGCTCTCATCTTGAATATTCTCACAACGTTTCGGTCATTAACCTCAACCTTTTTTAGGTATATCTTGAGAATGGTCGTTATTAATCCATTGTGATTAGAATGATTTTTTTTTCTGTTCATTGAACCATTTTCTTTAGAATTTAAAATGTTTATCATCACTTTAACTCATATATAAAATTTCATTTATGTCTGTGTATGTGAGTTCGTTCCCTATGGATTGTGAAATGCTTAAGCTGATTAAAAAATAAAACAGTCTCAAATGTACCCCTATTGTTTGCAAGTCTTCTTAGATAGATTCTTTAATGGAATGAAAAAAAAAGCGATTAAAGAAAAAACATCCGATTTTAAGAATAGTTTACATCCTTATACAGCCTAACATCACAAGTGCATTTGAGAAATTTTATCATCACACAAGCAGAAGGGCCCGGCGTATATTTTATTATAAAGGAGTCACCACTTATCAAGGCGTGGATGCCAGCGAGGAAAAGGGTTAATGAGTGTACAATAGTCAATGCGACGATATCGTGGTAATCGTTAGTAGTGGAAATTTGGTGAATTGGATTACTTTAGGGGGCGGCTCATCAAGAAGTTTTTTTACGTTGAACTTGTATACAATCATATTGTAGTCAACTGGAAAGCAGGAAAACGGAAGAAAGTTTCACGGGGTGCAGTTCTTAGAAAGAAGCTTTGTTCATGAAATCCACGTTTAGGCTTAGGCACAGATAAAGAGTGGAATAAATTATTGATATTGATTTCAGATAAATGAGGGTTTGTCGAGAATGTTTGGCAAGAGGGACCATAGATTGGAGCTCAGAAAATCAACTGTAAATTGAACAATAATACTTGACTTCTGCATTTCAAACTTGAATTCAAGCAATTATATAAAAAAAAATAACAAGGGGTTCTCTACAGTGCAATGTAGATTCCAATGTATTAGAAAGTAAGGTATAGAAGGGAAGCATGTAAAGCTTTCTCCAGATACATCGTGTTGGATCCACGACTTGACAATCAATCGATTTAAAAAAAAAATGAAAGATTTCACCGATTGCAATTACAAAAAGTATGTGAGGTGTACGAGGGGTGTGCAATAAGTAATGCCCCTGGCCCACTTTCCATAGCAGTAGAGCAACGAAACGTGGCACAGTTATTAGTCGTATTATACATAGGAACCACCAAGAGTTATGCATTTCTCCCAACGTTTGATGCAGCTCTGGAGACCGTTTTTGTAGAACACCCCAGGTTGGTCCTCCAACCATGACCTAACTTCAGAAATCAAGGCTGCATCATCTGGGAAACGTTTTCCTTTCAAAAGCAACTTCATGGCTGGGAAGAGGTGAAAATCAGAGGGTGCAAGGTCAGGAGAGTAGGGAGGAGGATTTTATAAGCACACGCCCATGCTTCTGATCTGGCGACATGCGAGTTGTGGACCGGAGCGTTGTCCTGCAGGAGGAGGGTACCTTTGCTGATCTTGCCCCGCCTCTTGATTTTGATAGCTTCCCTTAATTTCCTCAAAAGTGAAGCATAATAGGCTCCTGTAATTGTGGTACCCTTTGCCAGGAAATCTGACAGCACTACTCCGTCCTGGTTCCAGAAGACTTTGAGCATGACCTTGACAGCGAAGGGCTGCACCCTTGCCTTCTTTGGAGGTGGTGATTCCAAGTGCTTCGACTGCATTGGCTGGACTTTGGTCTCTGGATCATAGTGATGGGTCTAGGTTTCATCCTGTGTAATCAGTCTTTTGAAAAACTTATCTTCATGGCACATCTCCAAATTCATCCTCGAGCACTCAACGCGTTCTCGCTACTGGAATGGTGAGAGCAACCTGGGATTCCATCTAGTAGACACCTTATGCATATGCAAATGGTCATGAATGATAGTTTCCACAGACCTTGTACGAATCTTGACATATTTGGCGAATAGTAATGCGTCGATCTTCCAAAATGGCAGCCTCAACTTGACGGACAGATACCTCATCAATGGCAGAAGGGGGGCGACCAGGTCTGGGAGCTGTTTCCACAGACTCCCAGTCACGTTTGAATTCACGATGCCAGCGTTTTACAAGGTCATATGATGGGGTATTATTACCATAAGTTTCTTTCATTTCATCAAAAGTCTCCTGTGGTGTGCGTCCTTTCAAATACAAAAACCTGATCACTGCTCGACATTCAACAGGCTCCATTTCACACCTGACTCAGTTCAAACACCTGTAAAACAGAAACCACTATTAGTTCAGAGCTGTATTTTGCCGCATAACCCGTAGAGATATAAATCATTGCTAATGCAAAATTTCAGCTAGATCAGACAACTGGAAGTGGGTCAGGGGCATTACTTATTGCACATCCCTCGTAGTACATTCGTTGATCGTCATTTAGGTCAAGGCCCCTACTAATAATGTCTAGATTTTAATCCCCGTAAGGTGATATAAAATAAATAAAAACAAGCGTAACATTTTTGTTACAAAAAATTATTTTTCCCATTTCGGTCAGCAAATAGTTCTATGATAAATGTAGAAAAATATATTTATTGAATGATATATGCCGAAAAAAATATTTACGACACTTTGAAAAGGAATGAACAATGCATGAATTGTTGATTGCAAAAAAAAAAAAAAAAAAAAAAAAACTCAAATCTAGATGACAACATGACGTAATGGTTATGACGCGTAATAATTACTTTTTTTACTTTAATCACACCAAAAGTCACACGGCCACTAAGACGTAATGGGAAACCGTGAATTAAAAACTAAATTCATAGGAAACATAATAAGTAAAGAGTTGTTCTTCGAGATGGTTTTGCACATTGTATTTAATTTTCGGCACGTGATATAGTAGGATATGCAGGATGTGAAGAGTATAATGAGGTTTACAGTTATCTCTCACTACAAGAACTGTGACACTAGGGTGGATAATTGGGAATGAGAAGTTAGTGCACCCGATGAAGAGAACTCCGACCTGCAACAAATGTTTAGGCAGTCTTTTTGGCATTCCCCAGTAAGGATGCCCCAGGAGATTAACAATAAACTAACACCTTCTCAAAGAGGGAAGGCAAGACCTGGGAGGGTGCACCGCCTAGAATTGCCGGGAACGAACGCTCGACCACAAAATCAACAGGGACCATGTTAATACAGAAATCGTCTAACCTCTGCTGAACAGGGGATAAAGAGAAAATTCGAATTGTATGACAGCAGGAGTAGATAAAATTCCGATGTTTGGTGATCTCTACAGTAAAGAGGAGTATTAGTTTGAAATATTTATTTGAAAAGGCACAAATATGGCAACCTAACGAAGAACACTTCGTTGAAGTGGTCGTAAAGCAAGTACAGGGATGCAACAGTTTGTGGATTATGTTAGGTTAGGGTAAGGGTCTGGGGATTGGCAGGCAGAAGCTTCGGTTTGAACGCGATTTTCATCGCTCGATCATGTTTTAGTTTGTGCACGAGTTGGTTTTTTGTTGTTTTTACGGCATATCAACTGTTTTGAGGTCATTTAATGCCGAATCCGGTCAATTTGGAAATTTTTAGTTAAAGAGTTTATGCTTCACATTCTTTATAATTTCAAATATTTATTTATAGTGTTCGACTTTGCTGTTTTTTTTTGTTTTTTGTATTGCATATCCACCTTTTCCGCTGATTTTGTTGAATATTTTATACTTATCTCTATATCTACACATTATATATTATTATATGTTCATGATATATAAAATTTAGACACCTCGAAGATATTCGTACCTCATATAATCCCTGCTATGTTATAAAATATTATCCTCTGAGGTTACACCTGTTCTCTCTAAACTCTGCCAGAACTGCCTTACCGAATCTTGCTTACCTGACTGCTGGAAAATTGCTTCTGTGGTACCAGCATTAAAGAATTCTGGTGGAAGAACTGACCCACTCATTTTCGCCCCATTAATTTCATTCTGCTCTTCGACAAACTCTTTAAGTTTTATTTAGTCAAGAACAAGTCCACCACCTCGTAGATACTAAACTTCATTTCCGACCGGCAGTATGGAATCAGGTAAGTTTGTTCTACTTCAGATTTGTACAATGTAATTTCTGAATGTGTTCAAAGCACTGAAGGGAAGTAGCTCTTAATATATCTAAAGTTTTTGATAGGATTTCGCACGAAAAATTTAAAATGAAAATTAAATCAGACGGTATTAATGGATAAGCACTTAATATAAACAACTCGTTCATAGGACATATAGGTTGTTATCGATGGTCTTACGTAAAAACAATCTATGTATATATCTATAAAAGTGAACGTGTCTGTGTGTGTCTCTGTGGGTGTCTGTGTACATTTCCCTACGCAATAACTCTGTCAATTTTAAGTATACAGACTCGAAATTTGATATACAGGATACTGAGATTTGGGGACATCTTGGGGATCGGTTTTAGGCTAGAAATTTGGCTGTTAATGGGTCAAAGTTCAATGATTTGACCTTTGAGAACTCTACCAAACTCCTTCGACAATTTTAGGTCTAATCTAATAGATATAAGTTCCTCGGACATGGATCTTACTTAATAACTTGATTTGAGCCCCAAACAATAAAGGTTAAGGGGTTATAATAGGGGGCAAAGTTTAAAAAAAAAAGTTGACCGCTTTTTTTTTTTTTTTTGCTCAACATGCACCTCCAAACACCCAGGCAACGTCGGGCTGAACTGCTACTAACTTCGAAAAAATAATAAAGAATCACAATAATAAAATTCTAAAAGATTATACGGAATCTTGCTAAGGTAAAAAACACCCTAAAACAAAGTTTTACTAATAAATCTGAATGCCCTTTTATAGAAAAGTGTTTATCAACTTTTTTTGTTTACCAGGCTAATATTAAAGCGTATAAAAATCCTACAATACTGTATCGCTCAAACAAGTATTAATACAAACAAACTAATTCTGGCCATAAAATTTCCTGTTGCTAGTTTAATGCTCATGTAAAACAACGACAAGGGTTATCCTGCCTTCGATGCTGAGCACACTCTATGAAGCTAGTTCAAAATTCGTTGTTTCAACCGTTAAAAATATAAAGCTTAAAAATATTATTTCCTGTTTTGTACAACGCAGGAGTATAACTCCTGAACGATGGAAATATTAATTTAAACACCTCATTAAAAACATTATAATTACAAACAAATGGACTTATTTTTTAGCCTTTAAAATAAAAACGGAGATCTTCTCAGGGGAATGACATGGAAAGCTAGATCTTTTCTTAGAAAACTTAAAAGCTAAAAAATATAAGGATTACTATAGTTTTAAAAGCCAAGAATCTGCGAAACCTGTTGAGCAATTGAATAACTTGAGAATGGATTTAATGAATATTTTCTGGAATATTACCTTCCATGATAAAAAGAATAATTCCAAAAAAGGTTAGACACATTCGTCAAAGACACAAAAATGCAAATGCTATCCTTGTGTAGATGGATAAAACTAAAACCTTTTATAAACTAAACCGTAATATTTTAAACTATTAGAACAAAATAAAAATGACAAAAAAATCTAATGCTGACTCAGTGGAACAATTAACCTTGATAGTGAAATTACAACTAAAAAATATATTTAGTAATAGTGTTAACAAATTAAAAGATAACGAAGCTTATATTCTTGTAAAAAAGCTCAACATTGATTTCACCAGTAAACCAGTTACTAGACCGATTAACTCCACTAGACGAGTAATTAAAAATATCAGTAATTTCTTAGAAATAATTATTTCTCAGATAAAAAATACATATACACGTAATCAGTGGATGAATATCGCTTCAGCCATCAGCTTGTTCTTAGCATAGAAAATGAAGATAGGTGTTCCTAAATTCAACTCTATATTGAAACTCTTATCTTTCTATTACCAACTTTTTTTAATCTCTTCTTTCTGACATTTTAATGACAGATTAGATATTATCCGAAAATGTAGAAATACTGTATTAATTAGCAGAAATGAAGGATTGGTAAAGCTGGACTAGGTGATGTTTCCATGGAGTGTCTTGCTACAACAGAAATTACTAATTTCGTTGGCCTTTATATACTATATCTCACTAGAGATATAGAAGTAAGAATTATTGGCTTCTACGTGCATGTTGCCATCTCGGTTATAAAAAAATGGCTGATTGCCCTAAATGTGATAACATTTTTAAAAGTTATGAATAAAAGTAGAATAATTAGTCTTGAACCAAGCATAAATTCAAACATTAAAATAGTTTACTTTCTTGATGTAACACCGTGTTTTTACAAAGGAACATATGAACCTTATAAAACCGAGAATATGAACCCTATTTTTATCGATCCAACGTCACGCCACAACAAATCGATTATCGAACACCCCTAAATCTATAAGCGTTAGAATTAGCTTTTACATCTTCATTAAAGAAATTTTAACAACTTTTATAGTATTGTATTTAAAAACTGGTACAAAAAAGGTTGAACCTACATTAAAGACGAACTTATGAAAAAAAAACATATAAGAAAAATAATTTGGTTTACACTTCCTTTTAATCAAATGGTTAAAACTAAAGTGGGTAAGAGAAAATGTCTAAACATTCTTTAATTACATTTCCCCTCGCAATATTCTTAATAACATTTAAATAAGAACACCATGAAATTAATCTATAACGCCAACAATTACTTGGAAAAACAATAAAGAATCACAATAATAACATTCTAGAAGATAATACAAGATGTAACTGTAACAGAACACGTATGGGCGCGTGTGAGAAAATCTGCAGCAGCCAAAGGATAGCTGGCTAGGAAAAATATTAGCAGCGGCAGGCGTCAAAGCAAGTATGCAAATTAGCAAGTGTGCGTGAGCTTGAGTCACAAGAACAGGATAAAAATACACTACATGTGCCTGCCAAGACGGATGTGAAAATACAGGGGCGTAAGATGGTAAGGACAGAGACTTTTCAAAAGCACCTGTGTGTGAAAAAATACTTTGGAACGATAATGAATGTATTGTTTTGGCAAACTACGAATAAATGCATTTCATTTACACGAAGATAAAATGTCGGTTCGGATTTTTATTTCTTTCCTGTTGTATTTGTTTGTTCCTTTACTACTGGATACCAGGCAGTGCGTGGCTCCGGGTGATTGAAATGGTTCTAGTATAACGGCCATGTTACATAACAAAAGTAAAAAAAGTAAAACATATCGTTGTATAATACTAATAAGTGCAATGCTCAACAATGTGTGTTGTTTAACAAGCCAACATTAAAGCGTATTAACATACAACAGTTAGTAAGACATCTATTACTTTCAAATACTATCTATCCCTAAGCGTAGTAGAATACTTCATAATACTCTATGCAACTACTTTTAAAATTAGATAAACCCAGTTGCAATATTAGAAGTGCTTCGTCCCTGACCTAGACTACGGAAGTACAATAAACCATAAAATTATTGTACCTAAAATTCCTCTCAAAACTGCAAAATACCGCTGCTTGTATACTAAGTACATCCTATAGATACTTTACCTCCAAGATGACTGCCTTGTATGTTTTGCATGACAAACCTTTTTATTTTTACTTAAATTCTCTTTCTCTTGATCACTCACAAATCAAACTGCTCTATTTCCCAAGTTGCCACTAAACCTAATCCGTTTCACGTAAATTAGAGGGGTCCTTGCTCTCCGCCCTTGACCCTAACAAAGTCGTAAATCGATACCCATAAACACTTTCCTAGGCATGCTCCTGATTATAATTCCTAACCCATAACCAAGCTTCTAAGTAAATACTTACTAGCCATAGTCCTATACATAGACTTAAAGTAATCTATAATGAACAGCAACATTAATATCTCTATGTTAAGAGATAGTATTGCAATAATTATTACACAAACTAAACCGGTACTCATTGAAATACAAACTTCCGGATATTAAGAGAAAGGCGAAGTCATCCTCCTTCGTTGTAGTCTAAAGGCAACTTACTCAAATTGTCTAAAATTCCATGCATTCGTATACAATACTACTTATCCATCCATCTATATTTAACTATATTTACAGAATATGCAATAACCTATATCTATCAGGTATAACTGTACTCCATATCAAATGTTCTCTTGTATCTATACTGGGCATATCTTATCTTTCAGTTTTACTAAATATTCGGTTTGGGAACCAAATCAGAATTTCTAATAGCAAGTAAATCATACTTTAACACTTTATCCTAATCCTAAACCTACTAACCATATCTAACCATACATTCCTAAACCTACTAAACCATATCTAACCATACATTCCTAAACTTACAAAACTATATCTAACCATACATTAACTCGTCTCTCTCAATCCAATACTGTAGCAAATTTAGCTGCTTCCACTGCATGAATTTTTACCTATACCCTCTCCCAGTAAAAATGAAAATGGAAAGCATAGTAATGTCCTTTTTTAACTACGTTTGAGGAGTGAAAATTTTCTGTAGAAGTTAACCTAAATACCCGATTTTTTTCAGGAGATGTTAACTTAAATAACTAATAAATATTAACTACCCATGCGGGGTCGCAAAAATACCTGAATTACGACCCAGGCGCGGGGCGAACCCCCTCGGAGCTGATGGACCCGTAGGTCTTCCCAGGTCATCCGTCTAGGAGAAGGAAAACTCTGAAACTAAACCTAGGGGAGGGAGGCCTCTTCAGTCCTGGACGACAACCTTCCTAGAGCTGGTGACTCAAACAAATCACCGGTTGGCAAACTTTAACTGCTTAAGGAGGAGATAGACTCTGTCTATCGCCCGGCTTTCATACTCCTTCTTTGCCTATTGGCCAGGCGTAGAGGTACTATCACAGAGACTCGTTTGAATCACCCAGTGGTTGACCTTGTTTCTTGACTAGGACAATGAACGCCGCTTTTCCCCGATCTCGCCCCATCTCATCCCCCTGAACTGGACACAGTGGGATGCTTCAGTGCCATATATGTCGGTGCAGTTGGACTAGGCTGGCTTTGCCTAATGGATTGAAGGTACCGGATTGACAGTTCCTTGCTGCTGTTTCCGACTGATAGTATAGGAACCCTAACTCTTTGGTAGCGCTTAGAGCGGCTGCTCTATCAACAGTTGTAAAATATCGGGATGTTTGTAGTGCCATGTCTCCTGAGGCCACAATCCTGTGGGTGAGGACAGCTCATAGTCTACTTGTATTGCATGTCTGGTATTTTGCACAACTACTTGTCCAGCACTTCCTCACTCACTCACCCTAACTGAAACTTTTAAATAAAATAAAGTGAAATGACAGCTCAAGCAAAGTTACGTTTAAACCAGGACAAAACTCAAAGAAAACCAACCTGCCTCCTCCCTTGAGGCTTGCATTTACTAATATCCGCGGGCTTAGAACTAACTTAGATGATGTTGAGTCATTTCTCCTTGTAAACACCCCGGATATCTTAGCATTAAGTGAAACTAACCTTCACTCCTCCATTCCCTCTAACCACTTTAACATGCCTGGTTATCTCCCACTCTAACGTAAGGACTCGGACAGACATATGCATGGGCTTGGAGTCTATATTCGTAACACCCTCCTCCTGACTAGAGAAATAAAACTAGAATCAGAGGACCAGGCCTTTATGTGCTTCAGACTAAATATGCAACACAATATTAGCTACTTGTATTTTCTCTACCGCTCTCCCTCAAACCAAGACTGTACCCTAATAAACAAAATCTCAGACAGCATAGATATAGCACTCTCCCTCGATACTAGCGCACAAATACATGTATTTGGCGACTTTAATGTCGACCACAGTAACTGGCTAGCATTCTCTAATCACACAGACTTAGCTGGTAGCGCAACACATAGCTTCTCTATATCCCATTCTCTATCTCAGTTGGTTACATTTCCGACACGTTTCCAAGACCAGCAAGATCAACATGCCTCATTCTAGATCTCTTTCTGACAAATGCCTACAGCCCACTCGGGAATGCTGATCACGCTGTGATAATGGTAGAAATCAGCCTAAATTCTCGCCCTAAAACTGAAGACCCACTACTCAAAACAACGAGGTATTACAAAAAGGCTGATTGGGAAGCCATCAGGAAGCTCATCAGAGATGTCCCATGGAAAAATATCTTTACTCTTCCAGCGGAACAGTGTGCAAATGAGACCACTTAATGATTCAAAACTGCAATTGAAGCACATGTTCCCATACGGAAATTCTATAGCAAGCCCCGCTCTCCCCAATGGTTTACTTCTGCTTGTGCAGCTGCCATTTGTCAAAGGCAGTATGCGTTCCGCAGATTCAACCGACATAAGTCCAGCTCAAATAAACAGAAGTTTATAGAAGCTCGAAATAATTGTAAGAGAGTGATAGACACAGCTAAGACAGATTACTCTGAAACCACCAGAAAACGCATCGAAGCACAGAAATTAGGAAAGCGGGATTTTTGGAAAATCTACAATAGCTTAGTAAATAATGGACAGTCAACTATTCTCCCACTATCAAACAATCATGAGGTTGCTTGCACGGCAACTGACAAGGCTAATCTACTTGCCAGTCAGTTTGTCTCAAACTCCACACTGAACTCGGTACACCACTCACTCCCTGATTTTCCTCTGCGAACAGACATCACACTAGACGATTTGAAAATCACCCCTTCTCAGGTACATGCTATTATAAAATTCCTAGACACCTCAAAATCATGTGGACCAGATCTCATCCCGGCTGTGCTATTAAAAAAATGCTCTGCCGAGGTTGCTCTAATTCTCTCCACACTTTACAATAAATGCCTTAACGAATCTTGCTTTCCCGACTGCTGGAAAACCGCATCTGTGGTACCAGTCTTAAAGAATTCTGGTAAAAGAACTGACCCACTAAATGATCGCCCCATAAGCCTCCTTCCACTTTTCGCCAAAATATTTGAGTCCTTAGTTAATCAAGCCCTAGTCCAGCACCTAACAGCTGCTAAACTCCTGACTGACAAACAATATGGATTCAGGCAAGCCCGTTCAACAGCAGATATCTTAACTGTAGTTTCTGAACGTATATACCGTTCATTGGACAAAACAGGGAAGGGTAGAGCGGTGGCCCTTGATATATCTAAGGCTTTTGACAGGGTATGGCACGATGATCTTCTAAGGAAAATTAGATCATATGGAATCACTGGAAGAATTCATAATGCAATTAAATCCTTTTTAAGTAATAGAAAAATCAAAGTTGTCCTCGACGGTCGTACATCTAAACAGTATAATATAAATGCGGGAGTACCTCAGGGGTCTATCCTTGGACCTCTATTATTCCTGATATTCATAAATTACCTCCCTGATAAAATTGTTTCGGAGATGGGTATATTTGCCGATGACACCACTCATTATAACAGATATGAAGGGAAAACAAATGAACACATATCCAAGGAAATGGCAGAAACACTAGAGAATAACCTCCAATCTGTAGTGGAATGGGGACAAAAATGGTTGGTCACATTCAATGCTGCTAAGCCTAAGCTTGTTTCCTTCAATAACTACAAGAAATCTTCTCTACCACCAATAGCAATGGCCAAGAACACATTGCCTGAAAGTACTTCTTTTAAACTCCTCGGCCTAACGTTTACAGGGAATATGAACTGGAATAGATACATTGAGAGCATTGCCAAGGCTGCTGCAAGGAAGGTTGGCTCCCTCTACCGTGCTAGAAAACTACTTACGCCTGACAGTATCCTATACCTCTATAAGGCAACCATTTGCCCATGTATGGAGTACTGTTGTCACATCTGGGCTGGTGCATCTGCTGCTTGTCTCTCGCTCTTGGACAGGGTTCAAAAGAGCGTCGCCAACCTGATAGGTTCTGAACTGTCATCTAAGCTTCAGCCTCTGTCCCATCGCCGAGATGTTGCATCCCTCTGCCTGTTCTACAAATACTTTAATGGTGAATGCTCTGACGAACTGCAAACACTGATACCTCCCCGACGTAACTACCCCCGACAAACCCGACAAGCTACTAAGTCTCATCCCTTTACAGTAGAGATCCCTAGGTACAAGAAAGCCTTTTACTCCAATACTTTCTTCCCCAGAACTGCGGGTCTTTGGAACTCCCTTCCGGGATTCTGCTTTCCCAACTGCACTGATATGCAGAAGTTCAAGTGTAATGTTAACAAACATCTTTCTTCTCATCTCCCTTCATAATGGCCCGCTAATTAAGTCCCTAATAGTAGCCCCCTGCTTCAATGTGGCACTGTGCCTTGTTTGGGGTGAAAATTGAATAAAAAAAAATAAAAATACAGATATGCTGGCCACACATGTTCCTTGCGATATATAAATGCTTCAGGAAAAACAAAAAAAATTTATATATATGTGTGTGTGTGTATATAGATAAATATATATATATATATATACATATATATATATATGTGTGTGTATATATATATATACATTTATATATATATATATATATATATATATTATCAAAAAAAAAAAAAATTATTCAATTGAAAAAAAGCCTTTTATACAAATCTACATCTGATGACGATCATGGATCGAAAGCGCTAGTGAACGTGATTGACAAATGTCTTTTACTTAGTAATATCTTTTCGTTGGACACAATAGCCGGCGCTGTTACGCAGCTGACTATAATCTTCTTGTTTTCAAATCTAAATAAATTCCTGTTGAGATGTAATCTTGAATAGTCAGTTCTCTTATTACTGACCGTCAGGGTGTTGTCTAACAATCTACCTGATATTTCTTAACCCTGGTCCTTGATGACTTCTGGGCCTTGATAAACAGTGACCCAAGTAAAGAAAATGTCAGCAAAATAACACATAATAGGTGCCTTAAATTTTTGCCAGACTTTTTTGTACTGGAATTTAAAGACATCGTAAACTTTGGAAACTTCAGTATGTTGTGGCTATATATCTGAGATGAAAGACAATTTTTAATGATTTTAAGTTCAAATTAATAGTTACTGCAGGAATTGGATAACACCTTACTTAAGCTTAATTGACATAGGTGATGAATTTCAAAAATACGACCTGGATGTGAGGACACTTTAGAAGAACGATTTGTAATAAATTTTTTTTCAAACTTGGAAAAGATGCGACAGAGACTTCTTTTGGACCATCTTGCATGAATCTAACATCAGATTTGGAGTGGTATAAAGATTTCAAGCTCGGCATAGTGTCTGTTAGGGATGATGAGAGGTGTGGGAGGAGTTCGCCTGTCAGAAGACCAAAATTGAGTGACCAAATAATGAATTTCATATATAAGGACCGTTGTGTGTCTATAGAAACAATAAGTGCACAGTTTGATGAACACACAGTTATTCGCGAGGAAATGAAGATGCAGAAAATTTGCGCAAATTTTGTCCCAAGAGTGATTCATCCTTGCCCTAAGCTATTTGACCAAGATTGGCATCAAGATAATTCGTTACTCACTCTATAGTCCAGACCTTGCTTTCTCTAAGTTTCTGATGCTTTTATAAGCCAAGGGAAAACCTTAGAAGCTTTCTTTATGAAACAATTGAGAAGATGAAAGAGGCTGTGACGAGGGTCATTGACACGCCTACAGAAGAGGACTTCTATAGAACCTTTCTGAAGTTGTTGGGAAAGGTACAACAAGTGCATTGCAGCTGAAAGAGATCATTCCGAAGAGAACTAGAGTTTCATGGGTGTACTTTCCACAAAAGTGTCCATCGGAAAAAAGTCTGGAAACTCGTTTAAGGCACGTCGTACATCTACATTTACAACATAATCTTCATGGTTCGTTCAAATTGCCGGCGTATTTATATTCTTTGTTTTACGTTGAGCATTTGTACTTTGTAAAACTCGAGTTATCTTTCTTTTCTCTCTATCTATTTCTACACGGATCGATTTGCACACGACGCAATCGCGTTTAATCACGTGCACCTTACCTCCTTCACAACACTTGACGAGAATACAGGCTACAAACAGATGTTGCCATTTATTTATTTATTTATTTAAAAGGCATTTGTAGACATCTCTTATTTCAATCAATCATCCAATCTCAAACTCGTAATGAAAAGCATTCTACACACACACACACACACACACACACACACACACACACACACATATATATATATATATTCCATATATGGAATATATATATATATATATATATATATATATATATATATATTCCAAAGAAAATATTTTCCAGAGGTGAAGCAACTAATGAAGTTTTAACGAGGTTAATGCAAAAGTGCCCAATACCGAAGTAGGGCAAGATATATTTTTCATTTGTTTTACATACTGAAAAGGTTTCAATCAATCAGTTGCATGTAACGAAAGCCTCCTTCAGGCGATCTTGCTTATACAAACATGAAGTCTAAAGAGGTATCTAACTTGCTTACTGAAACATACTCATGGATGCGTAGCAACATATGAATGCTTATGTAAATAAAAAGTATATATATATATATATATATAGTAAATTATAAATATATATATGGCAATTAAGCCTGACGTATCCGAGCGTGGATGAAACGCGGAATATTCTATGAAGCTTAATTGCCATATATGTATATTTATAACTTACTACCTAGCTCTACATATGTATTGAGCACTGTTGAAGTAGATACTTAAAGTTTACACAAAAAATAACACTTTCCTATATTAATTTATGTAATTAAATAAAGTAGTCATATATATATATATATATATATATATATATATATATACACACACACATTTAGGAATACCAGGCGCTGTATGTAAGATGGCGTTGACACTTCTGTAAGTTCCTGCATCTCACCTTTCCAGCTTTCTCGGATCTGCCCTGTCGTTGAATTAGGCGTGTTGGGAGTAGAGAGTGGTGCTAACTCTTAGTCAGCATCACTGCAAAACTGCAGATCTACGAGATCATGATCAGAACAATTCTTCTTTACAGATATGAGACCGGACCACTAATTAAAGAGTCTTTGATCACTACTGTCTCAGCAGTATCCTGCAACCATACACGCTAGATGTAACATCCTTGGCCTGGAAGAAACCTTACTGAAAAGGAGACTCTGGTAGTTCAGTCCCGTGCTGCACCGGCCGTGGTATGAGTTCGTCCGTCAAAGGGTGGCCGTAAATTCACCCACTGGTTGGAAGAAGCGCTAAGGCGGTGAACTTAAGACTTAGCTTGTAATAGTCAGAACAGATATGGAGATCGTGTCCGGTCCTCACGTTTTTAGTGCCGTCGTTCGAACCGTTAATAGCTGGATCATGCCGTCGACTCTGCTGCCAACCGACGGGAGTAGATGGCTTTGGCGCCGGCTCACGCCATCCCGTGTGAACACTACTAGGACATGTACGCTATACAACTCTTCAAAAGCACCTGGCATCTATCATACCCAGAATTACCAGATGGTTTTCGACGGCAACATATCAAGTGTAAAACTAGAAGAAAATGTGATATTTCGGGTAATTCGAATTAGTTTGTTCGCATAAGAAAGATTGAAACTTTCAAAATCATTGAAATATTTAAACATACAAAATAAAAGTAAAAAGAAAACGAATAAAGCGCCATTCACACTAGACAGCTTGAATCAGTTTCCTCCGAAATAGGAAGTTTCATGGGAATATCAATTTTACAGACGATCATAGGTTGCTTATATCTCCGTCAGGGTAATGAGGATATTAGCTTTACGCAGTTCTCTTACGTACAACAGCTATTATGGCACGGATGTGTGACCATCTGGTACTGACCAGGCGCACCATGGCTAAACTCCGGTGATTTAACGACAACCTGTGTTACAAAGTTATTATGCAGTATATTAAATATAAAGTAGTATTTTTTTATTACTGTGTCTTCCTCTTTCATTTTCTTGCTTTCAACTCCAGCTTCGGATTAAATATTGTGATGATATTCACCTTTTTCTAAAGAGGATACCATTTTTATTATACTTCCCATTATTTATGCGCGATAAAGACAACGGGCGCTGCATTTAATCAGAGCTGAAGTTATAAGATAAAAGAAAGGAGTGTGCGGGTAATGAACAAAAAAACAAGTGCTACTTGTAAATTGTAGTGACTTATAACATATGAAATGAAGTGCTTTCAACTATAACTTAATCCACAAATTGAAGAATATTTTATACGTATTTTGTGCAATGAACGCGTATTAACTCATATATAGAAGGGCTTACTGTTTTTTCTACATATTTCATTTATATAAGACATTACAAATATTTTTTCTCTCAGTATTTACTTCAAAGTTTTTTTCAATATATGGCAGGGATAAGTTATGAAAAGAGCGTTTAAACAGCAATACTTCTCTATATTTTTTATTTCGGCTACAACTCTACACTCGCATGCAACATTCTACTTAGTTAACAATCAACTTTTATCACTTGAGAACACTCCCAGACGCATCAAGTATATTTGTGTGAAATCTCCAAAACATCAGCCTAGCCATTTCAGAATCTATATGAGCAATTTTCTCTCTCCCTTTCTAACACACACACACACACACACACACACACACACACACACACACACACACAACAACAACAACAACAACAACAACAAAGTGTTATATATATATATATATATATATATATATATATATATATATATATACTCATCTCCTCATTTTCTAATGACTTTTTCTCTGAGGAGATGAGCCTACACTGAAAATCCATGAGTTGAGGAAAAAAAACTATGAATTGTATTCTTTATTCAAACAATCAATTTCTGTTCTGAAAAATTATGTTTTTATGCATGAAATTTAAACAAAAAACTAGAAATTCCATTTGCTCTATCATTTATATTGAAGTATTCTCTTTTAGGCTGAGATTGTCTTATATAATAATTTCTCCTAAAAATATTCTGTAAAATTCGATACTAGAATATTCATTAATCTGTGTTCCTATTCGCCTCAGAATTCTTATATACAAGTGGATGAAACGCGGAATATTCAGTATAGCTTTATCGCCATATATATTTTATAACTTACTATATATATATATATATATATATATATATATATATATATATATATATATATTTGTTGAAAATTCAAAGACTCACGTTTTCTTTTTATACCCTTCGTTTATTTCCTAGATTTTTCCCATTACAGCTGTTTCATTGATGAGTAGGCAATTTTACGATTAATGTTTCTATAAAAATATCCTGTCCCCATCAACTTTTCAGATGTTTATCCATTAGATTTTTACAACAAACAGTATATTTTAACCATGCTGAACATCGTATTTGGATAAAAAGATTTCCAAATCAATGCCACCTCACTTCCTCCATCTTTTGGTGTTATGTGAAGGTAGTTTTCCGTTTTCCCCCTTTTCTCAATTATCATATAATTTTAT
This sequence comes from Euprymna scolopes, assembly GCF_053919585.1. Taxonomy (NCBI): domain Eukaryota; kingdom Metazoa; phylum Mollusca; class Cephalopoda; order Sepiida; family Sepiolidae; genus Euprymna; species Euprymna scolopes. The sequence continues at coordinate 173,676,126 of NC_136485.1, read as the reverse complement.
ATGCTTTTATTTTTATATTTATGCGTGTTTATTTTAATATTCTTTTTTTTCTTGGTGTTTGAATTTGTATTATTACCCGATCCTTCTGTTAAAGGGGAGGTCACACTCATGGTATCATTTTTTTATATCTAGGATTACCTCCCTTACATCTTTTTTCTTTCCTTATATTATACGTTTCATTTTTAATATCCTTTTCTTTTTCCTAATCTGCTCTGGTTTGTGAAATTAAATATCTGTTTCTGTGCAGATACTCGTGGATTACATCCAGTCGTTTGTTTAATAAATTTTCTTTTGATATTAATATATGGTAAGATTCTAATATACCTAAATTGCATCTTTTCGATTTGCTAGATTTATATTTTCCCCTTTATCCATAGTGCTAGAGTGGTTCAGTTTTTCTTTGTTGTTTCCAGTTATTTTCGTTATTACTATTGGTTCTGTTTCTATTTTCGTTATAGTAATTGTAATTGTCACTATTGTTATGATCTTTTCTATTGTTGTTTTCACTTTTATCCACATTGTTGTTGTTTTCGTTATTTGTGGTGTTATTTTCTTTCTCAGTTTCATTTTTAAACGATGCTAGGTGATTACCATATATATCCTTAAAGCAAGGTCGGTGCTCCGCAGGTATACTTTAGTTACATTATTTGTTATAACTTCACATTTGTATACTACGTTTGAAGTTAAACAGTTCATCCTATTTGACCATTTATTAGGGTCCCGGCAGTTACATTCTTTTACATTGTTAGATTAATTTTCTGTCCTATCTCTGTTTTTCAAAAATTTGTTTAATTTTGTGTTATTTGAGCCAATTATGGTATTTGTTAAGTTAGCAGACGTTGAGAAGGATAGCTTAACAGTGTTTTTATTAATTATCTTACTTAGTTTACTATCTTGCGGGAAATTTTTTTCTATAATTTGGTAAAATTCTCTTGGGATGTTATTTTTATATGGTGGCTGAACGGTGGATTAAACCACGTCTGGCTCTTCCTTCTATTTTTCTTTTTAACTTCTTTTTCAGTTTTATTATGGTCTACCTTTTCATTTTTCTTTTTTTTATTATTTTATTTTTTCCTTTGTTTTTGCACTTTTTCCCCTTTTTTGTATTTCCTCATCGACATGTTGTAAGATATTACATTTACATTGTTTATTGTTCTTTCTGTACCTATGTTATTGTTTTGAGTTTCCTTAACAAATTTAATTTGTTCTTTATATCCTGATCTAGCTAAGGCTTGGTTATAATATTCCTTGTTTTTATTGAATAATTCTTCATTTTGTGATATTTTGAATATTCTCTTTGAGATGCTAGGTATAAGTGCTTTTTTCATACTATTCGGATGGTTGGACTTGTGATCTATGTAGAATAGCGTTTGGTTGGGTTTATGGTAGGTTCATAGGAGTTGTTGTCTAGATTCAAGGTTATGTCTAAGAAGTTTACACATTTATCGTTTGGATCAATTGTTATATCTAGGCTCAGTTTACTGAAGAATTGTTTAATTTTTTTTTTTTCAAATCGCCTATTTGTTGAGTTTAAGTAGAATAATGCGTCATCCCGGTATAGTCCTCCTCTTCGTCCTGGAATCTTTTATATAGTTTATTTAGTATATAAAGGCCTACAAGGTCCGTTACTTGTGCACTATCCAGGGACCCAATTGTTACGTCGAAGTTGAGGTTTCTGTTCTTTCTGGTCCATAGTTTGTTATCATATTTAATTAGAGTTCTTCTTGCTAGTCTTATACTGTCTAATTCGTATTTTATCATTGTTATTTTTCTAGCTAGTTTAATATATATATATATATATATATATATATATATATATATATATATTGTATTTTGTGTACATAAAGTTGTTAGATGAGAAAGTTATTTGTACCGTCGGTTTCAAGCCCGGTAATAAGGACTGTTTAAGATTCCATATTTAGCTCTTTTGAGTCAATACTCATCAATACTACTCAGCAGATGAGTATTGGCTGAAGAGAGCTCTATATGAAATCTTAAACAGTCCTAATTACCGGGCTGGAAACTGACGGTACCAATGACTTGTCTCATCTAACAACTTTCTGTAAAAAAAATACAAACTATTAATACGCTGTTGTTTTCGAATTTTCCTTTTAATTGAGCACTCTACTGGATTTCTTAAAAAAAACCCAACTAATCACATATATATATATATATATATATATATATATATATATATATATATATATATATATATATATATATATATATATATATAGTTTAGGCCCAGGGGCATTCCAAATGTAATGCATCCTATCTTTTTTTTATTTATTTATATTGTTATAATACCTGAACTTTTTATTGTTCTGTTGAACATATTGACGGCGTGAAACAACAACTTGTGTCATTGACGTGAGTTAGAAGCAGAGATGCGTCACGGAATTCCTGGAAGTGCATTCGAAATGAATGTAACTCTGCAGAAAAAGAAATTCTGGAGCAAAAATGGTCGCTTATTTTAATGGAACGACAAGCGTGACCGTAGCTCTTCACTTTTTGGTTAAAAAGAAAAGGTTTTACTTTTTAAACGACCATCGTAGTATAAAATATATGGAAAATAAGATACACTAAAGCCTTTTTTTCCATGGTGCATCAAATTATAGTAAAATTGAAATTTACTCATGGATTTTTGAAGTATTGTGTTTGGATAGATAAAAAAGTTCAGGAGAGATAAAAATAACGGATCGCTTTAAGAATGAAAGACCTATATAATAATATTTTTTCTATATAATTTTCACTGTTAAAACTTTTCCTTTACAGACTTCACCCCCTTTAAAATTGAATTCTCTCTTCTACGCCGCAAATGCATCTAAAGTGTTATAAACTTGTCCTCACCACCATGTAAGAAAACCATTAAACCCAGATCTTTTTCATTGTAGTTAAAGAAAATCACCAATTTTTAACATTTCACTAATGTTTCATTTTCATTTGTCATTTTCGAACTCCACGCTTTTTCTCCATTTAAACATCTTTATAGCACGCGTTATATAATCATGTTTTATTAGTTTATTATACAAATAATTACGCACGACCACTTTTTTTTGTGCGTATATATTTGGCCACTGTTTTACCGTTATTTCAATAAATCCAAAGTTTACCCTTTCTAAAAACGTTCATTAATCCGGAGAGAAAAACGTAAATATTTCAATTTCATATTTCTGTGTGTACTTCGTTTTTCCTTTTATCGTCTGTACATATCCTGTCTTCACATCAATTCAGATTATGATATATCGTGTATCTTTCCCTCATTTGCACTTACATAACACGCGCACATATATATATATATATCGAAACAGTTGTGTGTGAATTTTATATATATATATATATATATATATATATATATATGTACAATTCACACAAAACTGTTTCGATGTGTCAAATCATGTCAGTATGGCTAGATTATCAAATGTTTCAAACAGGTAGTATGAAAAATCGACCTTCTAAAAGAGAGTCAGCACTTCTAACTATTTCACTATAAATCACTCATTGAGTGTAAACGAAATGTAAGTGCTTATAAATAATGTCAATGACCAAAAATATCCAATTTGTCTACACAATGGGCTTCGCATTTTCGCTGATGGCAAATGGCGATTGTCTTTAGCATACTAATCGACCGACGTATATACACAGAGAGAGAGAGAGAGAGATAGAAAGAGAGAGAGAGAAACAGACAGACAGCAGACAGAGAGAGAAAGAGAGAGATAGAGAGAAAGAGATAGATAGACGGAGGGAGATTGCATACATATTTGCATACACGTTTCTGCTGCAACAATGGGCCAGATCTTCTACAATGAAACCTGAAGTTTGTATTTATTCTTGTGTACGATGTCTTTCTGTGATTTTAATAGAATTTGGAAATCATGTTAGAGAACACATTTGAGGAACAACAAAATTGGTGTATGGAAAAGACATTTCAGTGCTCGGAAGAGTTAAACAGGAGCCTTTATACTTGGAAAACAATCTTAAACTTACTTTTCCTCTTTAGTGTCGCCTCTTATTAATTTATAGCCTGATGAAATGTCTCTACCAACCCCCCTCTCTCTCTCTTTCTCTCCCTTTCTATATATATATATATATATATATATATATATATATATATATATATATATATATATGAAAATCATTTACTTTAAACGTTACTCAATTCGTATATATAAATCGTAATGGATAAGACTTTTTTTTCATGAATAAAGTTTTTCATATTTCAAAATTGTTTGGATAAATTTCGAAAAAATTCAAGCTTAATGAATACGTTTTGGGCTTTTGAGTGCATATATAATGTAATGCAGTAATTCTTCAAGCTCCAAATATCAAGTTGCCCATTTATTACTTTTTAAAAAATAACCATTTGCATCGTTTGCGACTAACTAGTCTGCAATATGGTGTATTTGCTGCATTTTAGTCACGCACTTATAAGATGTTCACCTTAAAACATGGATAAACACCATTTACAACAACTTAGATGGTTCATGCGAAAAATAGCCCATAACGAAAAATAAATTGCAAAGTGTGTCGGTTGTATGAACCATGTAAGTTATTTAAAATGTTATTTTTAAAATGACCACCTGATGAGTACGTGACTGAAAAGGCAGTAAAGACAGTATATATATATATATATATATATATATATATATATATATATATATATATATATATATATATAAATATATATATATATATATATATATATATATATATATATATATATATATATATATATATACAATCTGATGAGTACGTGACTGAAAAGGCAGCAAAGACAGTATATATATATATATATATATATATATATATATATATATATATATATATATAAATATATATATATATATATATATATATACAATCTGATAAGTACGTGACTGAAAATATAGCAAATGTAAACATGCAGCAAAGACATAATTTGCAGACTTGTTAGTCGCAAATGAAACTATATTGTAATGGTTATCTTTTGAAAAGTAATACATGACCTACTGGGAAAACTTGATATTTGGAACTCTGAGAATTATTATACAATAAATATATATATATATATATATATATATATATATATAATTTAAAGGAGATTAGAATAATAGTCTAAAGAGCTAAGTGTATTTTAATGTAACAGTGAAATTACTAGTTTAATTAAAATACAGGAAATGCTCGTTGTAATTTAGATATATAATAAGCTCGATAGTTAAATGTCCTAGAGCTAATTCAATATTAAGTAAAGTGATTTTCAATTTAAAAAATTAAAAAAAAAATTTTAAATTTAAAAATCAAATTTTAATTAAATTAAAAATCAGTTTCATAAGAAGGAACAACAACAAAGTCAATTATCTGTACGATCGTTTCGGAAATCCGTGCTTTTTATTTGTGGTATACATGAAGTTATGTAGAACCATTATATATAGTTTTTTTGGTAAGCACGGTCTCCTCATCTGCAAATTTAGGAGGATTTTTATTGAATTTAAAAGACACCATAAATAAACCTAGCATTAAAAGTAAGGCAGATGAATCTTTTAGTTTTTCTTTTTTTTAAATCAGGAACTGTGTTTAAAGTAGTCATTTAGATGTTTGCTATAGCTTTTTATTTTATTGACTTTATTTTATTTAACTTTGTTGTTATTCCTTCTTATGAAACTGATTTTTAATTTAATTAAAATTTGATTTTTAAATTAAAATTTTTTTTTTTAATTTTTAAATTGAAAATCACTTTACTTAATATATATATATATATATATATATATATATATATATATATATGTATACACACACGCACACACACACATATATATATATATATATATGTATATATATATATATATATATATATATATATATATATATATGGGGAGTCTTTTTGAGTGAGTGTGTGGGGTGGAAAGAAGTTATTATTAGTCAGAAGCCAGACTAAATAAACGGGTATGTCAAGAAACGTCTACATCGTAATTAACTTTACTTAGAACAGGAAGAAAAAAACTTATCGCTTTCATCAGAGTCACGAAAAGCTTTTGTGTATATAAATATGACCAAGTCTGCAAGTTGTTTTTTTGAAATTCTTTTTAAATTGAGACTAAATATAAGCCCATATATTTGATCACAAACATGAATATGGCTGTATATTGCTTTTGCGTGAGTTCCTGACTGAACATGTCTATGTGCGTGTGGCAAGCATAAATAGCACGCTGCTTATCTGTCCGACCTTGGGTTACAGGTTATCCATGAAAAACGATGTTTATGTCTATAACGACCGCCGTCCTGGTTTCTTTACGTAATATGAATTTGCCTTGTCAGTCGCCATCTTCTCCTGCCCGGCCATCGGCAATATCATGTCTGGTGAGAAAGGGAAACAGCGTTAAAGTCGGTGACCAGGTTGGTTGTCAGACAGAATGCGGTTGGTCTAATTTTTAATGGCTACCAGATTTTCAGCTTTGGATTGCTTAAACAGCGAATAGAAATTCTACTAGTAGCTTATAAAATTAGTACATTTTTATATTTCAATTTGAAGATAATCATTTTTATCATTACGTGCATTTGTACGAGTTTCGATAGTTGGTGACGTGCACAAACGATTTTAGACAAGTTTAGGCAGTCACTGAAAATTTAAGATCTTTGATTATCTGTTGAAAAAATACCGGGATGCTAATGTTAGAAAGGATATTACTCAGAAACGAACAGTCATAAAGAAAATCAGATAGAGGATTTACTTGAACGCGTTGAATGTAGGAGTATATATATATAAGCCTGACGAATCTTATAGTTGGATGAAACGCAGAATATTCAGTGTAGCTTAATCGCCATATATATTTTATAAATTACTAACTAGCTCTACCTACGTATTGAGCACTTTTGAAGTAAATACTTAAAGCTTACGCATAAATCTATACTTTCGTATATTAAATTTATGTGAATAAATGAAGTAGTTATATATATATATGTATATATATATACATACATATATATATATATATATATATATATATATATATATATATATATATATATATATATATATATATACCGAGATTTGATAGATCGGCTGAAGATAGTTTAATACTGGGAACTACAACAGATTCCTATTATCTAGTTTGAAACCGACGGTAACTATGGCTTATCTTATCTTAAGTTCTGCAAAGAAAAATATGAATATTGTGGTCTCATTTTGAATATTTACTCCATATAATAGAGCACCCTGTCGGAATTCATTTTCCCAAAACATATCCAAGTATATATATATATATATATATATATATATATATATATATATATATATATATATATATATATATATATATATATATACTAGAAAAAGTACTCGTCGCTGACTGGGTTCCAAAACAACCTACAGAAAATGGACTCTGGTTTATGAAAGTATGATAGGTTATGAAAAGGAAGGGTTGTAACTTTGGGTTAAATTTGGGGGTATCAATACCAAAGCAAAATATGATGAAAGTAAAAATAAAGTAGATAAACCCCATACCATACCTGTTCACACTGAAACACTTATCACAATATTCAGTGGATCTATATTAAAAAAACCTTGTTAAACTTTGGGACATATAGAATTAAGAAAAAATTCTACATATACATATATATATATATATATATATATATATATATATATATATATATATATATATTAAAATTTATTTAAATATGGAAGGTTGGCATATGCCAATCTAGAAGATTATGGGGTTGCGCCTGTAGAGGTTTTAATTGAACACCGTCTTCTGTGGCTTAATAAACCTATTTTGCGACCTACTATAAAATTGTTGCCCTTAAAATGACGAGATGACTCCAGTTTCGTTTGAGGAAAACTGTTTTTTTGTTGTTTTTTTTTTTTTTAGATCATCTGCTAGTTGGTCAGTTGGGTACGAATCACAAGCGCAGTAGGAGTTTTCTATCATGTCTGAAAGTGACATAGGCGAGATCGAACATGCGCTGCTGTACAACTAATACTCTCTACTGATCCGATTGTTGACAACGGGCTCATTACCAACACGCTAAAAATACAAATCCGGAGGGTTACACGCTTGAGGCCACAGCTCGACGCATCAGATGGACAACGGTTATGGACTTTTTCATGGTTTCAAGTGAAGGCCATATCATGACATCTCTCATCTTCCAAGTCGGCTTGAAAGTCAACACCAAATGGGGACTAAGTTACTACACGTTGTTCGTCGTCGAGGCTGAACTACATTAACTAACCACAACCCATGATACATATCCAGCTCGAATCATATGTATTCACAGCGAAAGTTTACTTAAATCCTCTGAGACCAACACGCCTTGCCAGCTTGGAAAAACACTACTGTCCCATTTATATATTTTTCTTTTTTGAAGAAATTTCCTACATTTTTTTATGATATAGTCCATCTGTTGCAACCAGTAAAGGCCAGTTGGTCAAACAAAATACTATTGATGTGACCGTTGAAAGATACGGACTCTACTCATTTGTTTTAAATTATGACTTCATTATGGACCGAACAACGAATTGTGTTCAATTTATTATATAAAAATAAATTCTTTCTAATTTATATAGTGTTTCGGAATGGCATAAAAAGAGGTTGGTATGCCGTAAAACAGAATCGGGTGTCAATTATTTCAAGTTCAACCGATATTTAAAGCATTTAAAATATGAAGGTAAAATAAGTACTTTTCCGGGATTATTTTTACTTTATTTATTTATTTTTTTTGTTGTTGTTTCACTCGTTGAATCCCCTTGACTTTTATTGTATTTCTTTTACTTATTTCCTCGCCAGAAAATATTTACATTTTTTAAGGTCTCATAAAATGTTAAGATTTCCATCCATTAAGAGTTTCGAATCAAAATACAGATGATAAGGAATATATATATATATATATATATATATATATATATATATATATATATATATATATATATATACGAGCAGGCCGACCGGCGTTGCCCGGTAGTAAAATACGCATAACTATTATATTTTAATTAATACAGATTTCTTATTAATTATTAATATATCTTTCTTAAGATAATCATAACACAAGACATTAACTTGGGGTTATTACAACAGTTTATTTACAAAGGGGCACAAGGCGAGAGATTGTCTCTCTCGGTGTCTGGGAACTCTCCGATTCCCGGAGGAATATATCTACATTGTCTGTATATTATTGTACGGAGGGGGGAGCTAGGTCATTCAGTTATAACACCTTCCCCCAAGTTAAATTTTTTCTAGAATTTGACTTTACAATTTAGTCCATTTTTAGCTTGAAGCAAAGCGTTTCATCCTTTTCTTTTTTTTCTTTTACTCCTCTTTACAGTTTGCATTTGTGAATTCTTCGATTATGGAAGATGACTAGTTTTTAGAGTTACTTATACTTCCCTTGGTATTTTCTTGTTGTTTGGAGGTTCAATTTGGAAAGTGTCGTGCAACACTTCCATTGGTAGCTCTCGGTTATCGACCGTTTTCATATATCTTGGTCTGAATTGGTTTTTTACATCTTTTATGGGAAAATATACGTCCTTTTATGATATAGACCATTCTCCCGATTCTTTTTGAGACTATTCTCTCGATTCTTTTTGATATAGACCATTCTCCCGATTCTTTTTGAGACTATTCTCCCGATTCTTTTTGAGACTATTCCCCAAAACTCTCTCCTGACCAATAGCCTTTAAAGAGAACTTTATCAGCGCCCTTATACATGCTGTACTTTGCATTATCTTTAATATTTTCTCTTTTTGTCTCGGAATTAATCGATCGAACACAGAGCGTACTTTTCTGGCAGACATAAGTATTCTGGGTTGCCATTAATCTCTTTTCTTCAGTGTCGATGCTGGTATTCCTTTTAATGCTTTTTAGGTATCGACAAACCTTTTTGCTTGCCCGTTAGAGCGAGGGTTATAGGTTGGTGTTGTGATATGTTCCTTGGCTTATGACTCAAAGTAGTCCTTAAATTCTTGTCCTATAAACATGGTACCAGTGTCACTAACAAGTGTGTTTGATACTCCAAAACGACCAAAAACCTCGTCTAACATCTTTATGGTGTTTGCAGTTGTAGAGTGTTTGTATTCATTAATTTACGGCCATTTTGAAAAACTATCCACGATTATCAGGTAATAATATCCTTTCAGTTGTCCTGCGTAATCTATATGGATGCGCGTCCGGGGTACATCTGTTTTAGGCCAAGGTCACATCCTTATGAGTAAGGTTTTTGCTGTTATTGGCAACCTTTGCATAATTTTACCATTTTTACCCTGCCCTGGTCCATTTTATGCCAGTATGTATATCCTCTCATGAGAGCTTTTATTCTGGAGATTCCAGGATGATCCATGTGAATTTCATTTGTAACAAATTCAAATCCAGTCTATTCTTCGGAAACAGTCTAATTCAAGATGACAGCAATGTTCACGTGGTCCCTTGTGTAAGCATCCGATCTATTTCCAGAACGGATTATAGTTAGAATGATATCGGGGGAAAATGACAACAATAATATCATCCGATTAATGCGGAGTCGATGAATTAGTAAACTAAAGCTTCTTGTCAATTTTCGAAGGATCAGACTTTCTTTTTACTAACTAATTCTCCTTATTTATCATTGTGGATTATATTTCGAAATTTAATGTTTCTTTAAATACGATTGATAAAGTTTCGTTTCACGCAGTTGCATTTTAATTATTATTTTATGTTTACATTTCATGCTATTGTAGTTTTATTTCAATACACAAACGATAAATAGTAGCTAAAGTGAGTTAATAACGTAAATATGAGAAACACATTACGAACATACAGCTGACAAAACCCTTTTAACTATTGAGATCCCTAGATGCGTGGAATATTTTTGCTATAATAGTTCTTCCCCTTGGATTGCTAGACTTGGCAATTCCGTTCATGGTTAATTATTCACTTACTGTACAAACCTGCAGAAGTTTAAATGTACTCTGAACAAACATCTCGCTTCTCAACTCCTCTGTTAATGACGAACATAAATAGAAGCCTCTCACGTTTTAAGTGACAATATGCATTGTTTAGAGTAAAAAAGAGTAAAAAAATATACGAGAAATTTTCAGATGATTTTATTAATCTTATATATAAACAGCTACACGTCTGTCTATCTGTCTCCATATTTTCAAACTATCTCCCCCAAAACTAAAAGCCGCAGAGCGGCGCTAAGAACCTCAAATTATTGGATCTGTTTACGGGTCATCCTTTTGTTGATCTGTTTATGGGTCATCCTTTTGTGGATCTGTTTACGGGTCATCCTTTTGTGGATCTGTTTACGTGGGATCCTTTTGTGGATCTGTTTACGGGTAATCCTTTTGTGGATCTGTTTACGGGCCATCCTTTTGTTGATCTGTTTACGGGCCATCCTTTTGTGCATCTGTTTACGGGCCATCCTTTTGTTGATCTGTTTACGGGCCATCCTTTTGTGGATCTGTTTACGGGCCATCCTTTTGTTGATCTGTTTACGGGCCATCCTTTTGTGGATCTGTTTACTGGCCATACTTTTGTGGATCTGTTTACGGGCCATCCTTTTGTGGATCTGTTTACGGGTCATCCTTTTGTTGATCTGTTTACGGGCCATCCTTTTGTTGATCTGTTTACGGGCCATCCTTTTGTTGATCTGTTTACGGGCCATCCTTTTGTGGATCTGTTTACGGGCCATCCTTTTGTTGATCTGTTTACGGGCCATCCTTTTGTTGATCTGTTTACGGGCCATCCTTTTGTGGATCTGATTACGGGCCATCCTTTTGTTGATCTGTTTACGGGCCATCCTTTTGTTAATCTGTTTACGGGCCATCCTTTTGTTGATCTGTTTACGGGCCATCCTTTTGTTAATCTGTTTACGGGCCATCCTTTTGTTGATCTGTTTACGGACCATCCTTTTGTTGATCTGTTTACGGGCCATCCTTTTGTAAATCTGTTTACAGGCCATCCTTTTGTGGATCTGTTTACGGGCCATCGTTTTGTTGATCTGTTTACGGGCCATCCTTTTGTTGATCTGTTTACGGGCCATCCTTTTGTTGATCTGTTTACGGGCCATCCTTTTGTTAATCTGTTTACGGGCCATCCTTTTGTTAATCTGTTTACGGGCCATCCTTTTGTTGATCTGTTTACAGGCCATCCTTTTGTTAATCTGTTTACGGGCCATCCTTTTTTGGATCTGTTTACGGGCCATCCTTTTGTTGATCTGTTTACGGGCCATCCTTTTGTTGATCTGTTTACGGGCCATCCTTTTGTTGATCTGTTTACGGGCCATCCTTTTGTGGATCTGTTTACGGGCCATCCTTTTGTTAATCTGTTTACGGGCCATCCTTTTGTTGATCTGTTTACGGGCCATCCTTTTGTTGATCTGTTTACGGGCCATACTTTTGTGGATCTGTTTACGGGCCATACTTTTGTGGATCTGTTTACGAGTCATCCTTTTGTTGATCTGTTTACGGGCCATCCTTTTTTTGATCTGTTTACGGGCAATCCTTTTGTTGATCTGTTTACGGGCCATCCTTTTGTTGATCTGTTTACGGGCCATCTTTTTGTTGATCTGTTTACGGGTCATCCTTTTGTTAATCTGTTTACGGGCCATCCTTTTGTGGATCTGTTTACGAGCCATCCTTTTGTGGATCTTTAGCCTGTTAAAATTGTTTTGAAGGAGGTCAAAATGGATCAAAACTGAATGAAAATCGTTATGCATTTTATACATTCATCTTAGTTTATTTATAATTCTTGATTTTTGATCGGATGACATGCGTGTCGGATTCGTACGGTGATAATGTTACTAGCTTCGAATGCTTCGGTTTCGATTCTAGCTAATCGCTTCTAAATATATTTTTTTTTTTTTTACTTATGAAATCACGAGTCTATAATAATATATGTGAAACCTGGAAATATTATCATAGCATAATTAAGCGTATGACCGGGCAAAGCCGGTTGCCCCCCTCCCTCCACTACTGTCGAGATAAAAGGCTTCTGTTTTATACTGGGATAGTTTCACAGATACTAATAGCTGTATATGCATAAAAATGTTTAGGCGGGAAAGCATAAGCGTAATCAACAATGAGTAACTGTTAGATTCTTTGCTATGCTTGCTTAGTTCATAGCGCTGTAGTTATAATTGTATTAAAAACATCTCAGTAGCCTTGACATTCAGTTTCCAAACAAAAACATTTTCTAAAAGCCAGTGTCACAATTGAATGACTCGAGCTGTAACAGTGGTATAGTGACCTAAATTTTTTTTTTTTGAAAGGCCACGATTTAAGAGAAAACGATTCGGATCGCGATGAGTGTTGCGATGAGTGTTGTGATGGAGCAAGTGATAGTGAGTGGGACAGAAGAAAAGATCGATATATGCTGTTGCACAACAGCCTGCTGCAAGATAATATCGATCATCACTATAATTCAAATGGTAGGCCGAACGTCGATTATCTTCTTACAGGGGAGGAGCAGTCTGAATTTGATAAATGTTTTCTGTTGCATTTAATGTGCTGGATATGGACATGTTCATGTTTGTGTAGAGGGTACAGTATAACAACTCGAACGGTATCCTCTTCTGTCTCCGTCAAAGCAGAGGTCTAGGAGAAAGATACATCTTTATATAAAACATGGGGCGACTGTTGATTTATATGATTTAAACCTTATTTTTTAGCTAGTGCGCCGGTCAGTAGATGGGATTATTTCTTTGCAAAACTTTTATGTAAGAAAGCTTCATGCACGGATATTGCGTAACTATTTAAAAATTGTGTGTACTTACAGCAGTAGCAGTGAATAAAGAAAGTGTTACACTAAAAGGGAATATAGCTATATATATATATAGTGCGAGACCTAATATGAAGGAGACTTTTCTGAATCCTTTCTTTGATCGAGAGAGTAGAGGTTAATGCACCAGCTTTCATGTGACACTGATACTCCCACGCTTGGGGAAATTGTGGCTTTGTAAAAATACATAATCCTCTCTCTTGGGAGTAAATTTCTAGTACGGTAGAGAATCCCCAACTATTTTGCAGCAGCTTTGGCAATGTTCGCAATGTATTTATTTCACTTCATGCTGCCAGGAAATGTCAAACAAAGGAAGTTGCAACAATGAGCTCTCAAGTAGACTGTTATTACTCATGGCAATCGGCGCATTTATATAGGAATGTGTATATCAATATAAATAGATAGTTAGGTATAGCTACTCACCACAAGACCGCCTATGCAGCCACCCAAGATTATGCTTTGTGCCTGGTGGACAAGTGGTTCATTACGATCTGCTTCCAATGGACCAAACCGTCACTGGAGATCTATACTGTTAGAATCATGCGCAACTGGCGTTGAGCAAGAGAAGGCCAGCACAGGTGAACCACAAACATATTATTTTTTCCATAGCTAAGTCAGGCCGCATGACACGCAAGTGCTCAGAAATACAATATAGCAACTTGTATCAGAGACTTTGTACTATCTACCTTATTTACCTGACCTCGCTCCATCCGATTACACCTTCAACTTTTTGCATAATAATCTTCAGAAGAAATCCTTCACGTATAAAGCAGATATAAATTCCCTCCGAGATTTACGATAATGGAATTGAAAAGCTGGAGATATGTAGGCAGAAGCATTTTCATTTTTTTTCTTTAAAAATGAACACACGTTTCCGGTTTCTTTGTCGCTGTTTGGTATAATTATAAACACTTTTTTAAGCTGTTTGATATAATTATAAACACTTTTGTTTGATACAATTCTAAACACTATTCAATTTAATTATAAACACTTTTCCGGTTACTTTGTAGCTATTTAATATAATTATAAGCACTTTTGTGCGTGTTACTGTTAAATCATTATTAAAATGTGTCAATTTAAAAAATCTTAAAAATTACTTACGAAAAATTTGGATCTAAACACTTTTTACCTTGTTAAGAACATGTCCCAATGTTCTACTGAACGAACTGGCAAACCAGTATAAAACATTATTACGCACAAAGAGTTATAAAACGGCTAGATTTGTTTTAATATATCAAGAAACGTTTACGCGCGCGTGTGTGTACCTATTTGTGTTCGTTGTTCTATGTTTCTTGCGTTGTCATGTTTAAAATACATGCGAACATTTAATTATAATATAGACGGCCCCAAATTCACTAATAATATTATGTTTTATTCTGATAAAATTAAAAGAAAATTATTTGCAACATAATAAGTTTAATAAATTATGCTTTCCCCGAACACACACACACACACACGCACACAGACATATATATATATATATATATATATATATATATATATATATATATATATATATATATATATATATGATTGACGCTCCCCCCGAGTAGAGATTCTTTGCAACATGTATTAGTTAACATAACGGAAAACTTAAAAACTATTATCTTTGGTCCCTCAACAAAATTCGGGTGGACTTATAAATTCACCCTTGTCTGTTCGTCCGTTTTCTCAATAATTACGCCTTGGAATAAAAAAAAATGCACAAACATTAAAATTGGTATGAGTGAAATAATAAAAGAACGGATTTTTCGGGAAAACTTCGGTGCCCCCCACCCCGGGTTAAAATGTCTAAAATTGAAACTTTCGTGCTTATTAAAAAAAATTGATGCCTTGGATTTTTATAAAACTTTCTGAAAAGTTGTAACTAACGGATTTCTTTATAATTTTGTTTGTCTAAACTTCTCGATAACTCTTGGGTAGGCCCCAGGGGCTCTTTTAGGGCTAATAAATACCCTCCATTTTTGGAACTATTTTACAACATTTGTCCCAAATTTTCTATGCCTATTTAGCAGTTCTGAACTCAAATGTAAATATGTTAAGGCCTTGGGGATTTTAGGGGCTAATTGAGTGGGGCGTAAATAGTGGACTTATTCATTTCTTTTTTTGCATGGTGCAGAACTCAAATTTACATTTTTAAGGCCTAAAACACAACCATCTGTTCATTTTCAGGATTTGATGTCCGCTGAGGACTTTTTGGACTTAATCGGGAAAGGGCAAATGCTGAACTTTGTTATTTCTTTTCATGCCTCGTTCACTGTGCACTCACGGGGAACCATGCGTGCTTCACTTGTTTCTATTACACTTTCGTATCTAATTTATCTTAAATTTGTTGCTAGTGCTGATCAACTTTGAGTGGTCGTTATCTCTTATTGTTTGCGTTTACAAACCATAATTACTCACTGAGTTTTCGAGAATGCATATTTCAAAATTCATAAGAATATATTTATAAAAACATAAGAATTATTTTTTAATTCATATGTGCCCCTCAAACTTAGAAATTACACATTAAATTGTGTTTACACTATCGTAGTTGTTAGAATATATATTCAAAAATTCATAATGATCCGTTAATTAGTTTAAAAGATACACCTGTATGTAGATATGTAAAAAAATATATAGCTATACCTAACTATCTATTTATATTGATAGATATATAGATTTCTATATAAATCCACCGATTGTCATGAGTAATAACAACCTACTCGAGAGCTCATTAATTCAACTCCCTTTGTTTGACATTTCCTGGCAGCATGAAGTGATACAAATACATTGCGAACATTGGCAAAGCTGCTGCAAAATAGTTGGGGCTTCTCTACCGTACTAGAAATTTACTCCCGAGAGAGAGGATCATGTATTTTTACAAAGCCATAATTTTCCCAAGCGTGGGAGTATCAGTGTCACATGAAAGCTGGTGCATTAACCTCTACTCTCTCGCCCAGTGACAGGATTCAGAAAAGTCTCCTACATATTAGGGTTCGCACTGTCAACCAAACTCCAATCTCTGTTCCATCGCTGCAATATTGCATACCTTTTACTATTTTGCAAATATTCTAATTAAATGCAGTCCGACCAACTTATGCACTCGTCGATCGTCAACTTAAATACAACCGACTAACACGGCAAGCAGCAAAATCCCACCTTTACACTATAGTGACAGTAAACGCCGGAAAGGTTTCTATGCTAATATTTTTTACTAGGGTCAAGAAAGAGTCTCAAATCAATGTTTCATCTCTCTGCCAATTTTAATCGTTCTTAAATGAAATGCACTGTTATAAACTTATAGCACACATACTCTCTCAACACAAAACCCCGATTAACTCTATTAGCAGTAAAAGCCCACCACGCCACTGTTAAGTTTCTTACATACCTAAACGCCTTATACTTAATATTTTCTTACATACCTAAACGCCTTATACTTAATATTTTCTTACATACGTAAACGCCTTATACTTAATATTTTCTTACATACGTAAACGCCTTATACTTAATATTTTCTTACATGCCTAAACGCCTTATACTTAATATTTTCCCCTTGAACTGCTAGATTTTGAAATTCCTTCTTTATTTTCTGCTTCCCTGAATGTACTAACATGTAGAAGTTAAAATGGTTTGGTTTGGTTGACTTTGGTTGTTTCACAACATATCAACCCTTTTCGACTTATTTAATGACGAATCCAATTATTTCTTTAAAATCGTATTCATGCTGCATCCAGTTATTTTGTAGAAGGTTTTTATTCTGCAAGCTCTTTGTATCTTCAATTGCTAGTTTGCTGTGTTTGGTTTGGTTGTTTTATAGTGGATTTTATCGTTTTTGTTCTCTGCCCTGCAGAACATGAATGAGTTTTGCAATGAGAGAGGAGAAAGGGTTACAGTGTTTATGTTTGGTACGTTTTATGTAACGGAAACCGGCCAGGAAGTTGGGAAGGTTAAAAGAAAAAAGGAAAATGGGAAGAAGGAGGAAGAGGGAAAAGGTGAGTTGTTTTTGTTTTTTAGTTGTTATTTTTTATTTTTATTTTAGTTTTGTAGAACATAATTAAGTTTGGCAAAAAGAAGTAGCAATACAAGAAGCATGTTAGGTGCATTTCGTCTCAGGAATCCAATATCTTCAGACAGCCTGATTTGGTAACACTAGAAATATAATGTGAACAGACATATCGCTGATCAACTTCATATATACTCCTTTGCAGACATACTCCCAAATAATAGCATCTTACGCTCAACTTGCGTACACCTAGTCGCACGTGAAAAAGAGTAAAAACATCTTTCCTATATTAGTTTAGTATTTATAAATGCGCATCTTGTTTTACGAAGGTGAATTTTATCTGCTCTCGCCTCTTATCATACGGCATAATTACGTTGACACACGGGTTGTCGTTAAATCATGCCCAGATATCACAACAGTACTCCATCCTTGGGCGTACTTGACTCTTATACAGGTTGAGTACTGCATATCTACTGTGGCGTTAGAACGATTACACCATTTTCCCAACAGCACTGAAAACGGATTTGATGTACGTGTTTCATCTCAAATCAGGTGTAAAAGTCAAGCCCAAATGTTTGTCACAACATGGAACCTCTTCAAGATGACAGCCATTCATTTCAATTGATGCCAGGCGAGGATCAGAGCGTTGATGATGGAAAGATAGATGCTTGGTCCTAGATGCATTATAATTAATTAGCCACCCCTTTCCCCATTGCACCACAAGATCAGAGGGGAGAGAATAAGAGAGAACGTGGTCGCCTACTGCCTTTGAATTATTGCCATAGATGGTTGTGTCGTCAGCATAACTGTCTACAAATGATTTTATGATGTGATTTGGGAGATCAGTGATGTAGATCAGGAAGAATGTTGCGCCCAGGATGGACACCTAAGGGACTCCAGCATAAACACTGTGATCCTCTGATTTCTGCCCATCAATTATAAAGTTTATGAACTTATAAGATAAATTATTCAATAATAGAAAAGACATTTCCAGCTATACCCTAGCTGGAGATTTTGTGGAGTAGATCTTAAGGCCATACCCTATCAAAAGGCCAAAGGGCAAGTGTTGTTGCAGAAAACGTATCGTCAGCATTCCATCATGAATGTGCACGTATCATGCAATAAGTTTACTCCGCCTGAAAAGAGAAAGTAATGCCTGGGATTATGCCATCTTGAGACAATACCAGGAAAGTATGATGGTTTGTATAACATCCAATCACATAGAAGTAATGATTCATTTTTTGATTATTTTCCTTTGCTAAGGGATATTATTATTATATCAGAAACAATGCGTCCAGGCATTACCTCCAACATGTATCATAAGGAGGATTATTCAACTCGTTGTCTGAGGTAACTTTATTACATAAGGAATCTCATCACTTATGAGGGGATGTAGAGAGTATCTAGGAAAGCTAATCTTTCTGTAGTGAAATCATAACTTCACCACCACGGCAAGCTTTAACGAATTCTATGTCTAGTAGACGCAGAGAGACATTTAAAATACAACCTTTTCAGCCATCAACAAGTTTTTTTACTTTCGCCATCAAAACCACCATAGTCTAGGCGATTATTAAAATGACTTGTCTCAATGTCGCGTGCAGTTCTAGAATTTCCACTCTCGAAAGCTTTATTTTCAGTAAGAATAGATCATTGCTATTGGTATGAGTCACCTCCACCAGACACTGCTGACGGCTATACCTAGGCTTGTTGTAGGTCGTTGACTTCTACAATTCCAATTTACGACCTCTGTATCAGATCATTTCGTCGTGGGAGGATGATAAAATGACGACAGCCGTGTGACATTGTGTCATGTGCAATCTGTGGGAAAAATAGAAAGGTAAACCTTCGCATGATAGCTTAGATTACGTCAAACATATAGATTTTATTTATTAGTTGAATAAAGCTTATCGACTTACGGGGAAATCGTGTTTCCTGTAACGTATTAGATAAGTATTGTGACGTCATTTGAACTGTATATTATGGCAATTGTCAACACGAATGTCGAAGATATAGCAAACAGGTGTTCAGTTGAGTAAGACAACTCGATTGTTTACTGATCGTGATAAAATGAAAACTATATATATATATATATATATATATATATAGTCTGTTTGTTTTACAGATATTATAGGTTACATATGTGCATACAGATTTCATAGAAATCCCAATTCAAAGAAAACGCCTAAAAAAGAATCGATATTTAGTTTAAAAATAGTTTGTGATGGATATTTCAGGCTTGGATCGTGATTGTAGGAGGAATCGGAAAAAACATCCGGAGGATTTATGGAGTGGTTAACATAGTTACTATTATCATTAACAATTGAGAAGGGGGGGGGATTTAGAACGGAGATAAAAATAGGTTTGAGAGTTTACTTGAGGAAGAGTTCGTTTATGGTTAGGATTATTAGGAACAACAGGGGCAGTATGTGGATGTGGTTCGGTTATGGGACAAGCATTGATTACATCTTTGTGGATGCAACTATTACCTAAAAGGCAGTTCAATTTGTTCTGGCAATTACAATTAGTGGTGGGTGTACAGCGGGTAGGGCCAGATTGAGCAATTCTAAATTTTTATTATTAGATGCTATTATTATTTGGGCTATATTAAGCATAGTAGAGTAATTGAATTTTCGTTTTAAATAGTGCTATATATATATGAGGGTGTTAAATTATGTTTCTACGATTCTAAAGAAATCCTTCGGTACATAAGTTAGGACGTTAGTGCTAATGGGGGGGTTAAACCATATATTTTTCTTCTTTCTTAATCTGTTTGGTGGTACAGAGTGGTGGGGGAACATTCGGTCGAGAAGACTTGATATTTATATGGGGTAATTAAATTAATATTTGAATTTGGGGAGAAGTTTTGATTTTTTTCTTTTTCGTATCATATTAGGTGTAATTATGGAATTACGGCGGTTTGGGGGAAGTTTGTCTTAGGTAAATTTAATCTCAGAATATCACGAATTGAATATTACATTATTGAAAACGGTAAAGTTTAAATCGAAATTTTGTTTGTCGGCTGATAGCTTTGATATTCTGTTTGAAACTGAAGAAGTATTGGTTTTAGAATCGAATTAGGGTGGTTTGAAGTGTAGCCTCTTAATGGTGCTATTATATTCCCTGGGTTTAGTAATAAGGAAAACGTCCTCCTTATATAGTCCTCCATGAATAGATTTTAATACGAGCTTGCGCTTTTTTTCAAGAAATATAGACCGACTAAATCTGTGATCTACGCAGCGTCAGAGTGTAGTATTGTATTTGGCAACGCCTTTCTTTAGTTTTTCAAAGGAATTGATAACTATAGGAGGCATGGGAAATTGTTTATTTTCGACCAGTGGACGAATTTTGTATGAATACTTTGGTATCCATTTCGCGTAGCACGAAAACATTCCAAGACATCTCTTTAACGAATCTAGATTCGAATGAGGAGTCATTTGTAAAAGAGGTTTCAAATGCTCAGGATTTAGTTGTATAGTCCCGTTACAAATTTGGTGCCCAAGCAAATTAATGGAATGAAGTGAAAACTTTGATTTTTCTCGGTATATTTCGAGATTATATATCGAGGCAGCCTATAAAAAACATTCCAAATTAACGTCATGTTCCTCCTGAGTTTTACCGCAAATCGTAATACCATCTATATATGAATGAGTTCCAGATAATTTGTCAGATATGAAAGAATTCATAAACCGTTGAAAAGCAGACACCTGATTAGTGACACCTGATTAGTGACACCTGATTAGTGACACCTGATTAGTGACACCTCATTAGTGACACCTGATTAGTGACACCTCATTAGTGACACCTCATTAGTGACACCTCATTAGTAACACCTGATTAGTGACACCTCATTAGTGACACCTCATTAGTGACACCTCATTAGTGACACCTCATTAGTGACACCTCATTAGTGACACCTCATTAGTGACACCTGATTAGTGACACCTCATTAGTGACACCTCATTAGTGACACCTCATTAGTGACACCTCATTAGTGACACCTCATTAGTGACACCTCATTAGTGACACCTCATTAGTGACACCTGATTAGTGACACCTGATTAGTGACACCTCATTAGTGACACCTGATTAGTGACACCTCATTAGTGACACCTCATTAGTGACACCTCATTAGTGACACCTCATTAGTGACACCTCATTAGTGACACCTGATTAGTGACACCTCATTAGTGACACCTGATTAGTGACACCTCATTAGTGACACCTCATTAGTGACACCTCATTAGTGACACCTCATTAGTTACACCTGATTAGTGACACCTGATTAGTGACACCTCATTAGTGACACCTGATTAGTGACACCTCATTAGTGACACCTCATTAGTGACACCTCATTAGTGACACCTCATTAGTGACACCTGATTAGTGACACCTGATTAGTGACACCTGATTAGTGACACCTCATTAGTGACACCTCATTAGTGACACCTCATTAGTGACACCTGATTAGTGACACCTCATTAGTGACACCTCATTAGTGACACCTCATTAGTGACACCTCATTAGTGACACCTCATTAGTGACACCTCATTAGTGACACCTCATTAGTGACACCTGATTAGTGACACCTCATTAGTGACACCTCATTAGTGACACCTGATTAGTGACACCTGATTAGTGACACCTCATTAGTGACACCTCATTAGTGACACCTCATTAGTGACACCTCATTAGTGACACCTCATTAGTGACACCTCATTAGTGACACCTGATTAGTGACACCTCATTAGTGACACCTGATTAGTGACACCTCATTAGTGACACCTCATTAGTGACACCTCATTAGTGACACCTGATTAGTGACACCTCATTAGTGACACCTCATTAGTGACACCTCATTAGTGACACCTGATTAGTGACACCTCATTAGTGACACCTCATTAGTGACACCTGATTAGTGACACCTCATTAGTGACACCTCATTAGTGACACCTCATTAGTGACACCTCATTAGTGACACCTGATTAGTGACACCTCATTAGTGACACCTGATTAGTGACACCTCATTAGTGACACCTGATTAGTGACACCTCATTAGTGACACCTCATTAGTGACACCTCATTAGTGACACCTGATTAGTGACACCTCATTAGTGACACCTGATTAGTGACACCTCATTAGTGACACCTCATTAGTGACACCTCATTAGTGACACCTCATTAGTGACACCTCATTAGTGACACCTCATTAGTGACACCTCATTAGTGACACCTCATTAGTGACACCTCATTAGTGACACCTGATTAGTGACACCTGATTAGTGACACCTCATTAGTGACACCTCATTAGTGACACCTCATTAGTGACACCTCATTAGTGACACCTCATTAGTGACACCTCATTAGTGACACCTCATTAGTGACACCTGATTAGTGACACCTCATTAGTGATACCTGATTAGTGACACCTGATTAGTGACACCTCATTAGTGACACCTCATTAGTGACACCTGATTAGTGACACCTCATTAGTGACACCTCATTAGTGACACCTAATTAGTGACACCTGATTAGTGACACCTGATTAGTGACACCTCATTAGTGACACCTGATTAGTGACACCTCATTATTGACACCTGATTAGTGACACCTGATTAGTGACACCTCATTAGTGACACCTGATTAGTGACACCTCATTAGTGACACCTCATTAGTGACACCTCATTAGTGACACCTCATTAGTGACACCTCATTAGTGACACCTCATTAGTGACACCTGATTAGTGACACCTCATTAGTGACACCTGATTAGTGACACCTGATTAGTGACACCTCATTAGTGACACCTCATTAGTGACACCTCATTAGTGACACCTCATTAGTGACACCTCATTAGTGACACCTCATTAGTGACACCTCATTAGTGACACCTGATTAGTGACACCTCATTAGTGACACCTCATTAGTGACACCTCATTAGTGACACCTGATTAGTGACACCTCATTAGTGACACCTCATTAGTGACACCTCATTAGTGACACCTCATTAGTGACACCTCATTAGTGACACCTCATTAGTGACACCTGATTAGTGACACCTCATTAGTGACACCTCATTAGTGACACCTGATTAGTGACACCTCATTAGTGACACCTAATTAGTGACACCTCATTAGTGACACCTCATTAGTGACACCTCATTAGTGACACCTCATTAGTGACACCTCATTAGTGACACCTCATTAGTGACACCTCATTAGTGACACCTCATTAGTGACACCTCATTAGTGACACCTCATTAGTGACACCTGATTAGTGACACCTCATTAGTGACACCTGATTAGTGACACCTCATTAGTGACACCTCATTAGTGACACCTCATTAGTGACACCTCATTAGTGACACCTCATTAGTGACACCTCATTAGTGACACCTCATTAGTGACACCTCATTAGTGACACCTCATTAGTGACACCTCATTAGTGACACCTCATTAGTGACACCTCATTAGTGACACCTCATTAGTGACACCTCATTAGTGACACCTCATTAGTGACACCTCATTAGTGACACCTCATTAGTGACACCTCATTAGTGACACCTCATTAGTGACACCTCATTAGTGACACCTCATTAGTGACACCTCATTAGTGACACCTCATTAGTGACACCTCATTAGTGACACCTCATTAGTGACACCTCATTAGTGACACCTCATTAGTGACACCTCATTAGTGACACCTCATTAGTGACACCTCATTAGTGACACCTCATTAGTGACACCTCATTAGTGACACCTCATTAGTGACACCTCATTAGTGACACCTCATTAGTGACACCTCATTAGTGACACCTCATTAGTGACACCTCATTAGTGACACCTGATTAGTGACACCTCATTAGTGACACCTCATTAGTGACACCTCATTAGTGACACCTCATTAGTGACACCTCATTAGTGACACTTCATTAGTGACACCTGATTAGTGACACCTGATTAGTGACACCTCATTAGTGACACCTCATTAGTGACACCTCATTAGTGACACCTGATTAGTGACACCTCATTAGTGACACCTCATTAGTGACACCTCATTAGTGACACCTCATTAGTGACACCTCATTAGTGACACCTCATTAGTGACACCTCATTAGTGACACCTGATTAGTGACACCTCATTAGTGACACCTGATTAGTGACACCTCATTAGTGACACCTCATTAGTGACACCTCATTAGTGACACCTCATTAGTGACACCTCATTAGTGACACCTCATTAGTGACACCTGATTAGTGACACCTCATTAGTGACACCTCATTAGTGACACCTCATTAGTGACACCTCATTAGTGACACCTCATTAGTGTACCTCATTAGTGACACCTCATTAGTGACACCTGATTAGTGACACCTGATTAGTGACACCTCATTAGTGACACCTCATTAGTGACACCTCATTAGTGACACCTGATTAGTGACACCTCATTAGTGACACCTCATTAGTGACACCTCATTAGTGACACCTCATTAGTGACACCTCATTAGTGACACCTCATTAGTGACACCTGATTAGTGACACCTCATTAGTGACACCTCATTAGTGACACCTCATTAGTGACACCTCATTAGTGACACCTCATTAGTGACACCTCATTAGTGACACCTCATTAGTGACACCTGATTAGTGACACCTCATTAGTGATACCTGATTAGTGACACCTGATTAGTGACACCTCATTAGTGACACCTCATTAGTGACACCTGATTAGTGACACCTCATTAGTGACACCTAATTAGTGACACCTGATTAGTGACACATGATTAGTGACACCTCATTAGTGACACCTGATTAGTGACACCTCATTAGTGACACCTGATTAGTGACACCTCATTAGTGACACCTCATTAGTGACACCTCATTAGTGACACCTCATTAGTTACACCTGATTAGTGACACCTGATTAGTGACACCTCATTAGTGACACCTGATTAGTGACACCTCATTAGTGACACCTCATTAGTGACACCTCATTAGTGACACCTCATTAGTGACACCTGATTAGTGACACCTCATTAGTGACACCTGATTAGTGACACCTCATTAGTGACACCTCATTAGTGACACCTGATTAGTGACACCTCATTAGTGACACCTCATTAGTGACACCTCATTAGTGACACCTCATTAGTGACACCTCATTAGTGACACCTCATTAGTGACACCTCATTAGTGACACCTCATTAGTGACACCTCATTAGTGACACCTCATTAGTGACACCTCATTAGTGACACCTCATTAGTGACACCTCATTAGTGACACCTGATTAGTGACACCTGATTAGTGACACCTCATTAGTGACACCTGATTAGTGACACCTCATTAGTGACACCTCATTAGTGACACCTCATTAGTGACACCTCATTAGTGACACCTCATTAGTGACACCTCATTAGTGACACCTCATTAGTGACACCTGATTAGTGACACCTCATTAGTGACACCTCATTAGTGACACCTCATTAGTGACACCTCATTAGTTACACCTGATTAGTGACACCTGATTAGTGACACCTCATTAGTGACACCTGATTAGTGACACCTCATTAGTGACACCTCATTAGTGACACCTCATTAGTGACACCTGATTAGTGACACCTGATTAGTGACACCTCATTAGTGACACCTGATTAGTGACACCTCATTAGTGACACCTCATTAGTGACACCTCATTAGTGACACCTGATTAGTGACACCTCATTAGTGACACCTCATTAGTGACACCTCATTAGTGACACCTCATTAGTGACACCTCATTAGTGACACCTGATTAGTGACACCTCATTAGTGACACCTGATTAGTGACACCTCATTAGTGACACCTCATTAGTGACACCTGATTAGTGACACCTGATTAGTGACACCTCATTAGTGACACCTCATTAGTGACACCTCATTAGTGACACCTCATTAGTGACACCTCATTAGTGACACCTCATTAGTGACACCTCATTAGTGACACCTGATTAGTGACACCTCATTAGTGACACCTCATTAGTGACACCTGATTAGTGACACCTGATTAGTGACACCTCATTAGTGACACCTCATTAGTGACACCTCATTAGTGACACCTGATTAGTGACACCTCATTAGTGACACCTCATTAGTGACACCTGATTAGTGACACCTCATTAGTGACACCTCATTAGTGACACCTCATTAGTGACACCTCATTAGTGACACCTGATTAGTGACACCTCATTAGTGACACCTGATTAGTGACACCTCATTAGTGACACCTGATTAGTGACACCTCATTAGTGACACCTCATTAGTGACACCTCATTAGTGACACCTGATTAGTGACACCTGATTAGTGACACCTGATTAGTGACACCTCATTAGTGACACCTCATTAGTGACACCTCATTAGTGACACCTGATTAGTGACACCTGATTAGTGACACCTCATTAGTGACACCTCATTAGTGACACCTGATTAGTGACACCTGATTAGTGACACCTCATTAGTGACACCTCATTAGTGACACCTCATTAGTGACACCTCATTAGTGACACCTCATTAGTGACACCTCATTAGTGACACCTCATTAGTGACACCTCATTAGTGACACCTGATTAGTGACACCTGATTAGTGACACCTCATTAGTGACACCTCATTAGTGACACCTCATTAGTGACACCTCATTAGTGACACCTGATTAGTGACACCTGATTAGTGACACCTGATTAGTGACACCTCATTAGTGACACCTCATTAGTGACACCTCATTAGTGACACCTCATTAGTGACACCTCATTAGTGACACCTCATTAGTGACACCTCATTAGTGACACCTCATTAGTGACACCTCATTAGTGACACCTCATTAGTGACACCTCATTAGTGACACCTGATTAGTGACACCTCATTAGTGACACCTCATTAGTGACACCTCATTAGTGACACCTCATTAGTGACACCTCATTAGTGACACCTCATTAGTGACACCTCATTAGTGACACCTCATTAGTGACACCTGATTAGTGACACCTCATTAGTGACACCTCATTAGTGACACCTCATTAGTGACACCTCATTAGTGACACCTGATTAGTGACACCTCATTAGTGACACCTCATTAGTGACACCTGATTAGTGACACCTGATTAGTGACACCTCATTAGTGACACCTCATTAGTGACACCTCATTAGTGACACCTCATTAGTGACACCTCATTAGTGACACCTCATTAGTGACACCTCATTAGTGACACCTCATTAGTGACACCTCATTAGTGACACCTGATTAGTGACACCTCATTAGTGACACCTCATTAGTGACACCTCATTAGTGACACCTCATTAGTGACACCTCATTAGTGACACCTCATTAGTGACACCTGATTAGTGACACCTGATTAGTGACACCTCATTAGTGACACCTCATTAGTGACACCTCATTAGTGACACCTCATTAGTGACACCTCATTAGTGACACCTCATTAGTGACACCTCATTAGTGACACCTCATTAGTGACACCTCATTAGTGACACCTCATTAGTGACACCTGATTAGTGACACCTCATTAGTGACACCTCATTAGTGACACCTCATTAGTGACACCTCATTAGTGACACCTCATTAGTGACACCTCATTAGTGACACCTCATTAGTGACACCTCATTAGTGACACCTCATTAGTGACACCTCATTAGTGACACCTGATTAGTGACACCTCATTAGTGACACCTCATTAGTGACACCTCATTAGTGACACCTCATTAGTGACACCTGATTAGTGACACCTCATTAGTGACACCTCATTAGTGACACCTCATTAGTGACACCTGATTAGTGACACCTGATTAGTGACACCTCATTAGTGACACCTCATTAGTGACACCTCATTAGTGACACCTCATTAGTGACACCTGATTAGTGACACCTGATTAGTGACACCTGATTAGTGACACCTCATTAGTGACACCTCATTAGTGACACCTCATTAGTGACACCTCATTAGTGACACCTCATTAGTGACACCTGATTAGTGACACCTCATTAGTGACACCTGATTAGTGACACCTCATTAGTGACACCTCATTAGTGACACCTCATTAGTGACACCTCATTAGTGACACCTCATTAGTGACACCTGATTAGTGACACCTGATTAGTGACACCTCATTAGTGACACCTCATTAGTGACACCTCATTAGTGACACCTCATTAGTGACACCTCATTAGTGACACCTCATTAGTGACACCTCATTAGTGACACCTCATTAGTGACACCTCATTAGTGACACCTCATTAGTGACACCTCATTAGTGACACCTCATTAGTGACACCTGATTAGTGACACCTCATTAGTGACACCTGATTAGTGACACCTGATTAGTGACACCTCATTAGTGACACCTCATTAGTGACACCTCATTAGTGACACCTCATTAGTGACACCTCATTAGTGACACCTCATTAGTGACACCTCATTAGTGACACCTCATTAGTGACACCTCATTAGTGACACCTCATTAGTGACACATCATTAGTGACACCTGATTAGTGACACCTGATTAGTGACACCTCATTAGTGACACCTCATTAGTGACACCTGATTAGTGACACCTGATTAGTGACACCTCATTAGTGACACCTCATTAGTGACACCTCATTAGTGACACCTGATTAGTGACACCTCATTAGTGACACCTCATTAGTGACACCTGATTAGTGACACCTCATTAGTGACACCTCATTAGTGACACCTCATTAGTGACACCTCATTAGTGACACCTCATTAGTGACACCTGATTAGTGACACCTCATTAGTGACACCTCATTAGTGACACCTCATTAGTGACACCTCATTAGTGACACCTCATTAGTGACACCTCATTAGTGACACCTCATTAGTGACACCTGATTAGTGACACCTCATTAGTGACACCTCATTAGTGACACCTCATTAGTGACACCTCATTAGTGACACCTCATTAGTGACACCTCATTAGTGACACCTCATTAGTTACACCTCATTAGTGACACCTCATTAGTGACACCTCATTAGTGACACCTCATTAGTGACACCTAATTAGTGACACCTCATTAGTGACACCTCATTAGTGACACCTCATTAGTGACACCTGATTAGTGACACCTCATTAGTGACACCTCATTAGTGACACCTGATTAGTGACACCTCATTAGTGACACCTCATTAGTGACACCTCATTAGTGACACCTCATTAGTGACACCTCATTAGTGACACCTGATTAGTGACACCTGATTAGTGACACCTCATTAGTGACACCTCATTAGTGACACCTCATTAGTGACACCTGATTAGTGACACCTCATTAGTGACACCTCATTAGTGACACCTCATTAGTGACACCTCATTAGTGACACCTCATTAGTGACACCTCATTAGTGACACCTGATTAGTGACACCTCATTAGTGACACCTGATTAGTGACACCTCATTAGTGACACCTCATTAGTGACACCTCATTAGTGACACCTCATTAGTGACACCTCATTAGTGACACCTCATTAGTGACACCTCATTAGTGACACCTCATTAGTGACACCTCATTAGTGACACCTCATTAGTGACACCTCATTAGTGTACCTCATTAGTGACACCTCATTAGTGACACCTGATTAGTGACACCTGATTAGTGACACCTCATTAGTGACACCTCATTAGTGACACCTGATTAGTGACACCTCATTAGTGACACCTCATTAGTGACACCTCATTAGTGACACCTCATTAGTGACACCTCATTAGTGACACCTCATTAGTGACACCTCATTAGTGACACCTCATTAGTTACACCTGATTAGTGACACCTCATTAGTGACACCTGATTAGTGACACCTCATTAGTGACACCTCATTAGTGACACCTCATTAGTGACACCTCATTAGTGACACCTCATTAGTGACACCTCATTAGTGACACCTCATTAGTGACACCTCATTAGTGACACCTCATTAGTGACACCTCATTAGTGACACCTCATTAGTGACACCTCATTAGTGACACCCATCGGCATTCGTTTGAATTGGTACAAAAGCTTTCCCTATGTTTGAATAGACTTTATGTAAATTTTCAAATGTTCAGACCAAAAATTGGCTAAGAGGTCATTTTCTTTTACTTTGACCCCAATTTTTCCCTATTAACATTTAGTCTTTTAGATTCTAATCAAATTAAAAATTTTGGTTCATGTCCATGTAACCTACATATAAAATTTCAAGTCTTCAGACCCAAAATTGGCAGAGGAGTTTGGTAGAATTTTCAAAGGTAAAATCGTGAACTTTAAACCCTTGGTAGCCAAATTTCTGGCCGAAAACCGATTAAAATGATTTTCCCATATCTTAATGGCCCTTATGCCAGTCTCAAGTCTCCAGATTGAAAATTTATAGTTATTGCTGAGGGAAATGTACACACGCAGACACACGCACACCTACAGAGAATTTCAGTTTTATAGATATAATAGCATTTAAGTCCGACGTTGCCCAGGTGTTTGGATGTGTGTGTTGAGCAAAAAAAAAAAGTGGTAGTAGGAAGGTAGGCTCGAACCCGAACCGCTAAGGAAGAAACGAACGTGGAAAAAAACCTGACGTCTTTGCTGTTACGACTACTGCCAAACCGGAACGTACATATTTTTAAATTACGGCTAGACAATCGAAAGGAAAGGATGACTTTCAAAAATATCCACGACAAAAGCGACCCATCCTATAGAAAAAGTTCCCAGTTGAAGGTGAAGATATTACTGTTTTTAGCCACTTTTTCGATATTTGTTGTCTGAAAGGCCGACCTTCAAAACAATACTGATCTTGGTAAAATCCGACGCCTCTGTCGAAAGTTTTAGGAAGACATGCAAACATACATACCCACATACATACATACATACATACATACATACATACATACATACATACATACATACATACACACACACACATGTATATATATATATATATATATATATATATATATATATATATATATATGTATATTGGAAAATAAAAATATTCGACCCTAACCGATCCGACTCGAAATTTGATGTATAGGGTATTGAGATTTGGGAAAGTCTATGTGATCGGTTTTCGGCCAGAGATTTGGCGATTAACGGGTCAAAGTTCAACGATTTGACCTTTGAAAACTCTACCAAACTCCTCCGACAATTTGAGGTCTAAACACTTGAAATTTTAAATATAGATTCCTTGGACATGGATCTAAGTTAATAACTTGATTGGAGCCCAAAAGAATAAATGTTAAGGGTTCATAATAGGGGTGAAATTTAAAAAAAATAACCGTTTTTTTTGGCTCCACATACACCTCCAAACACCCGGACAACGCCGGGCCGAAATGCTAGTATATATATAAAAGTGAACGTGCCTGTGTGTCTGTGTGTCTGTGTGTCTGTCTGTGTGTTTGTCTGTGTACATTTCCCTACGCAATAACTCTGTTAATTTTTAGTCTACAGACTCGAAATTTGATATACATGGTACTGAGATTTGGGAAAATCACCGTTATCTATTTTCGGCCAGAAATTTGGAAAGAGGTCAAAGTTCAACGAATTGACCTTTGAAAACTCCTCCTACAATTTTGGGTCTAAACACTTGAAATTTTACATATAGGTTCCTTGGACATGGATTCTATTTAATAACTTGATTTGAGCCAAACACGATAAATTTTAATGGGTCATAATAGTTAAAAAAAATTACTGTTTTTTTTAATTTTTTTTTTGTTGCTCAGCATACACCACCAAACACCCGGGCAACGCCGCAGACTAGTAATATATATATATATATATATATATATATATATATATATATATATATATATATATATATATATATATATATATATACAAACACGCACATATATACATATACATATATATACACATATCTATATTATTGTAAAGAAGAAACTGTGTGTGTGTGTGTGTGTGTGAATTTGTTTCCTATCGACTCAGAAACAGCGGAGCAGATTTTTTATTTCACATGGAAAGTTCTTGGTGTATTTGAGAGTGTTCTCACCTAGATGTTTTGTCGGAATGCGTCTGAAAATATCGAATATCTATACTCGAAAAAATCCGATAAAAGAAAGAAATCTGATGTTGATCGAAATGAACACTTTAATACAACTTTTATATAACTTAGCATCACAAGTGCATTTTAAAAGTATGATCACCACACAAGCAGAAAAATCAACTGTAGACAGCGGGACGTTCGAAATGAATGCCTCTTTTTAGAGTGCATATGAAACTTGATACTTGACTTGTGTATGTTTATCTTTAATTCAAGTTATTATGTAAAAATAATTCTATAAAACCAAGTGTGTCTTCCCCTTCATTTTGAGCCTGATTGATGGTCGGTTTTTCATGCGAATGAGTAGGGCTTCAATGGGTCGCGCAGATTACAATATGAGACGGTTAAAATAGTGGTGCTTTTTAGTAGCATATTCCTAAATTCAGTTTGGCGTGTCATTTGCTGAAATATGTTGGTAAATGGAGCTGTTCGGGGATGATAGGTGTCATGTTTGTCGCCGAGATATACCAGCTCTTGCCATGTCGATATACGTGTTACTTTTGGAAACATTTTCCTACAGGGCATTTAAAAATATACACGGTATTCTAATTTGAGTAAACTGTTGTCGGGTGTAGAGTTGTTGTTTATTAGTAATTGACTTGTTTGAATTTTTTTGCAATACATAACGAATCTACTTTTAGAGTTCTTTTTTTTTCAGTGGTTGAAATGTGTTTGTGATCTAAACATTTGAAATTTTACATAAAGAGTATTCAGACATAGAGCAGGCTCTTTAACCGGTTTTCTTATTATTTGTCTATTTTATAATTAGCATGCATTTGGTTATAATAAAATATGTTTTCATTATTATTATTATTATTATTATTATTATTATTATTATTATTTTCTATATATCTATAAAAGTTAAATTGTCTGGTTGCGTACATTTCCCTAGCAAACTACTCTGTCAATTTTCAGTCTATAGACTGGAGATTTGACATAAGGGGTAGTGAGATTTGGAAAGATATTTTAATCTGTTTTCGACCAAAAATATGGCTGTCAAGGGGCCAGTTCCACGATTTATACCTTTGAAAACTCTACCAAACTCCTCCGCCAATGTAGGCTCTAAACACTTGAGATTTTAGATATCGGTTACTTGGATATAGATCAAACGTTTTAATATGATTTTAACCCAAAACAATAAAAATTAAGAGGTCAAAATTGGCGTCCAACTTTTAAAAAATTGACACCTGTGATCTCTACCAAATTGCTCAGCCAATTTTTGATCTAAACATTTGAAATTTTACATAAAGAGTATTCAGACATAGAGCAGGCTCTTTAACTGGTTTTTGGTCAAGAATTTGGCTACGAAATGGTCAAAGTTCAAAAGATTTGACCTTTAAGGCCTCTAGCAAACTATTCAGCAAATGTTTAGTTTAAACGTATGAAATTTTACATAAAAGGTATTCAGACATGCAGTTTTGGGGCGAAAATTATTCTGCCCAGAAGTCAAAGTTGAAAGGATCGACCTTTGCAGACTCTACCAAATTCATCCGCCAATATTGGGTCTAATCACTTGAAGTTTTAGATGTAGGTTACCTGAACATGAGTCAAACTTATATATATATATATATATATATATATATATATATATATATATATATATATATATATATATATATATATATATGGACATAAAGTTATGAAAAGTACATAGAGCCTGACCAAAAGCGGGCTGAGCTGCTAGTTATTGAAAAAAAAAAAAACTCTAAAATTAAGTTTATTATCTACTCATAAATCTAAACATTCTCTTGTATTCCAAGATTCCTTTCGCCATTTCATCAGGGGAGTACCGTGATATTTGATTTTGAAAACATTAAGAAAAAAAAAAGATTTAAAAGGAGGATGAAAATGAATACGATATATTTACAATTACCATTAAATTATAAAATATGTACAGGAAGAGACACATACCATTATGATTATCCTCTTTTAAGTCACCCAGAAGGTCTAATGTATTTATAAACTTTTTTTCTGCCGGCAGAGAAAGGGCCTGAGTCGTGCAATGGAGAACGACTGGAAAAAATTCAAATGATTACTCGAATCGGCCCCGGAACAAGATTGAGAAAAAATAGTTTTATACGCCGGACCGCATTCTGGATAATCTAATAAATGTTGGCCTCTCGCAGAATGTAAATTATTGTTGATAGGGTTACGGAGAATTTTATATTTATTTTGTATTTGTTTATATTTTGTAAACCTGAAGGCACATGCCAGATTCTTGATTCAAAGTAAACGCTAGTTCGCCCCACACAAACAGCATCACACAGGCATTTAACTTTATAAATAATATTGCTAAGTTTTGTGTGAGGCAAACTGTCATTTTTAAAAGAAAAAAAACGCAGTTTTCGTCTGTTCTACCCGTATAATTTTCAATACAAGATTAACATGCCCTTCCTTTGCAGAGTTTAAAAGAATAACTCTTATTGTCAGAGAGAAAAATGGCAGAATATACACTAATAGGCTGATCATAATTTTGTAGGCCAGTACATGATTAGAAAACTACAAAATGTGGGGGAAATCATATTTTAGGAAACAATATAGAACCAAACAGTCTACTTGAAAACCACGTAAGTTGATGCATGGAGTAACACATACAAACTAATCACTTACTAATCCCACCCGCTGTAACTTAATAATCCATCCGCTGCTTAACCACATAAAATTTATATATTCCTAAATCATTTTCAAACAATGACTTCTCCCCACATTTTGATTTTCTCATATCACGTGCCAAAATGATCAAAATAATAACACTTTTATTGTGTATTTTGCTAACAATTTTCCGCTGAAGAGAAGAGCTATTCTTTGAAACTCAATATACTAAGGGAGTTTTCATTTTGTACAACTTGCGTTGATCAATAAATGTCAATTCTAACATAGTTTACATTGGATTTTTCTATGAATGGTAATTTTTACATTAATATTTATTTTTTCCACTTTGAGTTTCCAAAATCATTTTTTTTTGTATTTGCTATTGTATATATATATATATATATATATATATATATATATATATATATATATATATATATATATATATATATCATCTCCCATTACGGAGTTAAAAATTGTGCTTAATGGTATCGCTTGCTAATACTTAGCGAAATGCAAAGTAAAGTAAAAATGAAGCGCTATCAAGTTGCGGTCAGGGTTAATATAAATGGATTGTAGCATCATTTACCAACACTGTGAGGTACGTGATTCTGTAGATGGTTTGGACTGCCAACGATCAGCTACATGAGTGTCGGTTCGATCTCTGTCTTGAGTGTACGCGCTTTAGTTTAGTCGCACCTAAGAGATGTTATACAGCAGTACAGTATGTCTGTGTATGACTCAATACATGTGTGTGTGTGTGTGTGTGTGTGTGTACACACCACTGATGATTATGTTCACAAAAGTATTGAACACAATATTTTTCAAAAAAGTAATAATTGGCTTCTGATGAAGGTGATACTTATGTGTTCTGATTGAAACTAAATGACCTAAAGATGCAAGTAATTGTCTATTATTTCAATCCATAGTTGAATCATAGGTCACTGTGTCAGTAAAGTAAGTCCGTCTATCCACGCGTATCTCTACTCAATTGTTTTGCATGCAAGATGGCGCATCTCTATTATTCTTTATTCACTATAACGCAAAGATCGATATCACTGTGACCTGGAAGAAACAGATGTGCCGACAACCTGACACCTGATCGATCGCGCCCACACAAGTAAAAATAAGTAGCGAGGGGCGCGCGAGGGGCGCGCGAGGGGCGCGCGAGGGGCGCGCTAGTAGAGCGCATGCGCGTGGGGGCGTGCATGCACACACGCATAGAAAGGTATTTCAATTTTCTCTCGATTTAAAGCACGTTTGCCGCACTAAGTGCAAATCAATTTGCACATTTATTTAATGTCTATATTAAAAGAAGCAAGAATATGATTAAAACTATGGTTTACCATTAGACATGTCCAATGTTTTTATTTATTTGTCGAACAGGTTTTTAATAAGACTAATACAATGCAATATTTGAACCTAAATATAACATGGTCTCTATAATTAGACCTACAAGATTGTTGCATGGGTAAATTATGATAGCGAATATTGCAAGCCTTTCTTACCCTTGTATTTGCATAGATAGGTAGAAAAACATAGACATGAATGTAAATAAATAGATAGATAGAAAGACAGATAGATAGAAAGTCATATATATATATATATATATATATATATATAACTCTGATGTAAAACTGTGTTGTGACAGCCATTGCACTGACAAAGATTAGCGGTAATAAAAAAATATGTGGTTGGTTCAACACAATGCCTTCACCACTATAAACAAATCATCCATGTGGATTTCCAACTTAGTTGTTCTAGTGGAAGCTCATGCGCCGAAATCGACGGGAGAGTAAATTTTTAAATTTATAATTTATATATATATATATATATAGAGAGAGAGAGAGAGAGAAAGAGAGAGAGACAGAGAGATAATGATATATAGAGATATATATAGATAGATCGATCAATCGATAGATAGATAGACGGATGGATAAAAATATAGGGAGACAGATAAGTTGATATACTTATGTCTAGATATGGGGATAGAGGCTTATAGTAAATATATTAGATAGAGTCATAGATAGATAGATATAGATATAAGTACATTTCTTTCACGATGATTCACGTTAAACAGGACGCATTGACAGTGAGATGTAAAGGGTTTCTCTGATATAAAAGCTCATGTCTTCAGATAGCATCCGAGATAGGGAGTTGTGCAGCTAGATATCTATTAACATTAAATTTAACTTTTCAGCAGGATTCTACAGGCAAAGAAAACACAGAGTACAGAGATGATATGGAGTAGTCTTATTAGAGAATTTATTAGAAATCATCTCAGCTGACTATACAATGAATATTTTGCTTTTTTTTTCAGGTCGACTTGGGATATTAACGTCGAATGGGCACAAGTGCAACAAGTTTATCGGATCACATTCCATTTAAATATTTTTAAAAGTTAAAGTGGTGTAACATTGCGGCGATGGGGCAGATGCTGGAGCTTGGTACACGGTTTGCGACTTATAAGATTCGAGGCTATTTTGAAGCCTTTCTAAGAGAAAGAGTGATTTGTGTATCAGCAAAGATGTTACTACCATCGTCCATGAATTGGCAAATAGTATGTTTCTATGTATATAAGATATTGCCAAGTGTATGATGCTCTCATTCGCGGTAGAGAGAGAGAGAGAGAGAGGGAGAGAGGGAGAGGGAGAGGGAGAGAGAGATATAGAGCTTACTTTTTGCAGCTGCTTGGCAATGCCTTCTAAGTGTTTGTTAACATTCATGTTAGCTGTGAACATTAGGTCGAAGAGCTTCAATCTATCGTCCCCCTAGTAAACTTTCGCAAATAAGCACTCGACTAGCTACAACCAGTATCAATGATGTTTTCCACTCTGTAACTCTACCTAAATTTAAACGCAAATTCTATGAAGAAAGCTTTTGGAACTCTGTTCCGTTGACCTGCTTTCTTGCTAACTACAACATGACCATCATCAAGTCCACTATTAATAAGTTTTTGCTGTGTCGTCTCTTTAAATAATTCAATTCTACTCAAATTTCCACAACTAACGATCATTACTATGTTGTTTTAGTGACCACCATTGACATTATCCTCCAGTGGCCTTCGGGCTCGGATAAATAGTGATATTTTAATAATAAAAAAGGATTGAATTTTAGGCGTTATAGTAATGTACTATCAGCTATAACAATCGGTGGTTAAAAAAGTTTTTTTTCATAATTGTTTAAATAAAATAGTTTCGTTTTGTCAGCATTAAATGTTACAATTTTTATCCTCATCCCCTGGAAATCATTCTGTAAGGAATTTGCTATTGCCTTGGATACGATTGTGTTGTTTTGCGTATATGTCAACAATAGAGCCTGTTACCATCAGCAACAATGTCCATTGTTGACACGATTTCAGCGTAGATTTTGTTTAGGAAAAGTAGGAATAATAAATGTCAGATAATCGGCCCCACTAAGACACATCCGCGTTAATAGCACGTTGTTCTTATGCACGATAATCGAAACATCACCTGGGTCTTTCTTTTGAATGAAAAAAATCTGATTTTATAAAAGTTTCATCCACTAATATTGCACGGATTTACTTACATGAAATGGACAATTGAAATTCCTTTAGAAAGATTAAAATATCATAAATTCGTAAAAATCGCATGAAATTGAATAATATTCTGGTAAAGAACTAACCTTTAATCAGTCTTATGATGTACAATTTTTTTGTGACGTATAATTAGTGAAATATTGATGTTTTACGAATCTGCAATAAATGATTGACAAATTTTATACTCTAGTCAAAAAGACTATGAATATAACTGCCGGTGCATATTTCATTTCTGGGTCATTACGGCAATCATGTAAAGGAAATTACAAGGAATTTTTGAGTTTAGGTTAGTTCAACCTGATTCTAGGATATCTGGAGAATATTTTTAGTTGAAATGATTCCACATCATCGAAGTTGTGAAAGCAAGAGTCAAGAGAAAAAACAAATAAGTGAACTCGATCACGACGATATGTTGTACGCAAGAGAGTATTATGATTTAATTCCGTCGTCATGACTTTTTAGAGTCGCAATCGATAAGAAATATAATTTATTTGTTTGGGTCATACGAGATATTAGACCTCCACTTAGAGGTAAGATATTGCAACACTATTTGCTCATAATGAGGAAATCATTGTTGCCCCAGAAGCTGAATGCTATACTATTGCTATTAGGTTAGGTAAGAGGATAAATACACTCTGTGCCATGTTTGAACATTATATTTTTGAACGTCCTCATATATCGTAAAACATCACCCCTCAAGTACAAGGTCGAAATAAATTAAACAATGAGACAAATTCGTTAGCCACTTAAGTTCATTAACTTTGTATAAGGTAACGTTTGCAGTGTGTGCACATATTAATACGATGCGGGAATGGATTAGGAATATCGAATAACATAAGATAAAAGCTCAACCTGATACGTATCTTCCCCAGAACGCCACACCAGATAGGTGATATTTTACAGACGGAGGTTAATTTCCTGAAAGCAACTAAACCAGTTTTTAACCAGGTTTTACGTAATTGTTACTGACCTTTCACGTCATTGATATACGGTGTCATTGTCACTGCACCAATCCTATTTTCTCAAATAACATAATATCTCATTCCCCCGCTAATTATCACATGCTATATATGATAAAAAAAAAAAATTTACAAACAACTAATATATATATATATATATATATATATATATATATATATATATATATATATATATATATATGTGCGTGTGTGTTTGTGTGTGTGGGCATGCGTGCGTGTGTGTGTGTTTTGTGTACGTATGGTGTATATATATATATTCGTATATATATATGTGTGTGTACGTTATATATATATATATATATATATATATCGCTTTAAGCATAATAGACGGAAAATTCTACGATGACACTTTCGCCAACAAACTCATCAGAAGTTAACTCGTTGGTTTAACACAGAAATGCAAAGACAAACGAATTGTCGCAAAAGAGCAAATATGCGTAAGAAAAACGAAAGGGAATTTGTGTAAAATAATATATATATATATATATATATATATATATATATATATATATATATATATATATATATATATATATATACTTGTACTTTTTTGTAGAAAAAGAAATCCCATACAATGCTCTATTATTAGGGAAAAAAACTTTCTCGAAATAAGAGCAATATATTTTTTTGTATAATATATACAGGAATTTACATCGGTAGTCGGTACCGACGGTTTCAAGCCCGGTAGTTGAGGACTGCTCTTAATGTCCGCCTCAGGCTCTCTTCAGACGACTCTAATCTCTAAGGGATTAGAGTCGGCTGAAGAGAGCCTGAGGCGGACATTAAGAGCAGTCCTCAACTACCGGGCTTGAAACCGTCGGTACCGACTACCGATGTAAATTCCTGTATATATTATACAAAAAAATACATATATATATATATATATATACATATATATATATATATATATATATATATATATATATATATATATATATATACTAGCAAAAGTACCCGTCGTTGACTGGGTTTAAAAACAGCCTACAGAAAATGGACTCTGATTTATGAATATATGATAGGTTATGAAATGAAAGGGTTGTAAAGACATAAGGGTATCCTAACCAAAGCAAAATATGATGAAAGTAAAAATAAAATAGTAAACCCCATAATTTTTTTTTACATGGGGGTCACCACTTATCAAGGCCCGAAGGCCACTAAGGGATAAGGGTTATTGCGTGCACAGTAATCAATGAGATAGTATTGTAGTAATCATTAGTATTGGGGGTTTTGATAGAGTGTCCTACTAACGGGGGCGGTTTGTAAGGAGTTTGCTTATGTTGGACTTGAATACGTCTAAGTTGTAGTCAGGTGGGAAACAGGCAAGCTGCAGAGAGTTCCACTGGCGTGCAGTTCTAAGAAAGAAGCTTTGCTCATGGAATCTACGTTTGGATTTAGGCACAGATAAAGAGTGGGGAAAATTATTGACAGTTGATTCAGCCAGACGGATGTTTCTCGTGAAAGATTGGTGAGGGGGGACGAGGGATTGGAGCTCAGACGAGCACTTGCCATCGAAATAACGATAAAACAAAGACAGGCACCTCCCACCGAGCCTCGAAGTCTATTTTGTACTCTGTCAAGGCAGGGTAGGCTGTTTTTAGCAGCTCGAACTCAGATGTGGCAGTAGTACTCCATCCTTGGACGTACTTGGCTTTTATAAAGATAGAGAATTGTATTAGTAGTGAGATATCTTCTGGAGCAGTAGAAGGATCCCATCATTTTCCCAGCGTCCCTGGCAACAGATTTGTATGTACGTGTTCCATTTCATATCAGGAGTAAAGGTCAAACCCAGAAGCTTGTCAAAACATAGAGCCTCCCCAAGACGAGAGCCATCCATTTCAATTGATGCCAGATGGGGATCAGAGCGTTGATGATGTAAAGATGTGAGTTTGATTTTAGATGCATTAAAGGTAACCAGCCACCTCTTCCCCCATTGTACCACGCGCTCAAGATCAGAGTATAGAGAATTAGGGAGAACTTTGTCATTTACAGCCTTTGATGTGTTGCCATAGATAGTCGTGTCATCAGCATAGATGTCAACGAATGACTTAAGTATGTGTTTTGGGAGATCATTGATCTAGATCAGGAAGAGAGTTGGTCCCAGGATGAACCCAGCATTAATACTGTGGGCCTCTGATTTCTGCCCATCAACAACTACTCTTATGAACCTATCAGAGAGAAATGATTTAATGATTTTTCCAGTAATACCGTAGCTGGAAATCTTGTGAAGTAGGCCCTTATGCCATACCCTATCGAATGCCTTCGATATGTCAAGAGCAATTGCCCTGGAAAGGAAACCTTTGTCAAGAGATTCACTAATCCTATGTGATATAACCGTTAGCACATCTGCTGTAGATCTTGCAGAGCCGAAACAATATTGCATGTCACTAAGAAAGTTGTTTCTGTTGAGGTGGTTCACTACTTCTTTATTTAATATGGGTTCCAACAACTTACTCATGACACACAGGAGACTTATAGGTCTGTACTGAGAGGGAGATGACTTTTCACCTGAATTCTTAAATACAGGGCATACTCATGAGGTTTTCCAGGGTGTTGGACAGAACTTCTCCTTAAGGCAACGCTTAAACAGTTTGGTAAGTATGGGGGCAAGTTCTGGTTGGAGCTTTTTCAGCACTATAACTGGAATGCCGTCAGGGCCAGTTGCTTTAATGGAATCAAGGTTCTTGATTAGCTTGGCGAACTCACGCACATATATTTGTATGTTGCATGGCGGGTTGTCTGTTATAGGAGGAAACACAGAGGGTTGATGGTCATTGTCGCATAGAGTAGAATTAGCTGCAAAGTTATTGGCAAATAGTATGGCCTTGTTTGATGATGACGAGATGACCTCAGGTCCATTGATGATAGTTGGGATAGAACGCACGCTTCTGTTCAAGATCCTGTTTGCTATTTGCCAGAACTGGTGGGAACCAAGCCGCTGCTCAGCTAAATTGGATTTAACAGACTGAGCATATAGGTCTCTTGCATTTTTTTAAATTAATATTTTACGGTGGTTGCTGGCAGTCCTGAAAGCAGCTTTAGTCTCAGTACATCTATTACGTTAATAGCTATGGAAAAAGTGATTTCTGTGCGCGATGGCGGCAGCACATTCTGGGGAGAACCATGGCTGGCTGTTAGGTTTTTGTTGGAACTTTTGGATGGTATGAATCGGTATATGCCTACAATTAACCATTCGGTCAGGTTTGATACTATAGAGGATAATCCTTTTCAAACATGGAATGCAGATGAAGGTTAGAGATGAATGTACGGAAGCTATCCCAGTCAGCCATAGAGTATCGATATACAGTACGGTGGGGAGGTACGTTTCAAGACTTATTACATTTCATTTTTATCTTAACTGATACAACAGAGTGGTCAGAGGATCCCAGAGGAGATAGAACGGAACATGAACACAGCTCAGGGGAAGTTGTGAGGAAAAGGTCTAGAAGGCTTGCATATTGACCGGGTGTATCAGGCACACGGGTGGGTTCGTGAACAATCTGAGTGAGGTAATAGGCAATGGTAAAATCATGACAAAACCCCCATCGTCATCGGTTTTATTTGAGTGGGTCAGCCATTCCACATTATGGACATTGAAGTCACCGCAAATGTGAATGTTAGCCGAAAGATGAGCAGACAGGATGTGGTCAATTTTCTCAGATATGCTCTTAAAGATAGTAACCCCACTGTTGTGGGGGCGATAGAAGGCAAATATAAATGCAAGGGTGTAAGCCAGTGCAACCCGAAAGCACACATAAGGTAAATTCTTTGAAGATATCCCTACCACTTGGAAAGCCATCTTTGATGTAGGCACATATTCCATGCCCATGGCGATCTTGGGGGTCAGATTTAGATGTTTAGTTGGAGTATCCTTTAATCATGAATTCGTCTAGAGAAGTGGTTGATCCTATGTCAGTTTCACTTAGAAAGAATATGTCCGGTTTCGTCTGCTGTAATTGTGTTTCAACCTCTGGAAGGTTAAAACGTAGACCCCTGAAGTTGGAGAAGGAGACCTGGTAGTAGGGGTCTACGTTTGTGGATGGGGTTC
Source organism: Euprymna scolopes (assembly GCF_053919585.1). Classification (NCBI taxonomy): domain Eukaryota; kingdom Metazoa; phylum Mollusca; class Cephalopoda; order Sepiida; family Sepiolidae; genus Euprymna; species Euprymna scolopes. The sequence continues at coordinate 173,632,155 of NC_136485.1, read as the reverse complement.
TAGGTTTATTCGTGTTTCTGTTATTTATTATACCATACCTGTTAACACTGAAACACTTATCACAATATTCTGTGCATCTATATAAACACCTTGTAAACTTTGTGACCTATTTCCATTCTATGGAGGTCAGGTGCGAACAAACACCCCATAATTTTATTATACCATATTTCTTCAAACTGATGCATAATTATCAAAGTATACTTACGCAGATAGATATGAAAAGTCTTTATTAAAGTGTGTGCCTATTTCCATTCTTTGGAAGCCAGGTGCGAACGCAGACCTCACAATTTTATTATACCATCCCTATTTAAGTTAAAACATACTTATCAAAGTATTCTTATGTACATCTATATCAAAACGTAAACGTTTTTTTTTTTGTTTTGAATTTTTTTATACTTTGTGGACAAGACGCGAACGCAGACCCCAGAATTTTAATGAACCACCCTTCTGCCAGATCAAACATACCCATTCCTGGGTCTCGATATATCTTTTATCATTATATGCAAACAGTTTTTTAAAGCAGTCAACCATATCGGAGCCTACTCGTGACCACACACACACATACACACACACATTCAGCTTTATATTATAGAAGATATATATATATATATATATATATATATATATATATATATATATAGGCGAAAAAAGTCTGCACTTGTATTTTTTTCAAAAACTGCGAATTTAAGCTAAATTTAATGTAACTGGTTAAACAAACTATACCTCATTGGAATCGCCTTGTATTCTTTTATAATTTTACCTTTTCATATTTGACTTTTAATTGAAATATTCTAATGTTCATTTCAATTAAAAAAATAACTTCAAATTTAGGAGGTAAAAAGAAATTCTGCACAATGAAAGTTTGTTATTAAAAGGTAACTTTAGGACATTAAGGCAACACAAATACAACAGGAACACAATGAACTAGTTAATATTTAGTAGCATAGCCCTTCTGCAATTTGACAGCCTGCAATCTTTTGGGAATTCCTTGAATGAGCCTGGAGAAATAGAGGAAAGGGCATCTCACTTTACTTATATTTTTGTCCAAAGTTCGTCCAAATTTGAAATGTTATCATTGCGTAGTTATTGCTTAATGTAATGACATAGGCTTTAGATAGAATTGAGGTCATGATATTGTGCAGGCCAATCAAAACACGGAATTTCATGCTCTTCCAGGAACCTCTTGACATTGTCAGCTGTGGGAATTGGAGCATTATCCTGCATGAGGATGGGATTATCATCCAAATTCCGACCAAAGTAGGGTAGAAAATGTTCAGTCAGCATATTAATGTACTTGGTTGAATTAATTGCAAGCGAACTATAGGTCCTGGACCATTGGTGCTAATAATGCGCCACACCAAAACTGATCTCCCACCACCTTGCAGTGTTCACACTGAGCACCTAGGATTATATTCTTTGTCTTTCCTTCGACGGACGTACTGCCTACTATCACTGTCTGGCCTATTGAACTGACTTTCGTGGTTAAAAAGCAGTTTTGACCAATATGAGAAGTTATGATCTTCATTGCATCTGACGAAATCCAGACGGCGCTTTCTGTTCTTTACAGAAATCATCGGCTTGCCTCTTGCAACATATCCTCGCAAATTAAATTCCTTTAATCTATTATTGACAATAGAAAGGAAGCACCTTTTAACGAAATTGCACAGATGTTGGTTTTGGGGAGACGTTTCAAATCTGTTTCTTAGGCTGCGGATCTTGATAGCATTGTCGTCACTGTTAGAAATAACTATAGTATGACCAGATTTAGGGGCATTACGAGTTTAATGAGTTCCTGATGATCACTAAGAGAAAGTCGTGGCATATGGACTAAATGTTATGTTGTATAACTTTAGACAACAACAATTACCATTAGAGATGATTTGTTGCCTGTTGGTCGAGATTTTAAACTGATTTAGAAGCAACAATTTAAGTTGGTTTTAAGCGAAGTCGTCGGTGCGGGCGTTCTTTTTGCCGCCTCAATTTTAATTTATTATTTTTTAATTGACGTGAACACTAGAATATTTCAATTAAAAGTCATATATGAACAAGTGAAATTTAAGAGGAATAATAGGTGAATCAAATGAGGTATAATAGGTTGTTTAAACAGTTACATTAAATGCAGCTTATATTTGCAGTTTTTGAAAAAATTACAAGTGAGGATTTTTTTTCCGGCACTATATATATATATATATATATATATATATATATATATATATATATATATATATATATATATATATAAGGGAATGGTAATGATAATGATTTTAATATATCATCGAATAATCCCAATGATTTAATAAATTCTTTCTGCCGACAGAAAGGGCCTGCGTGAAAAAAATCGAGACTGACTCCAAAAATTTTAAATGATTTGGTGTAAGATTCCTAAATAGCCTGTTTTATATGCATTAGCACAAGATCGATTTTCGATTAGGTGTTGACAAGGTAGGAGAAGGGCGAACGCGACGTGGCTTGCTTCGCCTGATTGCTACCGGTATATGATGATTAATGCGTGTCTGCAAATTTAAGGACGTTCGACCTACATAGCCAGTAGCGCACTGACAATTTAATTCATAAATAACATTGCTTTGTGTTATCTAGGTAAAAACTCTCCATCGTAACCAAGGGCAATGCAAATTCTACACCAAAAAACAAATGTAACACAACCGACTTACCGAGCAAGGGACGTGATCATTTCAAGCAACTATAACCCAAGTCTATGTCTCAAAAGTAGGAATGTTATACTCGTAAGAAAGATGCCACCACGACACACAATCCTAGCGTGCAATCACCAATAGAATCATCAGAATGTGAGATAATAATACAGATTAAGCAAACCGCAGCGAAATGAACATACTTCGTCTTGTATATTGTAATTATATTAACAGAGAGATATATTAAAACGTGTCGTGTTATTTAATGGATATAAGATATTGTTCTTTTAACAGACAGATAATAAACGTATAAATCGTATGTATGTTGTTTAACCAGGAGGAAATGATATTGACGTGTAAACTGAATCATGTTGTATCAGACTTATCACACGGGATATTTTTACAGATAATATATAAGAATAATAATATATGCTTCACACCTTTTTCCTGAAGGGTTATTTTATCTTCCTGCTGCTCCGGGACGAACCACAAAGCGATCAGCACCACCCAATTGATATATCTGTTCTTATTTGTGAAACCATTAAAACAGTTCTTTATATTTTTATAATATAAATTTATTACAGTTGTCTCAAATGGTTTTCACAGGATCTGCAGTTCGTCTACATTTTCTATTCTTGCAGCTCGCTCCCTAGCTGCCTGTCAACCCCTGTCTAGACCGTCTGTCCGGTTTTGTGATCAAAACTCAACTTTCTGAATCTCTCGAAAACTAACTACATCACGTGTTCTCTTACGTTACCTAATTACGTGTCTCAGACCAACATCTAGTTATTTGTTTATCCAAACCTCAAAATAATGTTTACATCTATTTTCTATTTTCACATCCCTTTTGCGATTCACACGTCAATCATCTCTTCCCCAATTTAATTGTTTATTCTTCTAATCATAACAACTGATCCAGTGACCATTCGTCGCTCAAATCAATCAATAATACTATTAACAATAATAATAATGTTTTGACCCTTGACCCCGCTTGCCACCGTTAACACAGATACTACACTATGATCAAAGCCTAAAAGGGGCATAACATTACACTGGAACACGGGTATCGTCATGCAACCACCGATAACTCAAGCCGATGTCTCACAAGTTGACATTTTCATTTCGGCATGGGTTATCACCGAGGGGGCAAAAAGTGAACAGATTTCATCAGAACACGTTCAATTAAAACCATGTAAAACGGTCACAGAGATTTAAGCCATTAGACAAGGGATAGAGCTTAGTTGACACAGCGGACGTTATTAGATTGAAGCTCTTTTATGTGACCTATCCAAGTGGAAGAGACTAGGGGTAGACGCACCAGTAAAAATATGGCAACAATACTCCATATATGGAAGAATGGTGGCTTTGTAGAGGTATATGATATTCTCAGGTGTGGGTAGTCTTCTAGCACGATAGAGGCACTCCACATTTTTTAAGCAGCCTTCGCAATGTCCTCAATATATTCCTTTGAATGTTAAGCCAAGGAGTTTGAAGAAAGAATTATCCAGTAGGGTGTTATTTGTCATTGATATCAGTGATATACGGCCACATTCCACTACAATTTTGAGGTAATTTTCTGCAATTGTCTTAGATTTGTATCCATCCAGTCTTTCATCATTCATGTTATAGAGCGTTATATCATCAGCAATGATGCCCATCTCGGACACAATATATTCAGGGCGGTCGTTAATAATTACCAGGAATAATAGTGGTCCAGGGATCGACCACTTAATCACTACCATGTTAATATTGTATTGTTTAGACGCATATCCATCAATGACAACTAAGATACTTCTCTTTTCAAAGAAGAATCTAATTATATTTAGTATTCCTCCAGTTAGTTCTGACGATTTAATTTGCATTAGAAGCCCTTCGTGCCAGACGTTGTAATTGATTGATTAAGGTCTCAAAGTTTTAGCGAAGAGCGAAATGAGACTAATAGAGCGATAATTGGGAGATCAGTTTTCATATGTGAACGACGTAACACTTATTTTTCTATTAGATTCATCCGTTATAGTACCTTTACTTTATGTATCATGTTAAATAGGGGTTTCACTCTATCTAATCGTTTAAATTACAATCGTTGTAAAATATTTATGTATTCTTTTCAAAACGTTGAATACAAGATTAAATAAAAAGAAAAAATACTCGCACAATTTTCTTATTTCAATTCAAACAAGAGCGAAAAGCTGCTGAAACAGCATATGATATATGAACCAAGCATTTATCCCATGAACTTCTACGGAACGCACAACACAATGGTGATTTAAGAAATTTCGTGGCGGCGACGAGAGTTTTGAAGATTATAAGTGGATTGGTCCGACATCGAACGTTTACAACGATAAATTAAAAGCCTTAGTCAAAGCCAACCCACGCACAAAAATCAAGAACTAACTTCTGAATTAGACTTAACATATACGACCATTTCCAATCATTAAGAGAGATTGAAAAGGTAACAAACTTGATAAATGGGCGCCTCATGAATTGAATGACAACCAAAAGAAACGTCGTTATAAAGTGTAATCTTTCTTTCTGATAGGCAACAACAAGAACGACCTGTTTTTTGACAGGATTGTGACTTGTGATGAAAAGTGTGTTCTTTACGACAACCGGCGACGCTTAGCTCAGTGGTTAGACGCCAACAAAGCATCATGACAATTCCCGAAGCCAGAGTTGCACCAGACGAAGTTCTTGTTGACTGTTGGTGGTCTGCGTCCGATTTTATCCATTAAAATATTTTGAATGCAGGCGAAACCATTACGGCGGATAAGTAATCTCAACAAATGGTTGAAATGCATCAGAAACTTCGACAACATCACCCAGCTTTAGTCAACAGAAACATAATGTACACATCCACAACAATGGCCAATCGCACGTTGCTAAACCGACCGGGCAGGAGTTGAACCAATTGGACTACGAAACTGCATCATCCACCATACTTTCCACACCTCTCACATACCAACTACCACATTTTTAAGAATCTCGAAAACTTTCTGCGTGAGAAATGCTACAAAATTAAAAGGGGACATTAAAAACGCCTTCAGCGACTTCAAGACCACTAGAACGCAAGATTTTTATGTTATAGCCATAAATCCACTTGTTCTGTGAAAGCTAAACTATATTGATTGCGATGGGGCTTATTTTGATCAGTAAATGTTTGTATCTAGATATGTTCATCTGTATTTAAAGGTTAACAAAAAATAAAACTGTCTTTATATATATATATATGTGTATATATATATATATATATATATATATATATATATATATATATATATATATGATAAGAATAATGGAAATATTATTCCGACAAAATAGAGAAATAAAAAGAAAAAAGGAACAAACCGAGTTATGTGTTCATCAACGTTTCATCTCGCTATTTCGAGACTTTCTCTGGGTGAATGAGATTTACAAAACAACAACAACAGTACAAATATTTGAAAATTTTTCATGTGCAAAGTGTGACGCTGTTCTATTTCAGAAATTCAAAAAACGAGAGGAGCTTGCGTTGTTAAAGAGAAGGGAATTTTTAATAACGCCATACAGTCGTTAATATGTTTGTAAAAGATATGGACGCAGTTAATATTATTTCTGGAATGAATATGTTCGTTAAAATTCAAATATAGATGTCTAACAGAAATGAAATGAGTGTGTTTGTGTTATGTAATTTATTGATTGAGATTATATCTATTAATTATTACAGAGGTGTTTCTATTGTGTGAGAAGGTTAACCGGTGTCTACAATTGAATTATGTTCTTTTAATAAAATTTTACTTATTAATGGCGCTACATTATAGAAACCTGCAAGTTGTTTAATTATACTTGAATTTCCGATAAGCGCTGATTCAAGAAGTCTCCGGCGCGGTTTATTTGAAATAAATTTAACTATTTTTGCTTGTTTAAAGTCAAAGGTGTGATTATGCTACAATGAATAAGAAAATAATGCACTTAGAGAATTGCTATTTTTTTATATCTTTTTTGTGTTCACTGGCCCTTTTTTCTTACTTACGCTGGGTTTCACCAACGTATCTATGATGGCAATTTTGGTAAGGAATAGTGTATGTACCTGCATTAGAAACTGATTTTCTTGTAGTTTTCATATCTGTCTTTTAGTTTGTGATGTGGTTTGTATGATTGAAATTTCTAGTTTGTTTAGTGTGCTGCAAATTATTGTATTATTGGTGTGTGTAGGTAAAAGAAGGTACCTATTTATGAGAGAAAGCTCTGGTGTATATGATTTTTTATTATTTATCCTGGAAAATATTTGTGTGGTTTTCGCTTAGAATTCAAAATGAAATATGTGGGATATTGTGGAATGTTAAAACTTCTTTAAAAACTCTGAAAAAAAAATAATAAATAAAAGCAACGAATGCGAAAAATGGCATAAATAACCCTGTGTCAATATTTAAACTTTAAAAATCGGAAAAAAAGACATCTCACACCCCAATTCGAACTTACAACCTTTAGATAATGACGACGCGATTTAATCAACTGAGATAAGACGACGTCGACGAAATTGTTTTTTTTTTATATATATATATTTGTGTTTCAAAGAGCATACGTATATATATATATATATATATATATATATATATATATATATATATATACACGTGTGCTATATATATATATATATATATATGTATATACACGTGTGCCATGTATATATATATATATATATATATATATATATATATATATACGTGTGCATGTGAGTGCATATATATATCTTAGATATTTTACATAGACATTTATACGTCGCTATACATTCGGGAGCAAGCCAGTTACCAGTAACTAGAGACCTCTTCAGGTGATGATGTTTTTTTGTATAAGCAGTGTCGTCTGAAAAGGTTTCTAGCTACTTGTAACTGGCTAAGCGAAACATGCTAAGAGTAGCGACATATTAATGCTTATGTAAAACAACAAAACAGTATATCTTCGGTATTTAGCAATCTTGTATGAAGTTTGTTAAGTTATTGGTTGTTTCACATTCGAAACGTATTTACCTATATATATATATATATATATATATATATATATATAT
>NC_136485.1:173614460-173619460 GCF_053919585.1 Euprymna scolopes | reverse complement strand
GTTCAATAATAACACAGACACGTGGATTTAATCGCTCAACCATAGTCTCGTTAACTGGATTGATAAAATTAAAGGGAGACAACCGGTCCATATTTGTAATCACAATTTCAAATCCGTTACGAATTTGATATTGAATTTGATATAAAATGATACCAATAATAATTAATACATAAATAAACTATTACAAAATAAAATGTAAGCAGAAAAATAAAAAATCCAAATTAAAACTAGGCCACCTTCCATCACATTGAAAAGATTAAACGATCTCCGTCAAAAATGAATAAAAACAATGTGAATTAGATGTAATACTAACCGCTGCCTGATAAACGCGCGCCCGACTTGTACGATGAATAATTGTATGAATAACAAAGAATTTGATTGGTTGACTAGCAAACCTAGTTACACATGTATATATAAAATACAAAGTCACATCGATTTCATGCAATGACCTGAAGAATCCTTGGGAGGATGAAATACTGGAAATTCTGTGTTGCTTAATTGCCATATATATTTTTTAAACTTACTCTACCTGTACTAACGTATTGAGAACTGTAAAAATAAATGCTAAAAATAGATACATAAAATTATTTATTGTTGCTGAACTACCACGGACTGATCGTTTGGAAAAATTATGAAGTGATATCACACAATTTTACAACCAGCGTTAGTGAATACCATATTAGATTTTATTAGGATTTAAATTCGAAATAATTTAGATTATGACAATCCTGTTTAAGTTATATTGCGTCAAATAATAACAAGAAGTTTAAATATTTCATTGCATTCGATTTATTGAACACAAGTTGCTGTTTATCTACAGACAATAAGACCTTGCGGTCCCTAATATTTCAATGACATTTTTGGTGATTATTTTAAAGATATTACCGAAAGGTGATAAAAAAAGAAAGGTTACTCAATGAGTTTAAACATCTACATTGCAAAGTGACTAAAGTCAAGGTGTGTGTAAAAGTTGCGTTTGGACTGAGACTGTAGTTGTTTTGATTATTTCAAGTTGGAGACTAAGCGTACGGATTTTAGAAAAAAAACCATTAAAAACAATTGCATAATTAGATCATCAACTAGGAGCCGCTTAAAAATACATTATAATTAATTAGATCAGAAGTTTCACTTTTGCTCTTACCACTGAGGATGTGGGGTTAAATGCATGAAAACAGTAATATAAAGGTTCTACTTGCAATAAATTGTAAACTATATAAAAACGGTCGTTTCCAATTACTTTCTTCTGTTGCAACATTTAGGACAACAGGAATCACTTTACAATACACAAAACATTTTGAGATGCGTCCATGCAACTATGGAAAACGTTCTGTCCATTGAAATGTATGCATGTTACGCTTAACCATTTCAATTTCCCCGCACAATTTGAATGGACGCATCTTAAGTATGCCCTATTGTTAAGTGCTTTACCAGAGTAGGACACGTGGTACGGACAAAACAAAGACGATTGAGCTTTCCTTAACGATCATGCCTCCCCTCGCTCCTCCCCTACCTCGATTTTGGGCCCCGTGGAAAACACGTGCGTCGCTGAGAGGGGAATATGCTGATTAGTGTGATTTGCGATTGTTAAAGCGGATTTTAAAAGATTAGACAGAAAGCAAAACGTGAGTTAATCACTTGAAGTTTATTTAAGTCACGACCAGACGAGAGATTAGCAACACTTTTTTTACAATCAACCCCTGTTACAGGTAATCACTTTCAAGTTCCAACATTTTAAATATATATATATATATATATATATATATATATATATATATATATATATATATATATATATATATATATATATATATTTGCTAGCAAAAGTACCCGTCGTTGACTGGGTTCAAAAACAGCCTACAGAAAATGGACTCTGATTTATGAAAGTTCGATACGTTATGAAAAGGAAGGGTTGTAAAGAGATAGCTTCGAATTTGGGGGTATCAAAACCAAAGCAAAATATGATGAAAGTAGAAATAAAATAGATAAACACCATAATTTATTATACCATACCTGTTCACACTGAAACACTTATCACAATATTCCGTGGATCTATATTAAAAAAAACCTTGTTAAACTTTGTGACATATTTCCATTCTATTGAAGTCAGGCGCGAACTAATTTTATTATAACATATTTCTTCGAACTGAAACATAATTATCAAAGTATACTTACGCAGATAGATATGAAAAGTCTTTATTAAAGGGTGTGCCTATTTCCATTCCATGGAGGCCAGGCGCGAACACAGACCCCACAATTTTATCATAGCGTCCCTATTTACGTTAAAACATACTTATCAAAGTATTCTTATGTACATCTATATCAAAAACACTTGTAAATGTTTTTTTTTTATTTTGAATTTTTTTATTTCCATACTTTGTGGACCAGGCGCGTACGCAGACCCCACAATTTTAATGAATCATCATTATGCCAGATCAAACATACCCATTCCTTTGTCTCGATACATCTTCTATCGTTATATGCAATCATTTTTCTGTAATAGTCAACTATATAGGAGCCTATTCGTAACTAGACATACACACAGACGTTCAGCTTTATATTATATATATATATATATATATATATATATATTTGTGCAAAAATAATAATGGTTTTATGAGATATATATATACGTCAAAAAATGACATTATTTTTTGCACCAACCTAATATATATATATATATATATATATATATATATATATATATATATATATATATATATATATATATATATATATATATACTAGCAGTTCAGCCCTGCTTTGTTCGGGTCCTATGTACTGTTCATAACTTGCCCTACGTGTGAATACACTTCTTGTAAGATTTCAAATGTTTAGACAAAAAATTGTCAGAGTAATTTCGCAGAGGCCGCAAAAATATTTTTTTTTAATTTGGACCCAAATTTTTACCCCTTAATATTTATTATTTTGGTCTCAAATTCAAAATAAAAAGTTTTACCAATGTCCAAGTTACCAACATCTAAAATTTCAAGTGTTTGAACCCCAAATTGGCAGAGAATTTGGTAGAATCTGCAAAGGTCAACTCTTTCAACTTCGATATTTTGGTATCCAAAATTTTTTTTTTTTTTTTTTTTTTTTACACAGTGATCACCACTTATCAAGGCCCGGAAGCCACTCAGGGATAAGGGTTATTGCAATTACATTACGTTAGTGAGGAGATTTGCTGAAATGTTTACTTAAGGGGGCGGTTCATTAGGAATTTGTTAACATTGAACTTGAAGACATCCAAGTTGTAGTCCGGAGGGAAGCAGGCAGACGGAACAGAGTTCCACAGGCGTGCAGTTCTAAGAAAGAAGCTTTGTTCATGGAATCTGCGTTTTGATTTAGGCACAGATATAGAGTGGGGGAAATTTTTCACAGTGGATTCAGCTAGACGGGTGTTTTGTGAAAGATTGGCGAGGGGGGGACCAGAGATTGGAGTTCAGACGAGCATCTGCCATGGAAATAACGATAAAACAAGGACAGGCTCGCAACGTCTCTTCTGTGGGAGAGACGTTGCAGGGTAGAGAAAAGGGTATCCCCCACTAAGCCACGAAGTCTATTTTGTACTCTGTCAAGGCAGGATAGGCTGTCTTTAGCAGCTCCTGCCCAGATATGGCAACAGTATTCCATCCTTGGACGTACTTGGCTTTTATATAGATAGAGTCAGACGCCCCCAAACTAATTAAAATGCTTGCCGCATGTCTGAATACCCGTTTTGTATGAAATTCAAATGTTTAGACCCCCAAATTGTCTAAGTAGTGTGCTAGACACCACAAAGATCATATATTTTTAACTTTGACGGCAGCTCAAACTTTCGACCCAAATCGCTTAAAAAACTTTCTCTATTTCTGAATACCCTTTTATGTAAAATTTGAAATGTTTAGACCAGAAATTGGCTGGGTAATTTCGTAGAGACTGCAGAGGTTAAATCTTTTACAACTTTGACCCCAATTTTGATCTCTTAACATTTATTTTTTAGGGCTCAAATAAAATTAAAATGTTTGATCCATGTCCAAGTGACTTGCATTTAAAATCTCAAGTCTTTAGACTTAAAATTGGCGTAGGAGTTTGGTAGAGTTTTCAAAAGTCAAATCGTTGCCTTTTGACTCCTTGACAGCCAAATTTCAATACCCACTAAGATATATATATATATATATATATATATATATATATATATATATATATATATATATATATATATATATATATATATATATATATATATGCGTGTGCGTGTGTGGGAAAGTTTGTGTAAGAATACTTCTCAACCTATATACTCAACAGAATTTTCATCAACCGACTTGACATTTGGTATATAGGATATTAAGATATGTGTAAAACTCTTTAATCGATGCCGGGTTAAAAGGTCTGCCTCAACAACAAAATTGTCCGGAAATTTACAGTAATTATTTGTTCATAGTGATGAAGTCTTTGTGTAGAGCCATCTTCACTCTTTAGCTACTAATCTCGACAGAAGGCAGAGCAGACAATGGATCTCAGGTTGGCAAATCAGAGTTTATTTTTCTCTTGAAGTATGTCTCTACGAAGGCTGAAAATACATCTCTCCCAATGGATTAAACGCGCCTCGAAATACTAACCTGGAAAATAGACCTTCTTCGTGCAGTATATACAGCGCCTATCATTAGTAAATGTTCAAACAGACAGGCTCATAAGGTGACGGTGCTCAAATGATCAAGGAATTGAACTGCGGAACTGGATTGTTCCAAGTTAAGATCAAGTTTATTACACAAAATCACTTTCACTTAAGATGTTGGTAACCTACCCGTGGTATATCCCGTAAAACATTAATATTTTCGAGGAATGATTCTGACAAGAAAAATATGGGAAAAGAATGTTCGCGAAATAATGATGATAAAATTCGGTGCATATATATATATATATATATATATATATATATATATATATATATATATATACACACTCATGCGCAAAAAATAGGCCAAGAGTAAAAGAAGGAAGAAATCGAAAAAATTTTATTT
>NC_136485.1:173499460-173609460 GCF_053919585.1 Euprymna scolopes | reverse complement strand
CCCGAGGCTTTGATAAGCTCCTGGATTTGACCTTTACACCTGATCTGAAATGGAACACATACATCAAGTCTGTGGCAAAAGTCGCTGGAAAGATGGTGGGATCCTTCTACCGCTCCAGAGGATATCTCACTAATGATGCAATTCTCTATCTATATAAGAGCCAAGTACGTCCAAAGATAGAGTACTGCTGCCACATCTGGGCGGGGGCTGCAAAAAAAGCCTATCCTGCCTTGACAGAGTACAAAATAGACTCTGTGTCTTGGTGGGGGATGCCCTTTTCCCTACCCTGCAACCTCTTTCCCACAGAAGAGACGTAGCCAGCCTGTTATTGTTCTATCGTTATTTCCATGGCAGGTGCTCGTCTGAGCTCCATTCTCTGGTCCCCCTCGCCAATCTTTCACAAAAAACACCCGACTAGCTTAAACCACCGTCAATAATTTTCCCCACTCCCTATATGTGTCTAAATCAAAACGTAGATACCATGAACAAAGCTTCTTTCTTAGAACTGCACGCCTGTGGACCTCTGTTCGGCTTGCCTGTTTCCCTCCCGACTTCAACCTGGATGTCTTCAAGTCCAACACAAACAAATTCCTGATGAACCGCTACACTATCCCTTTGATTACTGTACACACAATAACCCTTATCCCTGAGTGGCCATTGAGCCTTGATAAGTAGTGAACTCCATGTAAAAAAAAAATAACAACAAAGGTAAGCATATCGGCATATGACTTACGACAGAGAGCAACAGAATAGAGCGATGTGCAGCATGGACTAGCAGTTAGAAAATCGATCAAATAGTTTTATTTTATAAAAGAAAATCACTTTTAAGCAAATTTGAATTATTCAATACCCCCCTCCATGTTAAGAATAGCTTTTAAAAATCTCAATTTGGAATTATTTCCCTTGTTTCTCAAGACTGTTTTCAAAATGGTATTGTGAGACGGTCGCTTGTTGTTTGGCCAATAAAATTTGAGTTTAAAAAATAAAACTACTTGATCAATTTATGTGATTTCTGGCATCCTAGAGAAAAGCTAATAACTATGCTTTAACAGAGCGATCTAGAATATAAACAAACATATATTAAAGCATTTAACATAGACCAGCATATGTGAAATGTTATAATTCGATTTTCTTTAAGCTTTGTATGCTTTTATTAGGTTTTATCTAGACTGTTGTAATATGCTTTATTTTACTATCATCTATGCTGTAGTTCCTTCTCTCAATGCTGGCTTATGTTTTTTGCCTTAATACATATTTGTTTATATTGTACACTACTCTGTTCAGGCATAATTATTAACTTTTCTCTAGGCTGATATTTATTTTCATTCGATTTTCTAACTGCTGGTATAGGTTGCACTTCGCTTTCTTTTATGCTGGTCTATGTTATAATTGTTTTTCTATATGCTGGTCTGTATTATATGTGGTTTATGTTATAATTTCCTAGTTTATATGCTGGTCTATAGACCAGCATATAACATAGACCAGCATATAGAAAAGCGAAATATAGACCACCACATGGACAAGCAAATTATAAGCACCATAGACTAGCATATAGACCAGCGGATTAGAACGTAGACATGATATAACATAGACCATCTATAATATAAATCTCATCTGTCTGTTTAAATTATGTATGTATGCATGTATGTAGGTACGTATGTATTTCTGCTTAAAACTATCGACAGTGGCGACGGATTTTTACAAAATTGATTTCGTTTTGAGGCTCAACACTTCGAACCACAATCATCGAAACATTGGCCAAAAACGTTAATTCCTTCACCCTCAACTGGGCACTTTTCTACAGGGAGGGGTTGCTTTTTTCGCCGACATTTTCGAAACTTATCGCCTCTTATCTATTGTCCAGCGATAATTTAAACCTAGGTTACTTCCGGTTTGACGATGGGCGCAATAGCAAACACGTTACGACTTTTTTATTTATTTATTTTTTTTTTCACTTCCTTTTCTTCGTCGCGGTACAGGTTCGAGCTTGTTTACTACTTCTATTTGGTTTTTTTTTGGGGGGGGTGTTGTGCTTTCAATTTTCTTGTTTTTTTTTTTTTTTTTGCTGTACCAACACCCTTACACACACCTCCATTTTCTTTTCCACCTTCGCTTCACGGGTTCGGGCCTGCCTGCCTACAATACCTTTTTCTTTTTCTGTTGCCCAACAGACACCTCCAAACACCCGGGCGATGCCAGGCACCCAGGTTAGTCATATAGACAAGCGAAACATAGATCAGCATATAGACAATCCCATTATAACATAGACAAGCGTATGGGCAAGCGAATTATTATTTAGACTAACACAGAAACACTCAAATTATTACATTAACTAGCATATTAGACAAGCCAATTATAACATAGACCTACGTATAAACTAGAAAAGTATAATAAAGACTAGCATATTACAAGCAAATGATAACATAGACCAGCATATAGACAAACAAATTATAATACAGACCAGCATATACATAAACGAACCAGCATAAAAGAATGCGAATTGAAACCTACACCAGCAGTTTGACAATTAAAATATGTATCAACCAAGACAGAAGCTAATAGCTATACATTCTACGCTTGAACTGTCTAAATATAAACAAACATAAATTAAAGTGAAAACATAAGGCAGATAGAAGCGAATTAGGACATAGATTATAGATAGTAGAATGAAACAAATTACAACATATATAGTCTTGATAAAACCTAACTAATAAATTATAACATAGACTAGTAAGAAGACAGGCAACTTTTAACATAGACCAACATATAGACAAGCTAATTATAACATAGACCAGCATATAGACAGGCAAATTATAACATAGACCAGCATATAGACAAGCAAATTATAACATAGACGAGCATATAGGCAAGCAAATTATAACATATACGATCATATAGACAAGTACATTATAACACATACCACCATATAGACAAGTAAATTATAACATAGACCAGCATATAGACAAGCAAATTATAACATAGACCAGTATATAGACAGAAACATAATAACACAGACCAGCATATAGACAAGCAAATTATAACATTTGCAAGCATATAGACAAGCAAATTATAACATAGACTAGCATATAGACAAGCAAATTATAACATAGACCATCATATAGACAAGTACATTGTAACACATACCATCATATAGACAAGTAAATTATAACATAGACCATCATATAGACAAGCAAATTATTACATTGGCCAACATAAAGACAAGCAAATTATAACACAGAACAGCATATTGACAGGAAATCATAAGATAAACCAGCATACAGACAGCCCAATTATAACATAGACCAGCATATAGACAGGCAAATTATAACATAGACCAGAATATAGACAAGCAAATTGGCAAGCATATAGACAAGAAAATTATAACATAGACCAGCATACAGCCAGACAAATTATAACATAGACCAGCATACAGACAAGCAAATTATAACATAGACCAGCATACAGACAAGCAAATTATAACATAGCATATAGACAGGAAAATTATAACATTTACCAGCATGGAAACAAGAGAATTATAACATACACCTGCGTATACACAGGAAAATTATAACATAGACCAGAATAGAGACAAGCAAATTATACCATTTACCAGCATATAGACATGCCAATTATAACATAGACCTGCGTATAGACAATCAAAATATTACATGTACAAGCATATAAACAAGCAAATTATTACATAGACCAGCATATAGACAAGGAAATTATAACATTTACCAGCATATAGACAGTAAATTTTAACGTCCACCAGCATATAGAGAAGCAAATTATAACATAGACCAGCATATAGACAAGTAAATTATAACATAGACCAGCATATAGACAAGCAAATTATAACATTAGCCGGCATATAGACAAGTAAATCATGACATTTACATGCATATAGACGAGAAAATTATAACATAGACCAGCTTATAGACAAGCAAATTACAACATAGATCAGAATATAGACAATCAAATTATAACATGAATCAGCATATAGACAAGCACATAATGACATGTATCAGCATATAGACAAGCAAATTATAACATAGACCAGCATATAGACAAGAAGATTATAACATAGATCAAAATATAGACAAGCAACTATAACATTTACCAGCATATAGATAAGAAAATTATAACATTTGCAAGCATATAGACAAGCAAATTATAACACAGACCTGCATATAGACAAGCAAATTATAACATAGACCAGCATAGAGACAAGCAACTTATAACATATACCAGCATATAGACAAGCAAATTATAACATAGACCAACATATAGACAAGCAAATTATAACATAGCACAGCATATAGACCAACAAATTATAACATAGAACAGCATATAGACAAGCAAATCATAAGATAGACCAGCACACAGACAGGCAAATAAAAACATAGACCAGCATATAGACAAGAAAATTATAACATAGACCAGCATATAGACAGGACAATTATAACAAAGACCAGCATATGGACAGGCAAAATATAACATAGACCAGAATATAGACAAGAAAATTATCACATTGGCCAGCGTATAGACAAACATTATAAACAAGACCAGCATATAGACAAGCAAATTATAACATAAACCAGCATACAGACAAGCAGATAATAACATAGACCAGCATATAGACAAGTCAATTATAACATTTACCAGCATATAGATAAGCAAATTATAACATTTACCAACATATAGACAGGCAACTTATAACATAGCCCAGCATATAGACAATCCAATTATAACATTGGCCAGCATATAGAAACGCAAATTATAACATTGGCCAGGATATAGACAGGCAACTTATAACATACACCAGTATATAGACAATCCAATTATAACATTGGCCAGCATATAGACAAGCAAATTATAACATTGGCCAGCATATAGACAAGCAAATTATAACATTTGCCAGCATATAGACAGGCAATTTATAACATTGACCAGCATATAGACAAGCAAATTACAACATAGACCAGCATATAGACAAGCAAATTATAACATAGACCAGTATACAGACAAGCAAATAATAACATAGGCCAGCATATAGACACACAAATTATAACATAGACCAGCATATAGACAAGTAAATTATAATATTTACCAGCATATAGACAAGCAAATTATGACATTTACCAGCATATAGACAAGCAAATTATAACATAGACCAGCATATAGACAAGCAAATTATAACACAGACCAGCATATAGACAAGTAAATCATAACATTTACCAGCATACAGACAAGCAAATTATAACATTTGCCAGCATATAGACAAGCAACTTATAACATAATTGTCTATATGCTGGTCTATGTAATAATTTGCTTGTCTCCATGCTGGTAAATGTTATAATTTGCCTGTCTATATGCTGGGCTATGTTATAATTTTCCTATCTATATGCTGGTCTAAGTTATAATTTTTTTAGGCCACCATATAGACGGGCAAATTATAACATAGACCAGCATATAGACAAGCAAATTACTACATTTGCCAGCATATAGACAAGCAAATTATAAAATAGACCAGCATATAGCCAATCCAATTATAACTAGATTAGTATATAGACAATCAAATTATAACATAGAACAGCATATAGACAACAAATTTTGCAAGCATATAGAAAAGCAAATTATAAAATCGACCAGCATTGAGACAAACAAATTATAACATTGGCCAGCATATAGATAAGCAAATTATAACATTTACCAACATATAGACAGGCAACTTATAACATAGCCCAGCATATAGACAATCCAATTATAACATTGGCCAGCATATAAAAAACGCAAATTATAACATTGGCCAGGATATGGACAGGCAACTTATAACATACACCAGCATATAGACAATCCAATTATAACATTGGCCAGCATATAGACAAGCAAATTATAACATTTGCCAGCATATAGACAGGCAAATTATAACATTGACCAGCATATAGACAAGCAAATTACAACATAGACCAGCATATAGACAAGCAAATTATAACATAGACCAGCTTTTAGACAAGCAAATTATAACATTGGCCAGCATATAGACAGGCGAATTATAACATTGACAAGCATATAGACAAGCAAATTATTACATTGGCCAGCATATAGACAAGCAAATTATAATATAGACCAGCATATACACAAGCAAATTATAACATAGACCAGCATATAGACAAACAAATTATAACATAGACCAGCATATAGACATGCAAATTATAACATAGACCAGCATATAGACAAGCAAATTATAACATAGACCATCATATGGACAGGCAAATTATAACATAGACGAGCATATAGGCAAGCAAATTATTACATAGACCATCGTATAGACAAGTACATTATAACATAGACCATTATATAGACAAGTAAATTATAACATAGACCAGCATATAGTCAAGCAAATTATAACTTTGACAAACATATAGACAAGCAAATTATTACATTGACCAGTATATCCCGACAAGCAAATTATAACATAGACTAGCATATTAGACAAGCAAATTATAACATTGGCGACCATATAGACAGGCAAATTATAACATAGACTATCATATAGACAAGTAAATTATAACATTGGCCACCATATAGACAAGCAAATTATAACATAGACAAGCTTATAGACACGCAAATTATAACCAAACAATTTACAGTGTACGCCATTAGAGAACGAACGGAATTACAGCTTAGAGTAGCATATAGAGAAACAAATTACTACATCATACATAATAACACTACATACTACATTAGGGAAAAGGGAAAATTAATATATAGACGTGTATAAAAAAATTATTATAACATTGATCAGCATATTAAATAATAGACCAGCATCGAAAGAACCCAATAACAACATAGATCACACTTAAAAACGCGTAACACATAGACCAGCATTGAGAAGCAAATTACATTTTAGACCAGCTAATATATAGACTATTAGATAAAATTGAAATAGAACATAGACTAGCATAGAGAGCAGGGAATTGCCACATAGGTCAGAACAGACTGAGGCTAATTACAGCATAGACAAGGATAGAAAGACGCGGATTACAAAAAAATAAGCATAAAGAAATACTAAGTACCACATAGTCCATCATAAAAATAAACGAAGTACATTATTGACTAAAATAGACAGAATATAGTAATCGAATCGAAATACATAAAGAGTAGCAGATTATAATATATTAAAATATATTGTAAGTTCATTACAACCGAGACAATCTTAGAAAAAAGCAAACTACATCATAAAGACAGGAGAATGACAACATAGACAAGAATAGAAAGCATCAAATTACAAAATAAAGTATCATAAAGAATAGATAGCATCAAATTACAAAATAAACCATCATAAAGAATAGATAGCATCAAATTACAAAATAAACCATCATAAAGAATAGATAGCATCAAATTACAAAATAAACCATCATAAAGAATAGATAGCATCAAATTACAAAATAAACCATCATAAAGAATAGATAGCATCAAATTACAAAATAAACCATCATAAAAAATAGATAGCATCAAATTACAAAATAAACCATCATAAAGAATAGATAGCATCAAATTACAAAATAAACCATCATAAAAATAGATAGCATCAAATTACAAAATAAACCATCATAAAGAATAAAAAGCATCAAATTACAAAATAAACCATCATAAAGAATAAAAAGCATCAAATTACAAAATAAACCATCATAAAAAATAGATAGCTTCAAATTACAAAATAAACCATCATTAAGAATAGAAAGCATCAAATTACAAAATAAACCATCATAAAAATAGATAGCTTCAAATTACAAAATAAACCATCATAAAGAATAAAAAGCATCAAATTACAAAATAAACCATCATAAAGAATAGAAAGCATAAAATTACAAAATAAACCATCATAAAAAATAGATAGCATCAAATTACAAAATAAACCATCATAAAGAAAAGCAAATTGCAACATATTTCAGAAAAAAAAAAGCAAATTATAACATAGAGAAAAACTAAGAATCGGTGGAAAGAACTATTAAAGTAGAAGGTTTTCCAGCATCTACGGAACGTCAACAGTGAAGGGATGGAATTTTGTTGCTAATCCGGTTAGATGAAATACGTCGGTCAAGATGACGTACCTGCTTTGAGTTCATCAGAGCTAATTCCAGATAAGTACTTGCAAAACAGATACAGGGATGCAACATTTCGGCGATAGGATAAGAGGTGGGGCTTGCTTAATAGTTCTGATCTTATTAGAAAGAATAGTTTTTGGATCTTGTTTCAAAGTGAGAGACTAGTGATGCAGGCCTCGTTGAAGGAGTGAACCGTGATCTTGCAAAAATATAGGATATTCTTTGATGTGAATAATTTTCTAGCACAGTAGAGGAAGTCCACCTTCTTTGCAGCAGCCTTGGCAATGCATTAAATATATGTGTTTCAATGCATTAAAATTATGAAAAATAATGGGAACACAAGAGGATCATAATTTCTTCACCTTTTTTTCATCACAAAAATATAAAAACAATTAAATTGATACATTTAATGGAGGTCGGGAAACACAACAGTTTTCAATAATTGCGCCAGATTGTTGATGTGTCTTTTACATTTATCTCTGTCTCTTTGCCTATCTGTTGGTCTCTCTTTCTCTCTTTCTCTCTACCCCTTACTTTTCCTCTCTAATTCCCTCACTGCTCCAGTGACCGTTACATCTGTTAAATTGACAGCTGTTTGATTTGGATTTGCAATCGATAATCCTTGAAGAGAGGTAAGTAGCACACGAGAGCACACCCAAATGTCACACGGCAAGTTTTACACTTTCGTATTTGAAAGAGAATCCATTGAAGCTCAATCCAAAGCGAAAAAAAAAGTATTTTCGTTTTTTAAATTATCTGCCAGACAAATTTCTTTACTCATTGTCAGGATATTTCTGTATTTTATATTTATAAACATTCAGACTGACGCTTTGCTCGCCTCCACAGTGTTAAACATCATGTCTTTTTGAGTTTTGTGAGCTTTTCTAAATGGAAAATGTTGCTTATTAAGTTTAATCAGTTCGATTCGGCAGGCATCAAAATCTGATTCCTTCACTGTAGATGTCTCTAGATGCCGGAAAGCCTTTTACTCTAATAGCCTCTTCTCACAGACTGCAAAATTTGACAATTTCATCATCTATCATTGTCCCTCCTTCTTAGACATGGTCTTAAGAGATTCTCGTACTATCATAGAGTTCCAACCCTTTCACACAGACGCACTGTTGTACCATGTACATGTTTTGCAAGTAATTTAATGGACTGTGCCTTGAAGAACTCGTATCACTTCTGCTTTCCCCGCGACGGATATAGTTCCGACTCACCCGCGAAGCAAGGAAGTTCGACCATCAAGGCGCTCTTTTACACACTTTTTATGTCGTCGCTTGCCTCTCCATTATTTTTGACGCCGCGGCGTCGAAAATAATGGAGAGGCAAGCGACGACATAAAAAGTGTGTAAAAGAGCGCCTTGATGGTCATGTAAGACGCGTGAGTTATTTTTTAAAACACATTGAAGTACTTTGTCAGAAATTACTGGAATAAATACTTTCTGTCTTCATCTAAAAATGCTGAGACATATTTTTTTATGTCTTTGTTTGTTACTGCGACGGTACCAGACAGCGTGTGGGTCAGAGTGGTTGAAAGGTGATGATACAGATAAAGTGTAACAGACACATATAGATTGTTGACTTTGGTTTCCCTTATAGAATTTTATTTAGAATAATGATCTCTCAGACCCTGTGAGCATTCGGAAGACAGACGCAACTAAGTAATTTTTGAAAACAAATATTTTAAACATAATATTAAACACAACACACAGAGAATTTCGTTATACGTCAGTCCGACTGCTAAGTGTTTATTATTCGTGAGTGATTTAAATTCTAATGCCGAGAGACATTTTTCCGGCCTTTATAGTAAATTAAAAATAAAAGTTTATTATTATCCGATGAGTGGACACACCATAACAGAAAAATTCTAGAAATATATTGGATGCTTACGGGAGGAACAACATAAAAATTGTAAAACTTATTTCAAATTTAGCACACGTATATTGTCAGTTCATATTCTCAGCCATTTAACCATAGGAGCAGAATGCTTTGCGGCATCTAAAAACCTTTACGGTGAAGGGATGGAATCTCGCTGCTCGTCGTGTTGATCGCAGATATTTCCGTTGATGGGGCAGCTGTGTTACAAGTGAGTCAGAACACATTCCGATATAAAATACTTGTAACACAGGTCAGGGATGAAACATTGTAACGATGGGACCAGTGTTAGACCTTGTTTAACGTTGCGGAACATTAAATCAGAGATTCTTTAGGATCTTGTCTAAGAAGAACAAACTAGTGAGAGATGCACGAGCGCAGACGTGCAACCGATTATATGTCAACATTAAGCATATTGGTCGCATCTGCATGTAATATACCGAGCATTATAGTGACAGGCAGCCAGAACAGCTGATAGAGACACTTGGTCGAATTTAAGAGAAAAGCATTCGATCCCCGTCTTAATGATGAATATCGTATTTGAAATCTAATTGAGCGATAGACTGACCCACGGAATAAGCCGATTAAAGAGATACGTGGATGTAACTTTACTTATCAAATGAAAACAAGTTCAATGATGCAATTGATTTTACGGATCGATCCATATAATACTGTTTTGAAATTTCTGTTAAATCATAAAAAGCACGCGCACGCATCTGTTATATTATTTACAAATCGTAGTTTCATGTATTTATTTTCATGAAAGCCTGGAAAAATGACCTCAAAATCAAACAATTATTTTGGGTTTTAATTAAAGTCATTGAAGTGAATAGAAAGGTTCGTCTTATCTGAAGTGATAATTATTTTTAAAGTTTTATGGTATTTTAATCGGGTAAGATACTGATTAACGATTTTTAGTAGGAAAATCAAAATGAGACTTAATATGTTATTATTATTATTGCCAATGAGGAGTTCTCCCACATACCATCATCAGAAATTTCTCAGTGTAAAAAATTGGTGATGTGCACTGGGATCTGGGTCATAACAATTCTCCCCAATTTTCCAGTATTTTCCATCTCTTTCGATAGCCGCACACCATTGACTTCTCACTGGAAATGAAAATCAGTCATTACTAAAATAAGGTGGCAATAAGCATTCCCAACGTCCAAGTGATCTTCGCATTCATGCAGTAGAAATCTAGTTAGTGCTTTTTCTCCTCGGTCTTTCTTATCTTCTCGACGCTTTGTGCCAGTAGGTATAGTGTTATCGAAGCCGGTCACTTTTTTTTAGAGGGAGATTACTTACAATTACACCGTTTAGTTTTCTTGTTTCCTTCACATTTAGTTAAAACTTCGGTTGCAGTTTATAATATATCCTTTGTAGTACATGTGTATTAGTCACCGCATTCAAAGGATTTCATTATTTTTATCTTCTCACCAAAGCCCCAATGTTCTACATTGTTTTTTTGCGAAGTTTTTCGTAATTATTTCTAAGGTTCCCAGGATTTGACTTTCTTCCTCTTCCATATGGTTTTCAGCTCTACGACCAATTTCTTATATATGCTCCACTTTAACATTCACTCTGTGAATCTGCAGGAACGGCTACTATTACGACCTGGCACGACTTTTCCTTTTTGTTAACTATTATGATATCCGGTCTTCTTGCTTGGATGGGTTTATCTGTTGGTACGTAAATGTCAAATAAAATTTTATGATTTCACTTTCAAGTACTTCCACCGGTTTATACTTGTACCGATAGTCTGTGTGTTCAAGATGGAGTTGTTTACATACTTATCTATCTATTGCCTTCCCCACCTGTTCCTTTCTATTCTTATATTTTATTTGGGGCTAGTTTAGTGGATTTACTTATTATGTGGTTTAACCTTTCGCCCCTTTGTCCACAATCGCGTTATCTTGTGCACCTATTATTAGCGATTCATGTTTGGTTAATTATTAGTATTAGTATTAGTAGTATTGCTCACTATGAGTAGTTACACAGCCCATCATAAGAGGTTTCTCTTTGAGAACAACGGGTGGCATTCTCCAAATATGAACAACACGTCTCCCAAGATTTCCAGTACTCTTCACCTCTTTCGATAATCATTGCAGTTGAATTTGTGTTATCGCAACCGCCACTTACCATTGATTTCTAGTTGACAGATGGCCATTGGTCTTCTCTGGAATTCGGGTGATAAAAAGCATTCCACAAGGTCCAAGTGCTTTTTGCACTAATCCATTAGAGGTCTAGCTAGTATTTTCTCTCCTCGGTCTTTCCATTCGCATTGACCTCTTATTTGGTGGGGCATAAGTTTTGGTGACACACACAAAAAAACGGAGTAAGGTAGGGGCGCAAAGGGATAACTTACAATTATATAGTTTTAGTTTTCATGATATGATGATTCAATGTTTTTTACATCTGTAACATCTTCTGTACGTCCAGTTTGTGCTTGTAGCTCAGGTGTGTAAGTCTCCGCATTCAAAGGTTTTCCTTAATATTTCATCCGTTTTCATTTCAGTGATCCGTTGTATTTTATCAGCAATCCCACTGATTCCAATCTTTCTTATTCCTTTTTACAGTTTTTCCGCATTGTTCCTTGCGCTTCTACTATTAGTCGTGTTATCTTGACTTTTATCTTCTTCCATATTCGTTTGAGCTCTCTAGCCAGTTCAGTGTATTTGCTCCGCTTCTCTGTCTCCTTGATCTGCACTCTGTGCGCTGTTAGAACGACAAAATATACAATCTGATAGGTCTGTCCCTTTTTGTTAACTACTTTATTACCTAGTCTTCTTGCCAAGATAAGTTTATCCGTTTGTATATCCATGCCCCATAGAATTATGCCAATTTTATTTTCCATTACTATTGTCAGTTTGCGCTTGTACAATTTGTTTGCGCGTTAAAGATTCAGTTGTCTGCATAATTTCCAGTCTACTGTCTTTCCATTTCATCGTGCCTATTTTTATAATCTTTTTGGCTAGTTTGATGCATTCGCTAATATATCGTTTATTATTTTGTATTTTTTTCTCTAGAGCCTGAATTTGCTATGTTCTTGTGTTTTGTCAGTCCTTGCTTTGATGTAGTTTCGTTCTAATCGCATTATCTTGTGCGGTTGTTATTAGGAATTCAGCTTATTTGTTTAGGTTTCCATTTTGTTCAAGTATTTTCGTTAGTCTCATCTTTTGTCATCCTTATGAATCATCAACGTTGTTGTTTCTTTTCTTATTTTTCTTTTCTCGTCTCATCCCTTGTCTCTTCTGTTTCTTTCTTGTTTTTTTTTTTATTTCAGTGTTTTTGCTTCAATAATCATTTTCCTGGTGATCTGAATTATGTATTTTAAAAATTATTTTCCTGTATCATTTGCACAGTCTTCTATACACACCGGTCCTCTTCACCTGGCTATTCTTTTCACATATTATCTGTCATTATCATCGTTTGTGTATAAGGCATTTTCCATAGTAATAAGTTTCCTGGTTTTTCTTTATCGGATATCTCAGTTCTTCTTTAGTTTAACATATAAATGTTCCAGAAAATCTCACTATTGGCACTATCCATGTGTTTATATATTTAATCATGTTTCTGTTATATAGTTTGGTTTTGCGTAGTTTTCTTCTTCTGAAGTATTCCTTTCTAATTTTCTCTTTCATTCCTGTTGTTATGATGGTGTCTACTTCTAGAACACCCAAATAGCTGTAGTTATCATCTTTACCTAGCGCGCTCATTTCTATTTGGTTGTGTAGTTCCATACCTTCTGTTGCTTCCAGTTTTCTCATTCCCATCATAAACAGTGCTCATTATTTCGTCATGAAGATGCTGGTTGTGTTTATGATGGCCTTTAATTCCTTCTGTGTTTTCCAAACTTCAGGTAATCCATGTTCATACTTTTATCTGAATCAGTGAACTTGTATCCGATTAGCATTTTCTTAGTATCTTGTTAAAGGGCATCAGGGCTATTATAAACAGTAGTGGTGATAGGGGATCATCTTGAAAGATGTTTGTATTTTAATCTCTATTATGTATTGTCCATCAGCTGTCAGTTCAAGTCTCCGTGTTTTAATTGCATTTTCTATGAAATTGATCATCTTGCTTGGTATTTTGTACATTTTCAGGCAACCAATTCTTCGTGCTTACGGGATTCTGTCGTACAATTTCTTGAAGTCGATCCATATCATGTGCAATTTCTTCTACTATTTTTTACCATCCTCCATAATCTTTTGATCTATGTATTACAGATAATGTGTTCCTATTTTTTTCAGTTTGCCATCTTTTCCGTTCTTCGGAATATACTCTCTCAGTTATGCTGTTATTTTTCCACATTGTAGATCAACACATAGTAGCTGCTAGAGATGGTTCCTTTTTCTGAGTTTTTTTTTTTACATGGAAGTCACCACTTATCACGCCACAAGGGCCACTCGGAGATAAGGGTTATTGTGTGTACAGTAATCAATGTGATAGTGTAGTAATAGTATTGGAGAATTGATAAGGTGTCATTACTTAAGGGGCGGTTCATCAGGAATTTGTTTGTGTTGGACTTGAAGACATCCAGGTTGAAGTCGGGAGGGAAACAGGCAAGCGGAACAGAGTTCCAAAGGCGTGCAGTTCTATGAAAGAAGCTTTGTTCATGGACTCTACGTTTTGATTTAGGGACAGATAAGGAGTGGAGAAAATTATTGATAGTGGTTTCAGCTAGTCGGGTGTTTTTTGAAAAAGATTCGCGAGTGGGGACCAGAGAATGGAGCTCAGACGAGCACTTGTCATGGAAATAACGATAGAACCAAGATAGGCTCGCTACATCTCTTCTGTGGTAAAGAGGTTGCAGAGAAGAGAAAAGGGCATCACCCACCAAGCCACGAAGTCTATTTTGTAATCTGTCAAGGCAGGATAGGCTGGTTTTAGCAGCTCCTGCCTAGATGTGGCAGCAGTACTCCTTCCTTGGACATAATTGGCTTTTATATAGATATAGAATTGCATCATTAGTGAGGTATCTTCTGGAGCGGTAGAAGGATCCCAACATTTTCCCAGCGACCTTGGCCACAGACTTGATGTACGTGTTCCATTTAAGATCAGGAGTAAAGGTCAACCCCAGAAGCTTATCAAAACATGGGGCCTCCCCTAGACGAGAGCCATCCATTTCAATTGATGCCAGATGGGGATCAGAGCGTTGATGATGTAAGGATAGGAGATTGGTATTAGATGCATTAAAGGTAACCAGCCACCTCATTCCCCATTGTACCACGCGCTCAAGATCAGAGGAGAGAGAATCAGAGAGAACATCATCATTTACGGCCTTTGATGTGTTGCCATAGTCGTGTCATCAGCATAGATGTCAACGAAAGATTTTAGTATGTGTTTTGGGAGATCACTGATGTAGATCAGGAAGAGAGTTGGGCCCAGTATGGACCCCTGAGGCACCATAGCATTAATCTGTGGGCCTGTGATTTCTGCCCATCAACCACTACTCTTATGAGCCTATCAGAGAGAAATAATTAAATAATTGGGAAAACATTTCCAGTTATACCGTAGCTGGAAATCTTGTGAAGTAAGCCTTTGCCAAACCCTATCGAAGGCTTTTGATAGGTCAAGAACAATTGCCCTAGAAATGAAGCCTTTCTCGAAAGATTCGCTAATCCTATGAGATATAACCGTTAGCACATCTGCTGTAGATATAGCAGAACGGAAACTATATTGCGTGTCGCTACGAAGGTTATTTCTGCTGAGGTGGTTGACTACTTCTCTATTTATTGTGGTTTCCAGCAACTTACTCATGACACACAGGAGACTTATAGGTCTGTACTGAGAGGGAGAGGACTTATCACCTGAATTCTTAAATACAGGGCATAGTGGTGAGGTTTTCCAGGGTGTTGGGAAGCACTTCTCCTTAAGGCAACGCTTAAACAGTTTGGTAAGTATGGGGGCAAGTTCTTGTTGCAATTTTTTAAACACTATAATTGGAATACCGTCAGGACCAGTTGCTTTACTGGAGTCAAGGTTCTTGATTAGCTTGGCGACCTTACGCACATATATTTGTATGTTGCATAGCGTGTTGTCTGTTATAGGAGGGAATACGGGGAGGTGATGGCCTTCGTCGCACAGGGTAGAATTTGCCGCACAGTGCTTGGCAAATAGTTTGGCCTTGTCGGATGCTGTCGAGATGACCTCTGGTCCATTGATAATGGTTGGGATAGAACGCAGGTTTCTGTTCAGGATCCTATTTGCTATTTGCCAGAACTGGTGGGGACCAAGCCGCTGCTCAGCTACTTTGGATTTAACGGATTGAGCATATAGTTCTCATGCATTTTATTCATTTAATTTGCACCCAAGTTGTATTATATTTGGTCATCAATTCTGGTACGTTGCTTCTTGGATACATCTTTTTAGGTTCTGAATTAGCCTTACATGTAGTGTTTTGATTTTTTTAAACGAATAGGCATGTATTTCGTCGTGACATGATACCCTCCAGTTTCCCTATTCTTCGTATTTCGTAGCTTAGTGGGGGATGCCCCTTCGTCTTGAGGATTTTCTTCCTCTTGTCCTTCTCCGTCCCTTCTTCTATTTTCTTCCTTTTTCATGTGTTTCAACCGCATTTCTATTGTGATGCTTTCGCTCTTCTCATACCTGGCTCTAATTGAGTTTTGTTTTTGTCAAGTTCGGTTGTTCTGTTCTCATTCGTCCTCCATTTACACTTAGATAAAACTGTTATTGCTTCCAAAGGTCCTTTTTTGTTGCACTGTTCTGTTTTGTATTTGTATCACATTAGTCTCCTTTCAGTTGCTACTATTTTCTTCAATTTCTCCTTTTTTTTGTCAAGTCTTCTCCTGCTTGTCACACTTCAACTGTTTCATCCACTTCCATCCCTTTTAATGACTTTAATTTCTTTCTTACGTTTGCTGATCTGAGTTTCCACACTCGATTCTTGTCCAGGTTTTATTGGTCCATTTTTGTTACACACTTTTTTCTCCTTTAGCTTTACTGTCTTTGTACTTCAAACTTATTATTATTATTATTATTATTATTATTATTATTATTACTATTATTATTATTACTATTATTATTATTATTATTATTATTATTACTATTATTATTACTATTATTATTATTATTACTATTATTATTACTATTATTATTATTATTATTATTATTATTATCTAGTGTTTATATAGAAAGTACATATAAGGTTATTACAAAGAAAACGAAGTGATTACATTTTTGTTTTAGTGAATGTTCTACACAGTATTCTCATTTGTCTGACTGTCTTCAAAATTCAAGGATAGAATATTGCTGCAACATCTGGGATGGAGCTGCTAAAAACAGTCTATCCTGCCTTGGCAGAGTACAAAGTAGATTTCGTAGCTTAGTGGGGGATGCCCCTTTCTCTTCTCTGCCACCTCTCTCCCACAGAAGAGACGTTGCGAGCCTGTCTTTGTTTTATTGTTATTTCATTGTCAAATGCTCGTATGAGCTCCAATCGCTGGTTCCCTCTCGCCAATCTTTCACGAAAAAGACTCGTCTAGCTGAAACCACTGTCAATAATTTTCCCCACTCTTTATCTGTACCTAAATCAAAACGTAGATTCCACGAACAAAGCTTCTTTCTTAGAAGTGCGCGCCTGTGGAACTCTCTTTCGTTTGCCTGTTTCCCACCTTACTACAACTTGGATGTCTTCAAGTCCAAAATAAACAAATTCCTGATAAACCGTCCCTTAAGTAAGACACTTTATACAATCTGCATTACTAACTATAATACGATATTATCCCATTGATTACTGTACATGCAACAACTCTTATCCCCGAGTGGCTTCTGGGTCTTGATAAGTGGTGACTACCATGTAAAAAAGAAGATATTTTGAGGTAATATCTTGATATCAAATTCTAGATGTTTCAAATACCTTAGGTAAGACTAGACCAGTTTAAGGAAATGTGGAATCCCAACAAACCGATGAAAAAGTTTTACGTCTGAGCATAGTGTGAGATATAGTTGTACACATGCAACACTTAATTTTTCTTTTCTTTTCCCGTTTGAAAACAGCAAATATAAACTGGAAAATTCTTAAAAATATTTTTGTGAGGCGTATTCAAAGGAATACTTTTCTCTAAATGACAATAAAATTCATACAGTTCATGGAATGTGTCTCATTTTAAAGTATCAGGAAGGTGAACTTTAAAAATAAAAACATCACATCTGTATATATTTCGTAACTACTGTGCACATGTTTTCAAAGTGCATCTTCTCCAAGAGGCTAGGTCTCAGAGCGCCACGACACGTGTTAAATAAGGTCGTTTTATTGATATAAAGGCTGGTGCAACTAATGGAACCTGGCTGATGTCAAATGATTTAAATTATCTTTTACGCATTCGCCAATATGCACTTAAACGTAAAATTTGGTGCATTTTAAACTATTTCTCATTAGTGTGACGATAGCTCAAACGATATCGAATAAGGCTGAAGCGCTAAATGCTTTGCTTTCATCTTTCTCTTTCTATATATTACTTTTTAAGTAATTATTAAATATTAGGTACAAGAAATAATAACTAGAGAACTGGCTTTTGTAATAATAAATACGAAAGTACATAAAGTAAATATTATATTTAAGCTAATTTTACGACGCGTTTCTAGTTAATAATAAATAAATGGAATGCCAGTACCTGGAATCGAAACCGAAACATCGGCAGGCTTAGTCTCTATCAAACGAGATATTTTGAATTTCTTTTAAAAGCTGAACACATTTTGTTATCAATAAAATAATAATGTATTTAACTTTACATCATCGATTTCTGATTATCGTCATGTTTAAAAACATGATTTGAAAAAAACAATAATAATACAATAAATAAGTAGGTAAGTATTATAAAACACGCTGGAAATTATTTTAATCGACACAAACAATTCATGTCGTATTAACTATGGAATAGATTTAAGCATATGCACCCCCTAACAAGGCATATAGCCACTTGAGCGTATTTTACTACTACTATTTGGGACCATACCTAGAAAAAATTAACAAGATGTTGGTTTACGTTACATTTAATCTTATGTATGTACAGTAAGGGAAGAATGTAGCAGGAAGGAGGTTTCAAAGTTTAGCTGTTCGAGGGAAGAGACTATAAGAGTAGAAAGCTTTCTAGCATTTATGGATCTCTACAGTGAAGGGGTGAGATTTTGTTGCTATGCGAGTTTGTAAGGGATATGTACGTCGAGGGGTCACAACTGAAACGAGTCTATCAGAGCACATTACATTAAAAATACTAGTAAAACAGACACAGGGAGTCAACATTGCTGTGATAGCATAATGATTTGATCTTAACAAAGAGGGGCGTATTAGATTGTATTGATGTGAAAAGCATTAACAATAAGAACCTTAAACTCTGGTTTCCGGTTTTTTTCGTGTTCTCTGTCAGTGCAGGAGAAATCCTTATCGACTGAGACAATTTTTATTTTTGTTCCTTTTCTCCACATTAAAAAACGACGCTGGTGTCTAACTCTGTCCCGTGGGGAGACATTGTAAATAGGAACAATAAGCACTCGTACAATAATAAATTAATGCAATACTTTCAGGGTATAATTTTCCAAATAGTATTGAAAAAAAATCTAAAGTAAACCCAACATATTTACTGTTTAATCAATAAGAACATTTGCTTTGAATGTACAAAAATAGAGCTTTGTGGAGCCAATTACCTCATTCAAAATTCCTACCCCCCCACACACCAAGCAGACACAGTGGCAAATTCAAAGCAACGCTTAAACAAGTCTAAGAAAATATTTGCAAATAGCGTAATCTATGTTTAGATACGTTGTATTTTCTAAGAACATATTTTAGTTACACAATCCCGAGTCTACGTTCAAGTATGTTAAATAATATATATATATATATATATATATATATATATACGTGTGTGTGTGTGTAGATTGCAGATGAATGTGTTTTTAATATATAATAGAGCCGCTTTGTAAATAAGTTTAGCTGTTAAAATGTTTACTCACCAAGTACATAGGAGGCTCTGTATTAAAAGAGCAAACCTAATACGAGACGCATGTTTGTGTTTTAAAATTTTTGCGGACGAATGCTGCCCCACGCGATAATCAAACAAATATTCCTTTGACTGCAAGTAACGAAAACATCGAGAATTTTTCACTTTTTTACTTCCTGTTTATGGACGAGGAAATAAAAGAAATACGCATTGCATGTTGGTATCAAGCAAAGCGAAAACAGCGCTGATTGGTTCTGGTATGCCTTTTCATTTCCAGGCATCGGTTGCCATTCCGTTTTTACAACACGCAGTTATGTTGATTTCCAACATAATTCGCAACTTCTTTAGTAGTTAAATATGGATTTTTATCAGATGTTAAATGCAATATAATAATGAAGTTAATACGAAAATGTTGCAATACAAAGTGGAACGATAAAGTTGCCGCCTTAAAGAATACAACACTACATCTTTTTTCTAAAACCTTTATTGAAAAAATCAATTCAGGTAACTTAATTATGTAGTAGAGCTGATATTTATACAATGTAGTTGCCTTCAGTCTCAATCACCGCCTCTACACAGGTCCGGAATTGAGAACATGTCTTTTTCTACGAGTACTGGCGGGCCCTCGGCGAATACTAGGCGATAACTAGGCGGATGGTGGTGATCAGGTTGGCTTTGATGTGCGAGTTCATGTTAGTGATGTTCTCAACGTATGATCAAATGAAGTAGTCCAGCTAATTCAGGTCAGGGGAGGAGAGGGTTAGCGAGAGAAGGGTATAAAATCGTAATGCTCCTGAAGCTAAGCTTGCATCTCTTTGGACTTGTGAGCCGGCGCCTAGTCCTGCTGCCATACTAATGGTCTGCCAGCGGCCGCCTATTTGCATCAGGATATCACCACACTCTTCAATACGTCGAGATACATTTTGCTGTTTACATCTAAGCGGACTTCGAAGATGTGGGTTGGCATGCTGTGGCCCTCATTTGAAACCGCACCAAAGAAAATAATCGTGGCCGGAATCTTTGTTTTTATCACCCTGAAGACATTATTCGTGGCAATCTAGCGATGCATTTTGATGATGCTGGCAATGGTCCTGTAGTAATCAATTGGATCGGTAGAGAGCATTAGTTGTTTAGCGGCGCATCTCCGATCTCGCTCGTTGAACAGTGTGTCACCTTCAAGTATGATAGGAGGCTCTTATCGCGCTTGAAATTTACACACAACTGACCAACTAGTAGATGGTCTCCAACAAAACAACTGGTTTTCATTAAACGGAAATGTTATCATGTCGTCTTTTCTGGGGCGACAATTTTATCGTTAAACTCTTCATTTTTAATAATTGTTAGAGGACATCACTAGAAAAAACGTGGATGATTATATTTATAACCAGGGGTGATATGGCACCATTGCGTTCACACACCGTTTCCCGTTTGATCACTGAAGCTAAGCAACTTTGACCTTGAACAGTACTAAAAGGAGTCACTATTTAGGGATTTCAGATGCTGTTTCGGCTCTCCGCTTATTGTTTCCAATCGGCATAGACTTTTCCTTAGACAAGAAGTGCCGATTCAGCATAAGTGTAGATAAGCATTGAGCAATCTTTGCCTCACAATATAATACGCTTCTACCCTTAAATTGGGTATGCATTGTCTTTATTTTATTTTATTTTATTTATTTGTCTTCTAAGACTGAACTGAGGCATTGCAAGGAACTGAATTGAGGAATTGCAGGGGTTATAAATATGCGCCGAACACATGTGATAATCTATAATATAAATCTTACTTGTCTGTTTAAATGTATGTATGTATTTATGTTTGTATGTATGTATGCATGTACATATGTATGTATGTTTGTATGTATGTATGCCTGCCTAAAACTTTTGACAGAAGTTACGGATTTTCACAAGATCGATACTGTTTTTACGATCGACCCTTTGGACCACAAATATCGAAAACTACATTAATTCCTTCAACCTCAACCGGCCACTTTTCTACAGGGAGGGATCGCTTTTTCGCAAATATTTTCGCAAGTGATCCCATCTTTTCGATTTACTAGCCTTTATTTCAACCTCCGCCACTTCCGGTTATTTTCACGTTATTTTCTCGTTCGGGTTAGGGTTCGAGCTTGCATGCCTACTACAACTTTTTTCTCAACACACACCTCAAAACACCAGGGCAACGGCGGGAATCCAGGCTAGTCGCTTTATAAAATACGCTGTGCCTCAATCCTTCAGGCATTTCTTGACACGAGAACTGAACGCTGATCGTGACTTACTAAATTCCCTTGAAAAGTTCTCTGGTTGGATTATGCTGCCATTTTCCGTCGGAAAACTATATTTTTTATAACAGAAATGATTCTTAACTGAAGAGGTTATGCGCTCAGCAATCACCTTTACTTTATAAGATCAGAATCAAAATTCAAATTGACCCCCAAATAATTGATCTTATCTGAATAAAAACGAAAAGAAAGGATTTCGGCTCATAATAATTGATAGTTTCGTTGATTTTGACGTATGATATCCGCCACAACAACAACGTTCTTTGGGAATCAACACATTTTTGCTTATAGTAAAGAAGGCTTTGTGAAAAATTATCCACAGTTTTTTTACAACTGCTAATCTTAGTCGGTACAATGGTAGCTACAAGACAAAGCAAACAGTATACCTGAGGGTTTTTTTTTATATCAGATGCACCCAGATACCAACCTAGATTTGTTTATTTCTCGGCGCGGTACATACAACACCTGCCATTCCCAAAGTGTAACCTATCTGGTACTGGCCACTGGTTCATCATAGCGTAACTCCGGTAATCTGGCGAGACTCGGTGTGTCAACGTGAATATACCTGTTATTATTTCGGCATAGAGCAAACTAGTATAATACCCGGCCCAGGACGAGAAAAATAAATTCTCCAAAATAAAACTGTTTCGCATCATATTTATGCATTCTTACGAAGATTAAAATCAATATAGCTTACCTTATATCTACAACCTATATTCCAGTGCTAAGCAAAATTTGAAATGTAGGCAATCATATTTAATTCATAAAATTCAATGTAAATCTCAAGTATAAATCTCTCTGTCTCTATTTTTTTAAAAGTTGCACCTCTCCTGAAACGGAATGCAAAATGGCTCAAATTATTGCAGTCATCCACATACAATACTCTTTAGCTGTCTCAAAGCTAGACAAGGAAGTACCTCAAGCCAGGATCGAAACCCGATCGCCCGACAGTCGGAGCTTCTATCCTGGTTTGAGGTAGTTGCTTGCCGAGTCTCATTGATGATCTGTGAAACAGTACTGAATGGAGATGGCTGTACTGCTCCCTATCTTAGGTTGAGCATATTTGGAAGTGATATACAAATTACTATTAGCGTATGAAGCTATGCTCTTTGTGTAAACAAATTGAGCTTAGGTATTTGGACAATGTCTAAACATTGATAATTCACTGCCCGCATAGTAGCAGCCGTATAGCGCAACGATAAGAAGCTTTGACTGTCGCTTTGGCGATCGGGTTGCGATCCTGGCTTGAGGTACTTTCTTGTCTAGCTGTGAAACAGCTAAAGAGTACTGCATGTGGATGACTATATATATATATATATATATATATATATATATATATATATATATATATATATATATATATAATCGCTAACACATGATATATATATATATGTATATATATATATATGAACAAATGATTAATAAAAAATGTTAAAAGACATCTTGAAAAAGAGTTAAAAACATTTAATTTTAAAAAAGGAAGCACAAGATAAGTGGATAGTCCTTAATCCGCGGAGTTTCGAAGAAATACTCTCCTTCTCATCAGAGGGCAGGAATTAGCAAAATGCGGGATCGGATTTTGCATATAAAAGTATTTAATGAAACTACAAGTAAGTCACAGATCTTACTTGGTTAAAAAAAAAGGGTGAGGTAAGGGGAATAGGAGGTAAAAAAATGATAAAAAGATTTCACAAGAATGGTAAAATCCAAAACGGTCGAATTAAAAATTTCCAATCCAATGGGTAAATTCCAAATGGTCCAAAATGATCCAAAATGATTTTTGGATCATTTTGGACCATTCGTAATGGAATTATTAGCCGCCATTACATATTGAAAGATATATTCTTTCGACATGATTGAAATAAAAAAGAACAGACAACTTTATTTGAATCTTTATTCTTGACATCCAGGTCATTTGTCAACTTCAACGCTGTTAACGTCATTAATGTAGTGTTTTGTTTATATATATTGAGATAACTACCTTCGTGGAAAGAATAGTTAAATTGTTTTTTTTAAGAATCCGTGTTTATAAATAATCCTTACAAGAGAACTATTGATAAATGCTGTATATGTTCATTACAGTAAGTGAAATTAGATGATATATGGGTTTCCTAACAAAATTTAATGACATTAATAAACAGATAAAAACTAAATTCATTAATTCATTCGCTTAAAATGATTTATTTTCTTGCACTTGTTTGTTTCGTATCTTCATGGGTTAAATATATTTGAATGAATGTCCCCTTTAGAGACTTCAGATTGCAATGAAGTCATTCCCCTGTCTACTTTTATTTAGAGCTTTCAGAACAAATTAGACCCATGTTAAATGCCGGCAAGTTACATAAGCTAAATTAATGAGTGCATACAGAATTAGAAAAACAACAAAAATATTTTTTATTGATCAATCAATAATTATCATTGCAAAAAGCCACGCGAGTATTTGTGCAGATTTCTTCACGGGATTGAACCATGTTCTAAAGAATTATAAATACCCAATGTCTAGTTCAGAAAAGACTTCGCAAAACTCAGATTGTCTCAAATCCTGTTCATCTACAACTTCCAGAAGATGGCGAAGTTTTGTATGAACACCTACATGGGGTTATACAAATGTGAATTATTCCATTTCTTGTTCACATTACAGCAGTCATTTTTTAACAAGTGATGGGCACGTTGCCTAGTAGAGTGAAATTTGCGACAACCTACTTAGCTAACATTCTTGTCATCAGACATAAAAATCAGATATAAGTTGACAGAGGAAAATTTTGAATTTTTCATGTGAACAATCGAATATCTCGGGAAATTATATACAAAAATGCTAGAAGGAACTTCCCGGAAAACACATCGTCACGAGGAAACATTCCTCATCCGAAGTTGATGATATGCATTGCTTGATAGTTTTCTGATAAATGATAATTAAGAAGACATTGCTATATAGAATATATGAGATTCGGATTTTTTAAAGACGGCCCTTGACAGGTATTCGTTAATCTTGGATGAGAAGTTTGCAAGTGAGAAATTCCGTGGTAATGGTTACATCTTACGTTACATTCAACGACAAAAACTCAATTCTGGAAGTTAAATATTATGCTTGATGCAAAAACCGAGAATAGCTATCTGCTGTATTATTAAGACAGGGTCTTGCTGCAAATATTTGACAAGGATGAACCAGGGATTGAAGCTCGATCGAGCACTTTCCATAATTGTATATTACATCCTTTACATGTATCTCTGTTTGCCTCTGCGCGAATTTTTTTTCGATATCTACTCTGCCTAGTGACGAAGAGAAAAGAGACTGATCCAAATTCATTATTCTTTTATTTTTGTTTCACATGCGTCAGAATGTAATTACTTGACCTTTTAGGCAACCGTTAATGCCCTTTACGGTTTAAATAATCCTGTACTGCTTTAAAGCCGTATTCATTTAGTTTTCGTTTGTATCTCACGGTTGTCGACTCTCTGTGTTTACGTTGCATAACGTTAATAAAGTGCTATAGAGAAATATATTTTTATTTCAACATGTAAGACTTTTGTCGCTTTGCAGTTTGACATCAGTTAATTGTATGTTTTACATTTCAAATAAGGATCGTAATACTCCCAGCCTTTAAGACGAAACGCATTCACATAATAATGAAATATCCATTGATTCACTCAAGGGAATGTTAAAGACGTGACTGACAACATGGGATCCTATTTGCATCAAACCCAGAAATTATGATCCTTAGGGTAATCACCAGTATTTGTTTCCATGCCAAAATGTAGTCATCCGTCTTATCGTTTGACTGTATTTTGCCTGTCATCGAGTTTCCGTGGCAACGACTCCATCAATTTGGCATGTCCTTATTTCATTGTCGTATATAATGAGTCTTTTCTCTGGAGAACAAATGGCTGTGATACGTAATTGAAGTGTTCGTTAATGCTAATCGTCCGTCCAGTCCCTCGACAAAAATGGCTGATCGTATTTCTTAAGTAGTTACGTGGCAAGATGAAGTTCATCCCTTTGTGTCGTACTCGATATTCTCCTCATTATCTTGTTCTTCTGCCTTAATGGCCTATAAGTTTTTAAAAAGGAAACACCACAAATTCAATTTGATATTAAAATTTTTTAAAGTTTAGTTCCTTCCTATATAGTATATATAAAATTTATCTCAACCTCTCGCCATAGAAAGCAGCTATCCGAGCAATTTCCCCTCTGTGTACTTTTCAGTAAAAGGGGAAAAAGGTTCTAACTGCCCACTCGTTATTTCACACTAGCGACTTCCTGTTGTGATGTAACTGTTAACACGCGTAACCCTCACTCAACGTCTAAGATTTACGATGAGCTTAGTACTAATTAAATCACGGAAATTTCCCATTCAAATCATTCAACATCTGCATCTCTATATTATTATTATTATTATTATTATTATTATTATTATTATTATTATTATTATTATTATCATCATCATCATCATTATCATTATTATTATTATTATCATTATTATTATTATTATTATTAGTATTATTATTATTATTATCATCATCATCGTCATCATCATTATCATCATTATCATCATTATCATTATTATTATTATTATCATTATTATTATTATTATTATTATTAGTAGTAGTAGTAGTAGTAGTAGTATTAGTATTATTATTATCATCATCATCATCATTATTATTATTATTATTATTAATATTATTATTATTATTATTAGTAGTAGTAGTAGTAGTAGTAGAGGTGGAGCAATTATGCTCCATTGGCCTTGGAGATACGGCGTATACATGGGGTTAAAACACAAATAATCCCGGTCATAGTTGATACACTAGGAGTAGTATCAAGTCGCCTGGAATGGCAATTGAAAAAACTACAAATCCCCGATGTTTTAGGCGGCGTTTAAACCTCTGCAATTATAGGTACCAGCAACATCCTTAGGAAAACCCTTGATCTTTGAAGCTCCTGGTTTGAAGCCGGGAGTAAGGGAAATCCTCTGGAAATGAATCCCATCCCTTTCCAGAGAGACATTCATAAGTGAAATCAGAATTATTATTATTATTCACGCACTTTTCTTTAGTCTGATAGCTTGTTACTATTACGATGTAATCTTTTGATGTTCCAAATTTTAAACTGACACTTTCTGACACTTGTTTTGTAATAAATAGATGTATCATTAATGTAATGAATACATTGCGTTATTTGAACTCTCCGAATTAATATTCTCATTTGTGTAGGTGCCGAAAGAAGAGAAAACGCATCTATTCTTATAGGACAAAGTAAAACGTATACTTTTAAAAAAAGTAGCAACTAGAGTTTGGACGACTATGGTTTTCAAAGACTAAGACGATTTAGCATATTATCTCCCACTATATAGGAAGAATTAATTATCAATAACCGATTGCCACACCATTAAAAACATACGCATACACACACACACTTTTTTGTCTGTCTGTAAGTTCGCTTCTATAGATTTCGAGACGGTTAGTACTATTTTTAAAAATAAATCATAGAAATGTACTTTATGTACCCGAGAGGTAAGGTAACTTTTCTCTCTGAATAGCTACAATGAGTATCGATAATCGACAATATCTGAGTAAAGAAAGAACATTCTGATGTTGACCAAACTCCCATATACAGTCTTACATCACAAGTGCATCTGGGAAGTTATATCACCGCACAAGCCGAAAGGTCGGGCGTATAAAACTAACAGTAGCAACTTTGATAAGACAGGATAATTTCAAAATGTATGCTTCTTTTTAAAGCATAATTGAACCATGATGCTTGACTTTTGTATTTGAAACTTTCATTCAAGCTTTTATATAAAAAATAAGTTATATAATCTACAAGAGGTTATTTACTTTGCAAAATATACTAAAATGTATGATGCATAAAATCATTGCGAGGAAGCCTGTGAAACTTTCACACGGTGCACCTCGGTGGTCTCGGACTAGAGCAGGCATCCAATCGATTTGATTGAAAAATGAATGATTCCAGCTATTTTAATTACAATAAAAGTACTAGAAGTCTGGACAAATTCAGAACCAACTCACACCCACAGAGACCCACACAGAAGTGAAGCATTAAATTACATTTCAAGACGACTTGATAACTCCTGGGAGTAAAGATCGAAACATTTCCTCAAATTTATACTCTCTTCACATATTTGTAGGTGTTACTTCCAAAATAAATGCCTCCTTTTTTATTTCACCCCAATTGATTAGAACGGGTTGAAAATTTCTTTGTTATTATGAGTGAACTTACGCATATATTACTTGACAGTTTCATTTCACTGTTGCAGATATTGACAGTGTAAGCCTCAAACAAGGCAGCCCATGTCATGCACTAGCGTTATAAGAAGAAATGCCTTATTGAATTAAGAGCAAAAGTGTATTCACAATAGTGATGACTGTGTAGAAAAATAAATTCTTATCACCAAAGGTCACCCATTTTAAGGGTACTACTCCTCTTTTCGTAGCTCTTCAACATTTTTATTTAAAAAAAATAGAAGGATTTGGTTTTCGAACGATCCCCGTACAAGTACATGCGAAAATAGTTGCACCAACCAAATCAGACAATATTTGTTTTACTAATGCGCCATTAATGACCAAATTAAATTCCACTTCAGATGAATGTAGTGTCAGTGCGTTGATGGCATACATTCTGAGAGAATTTAAGAAGATTAATAGAAGCGACAGATTTGTTTTTCAAAAGTAAAACACTAATTGACGAAAATATATAATATCCATTATCATTAAACAAGTCTGCATTTGACTGATTTTGCCTCATTATAAAAACCAATTAGTTTCCACGCTGTATCACGATTCCACAGTTTTAGCCAATTTTTAGTAAAGTCTCTTCAAATTCAAATCAATTGTTTTCTCAATAAAAATGAAATCCAAGTAAAGAAATAATTGGAAAAATCCCAGTTGCGCTTCACAATCAAACGTTTACAATTTTCGGTGCAACATGTTTTATTTTAGTTCAACTGAATACCCGGAAATCAGAGGATTTCTCCGTGGAACTA
Organism: Euprymna scolopes; assembly: GCF_053919585.1. Classification (NCBI taxonomy): domain Eukaryota; kingdom Metazoa; phylum Mollusca; class Cephalopoda; order Sepiida; family Sepiolidae; genus Euprymna; species Euprymna scolopes. Next base: position 173,580,236 of record NC_136485.1, on the reverse strand, counting down.
AGACTTGAGTTTAGTTAAATCTGCTATAATATATCTTCATTCTGGCTTCTTCCAGATTCCAAGACAAGAATTTTGAATAGCAAGCGATTACTTCCAGGAAAAAGTATCATCATGTCAGGTTGTTCTGACAAACTTCTATAAAAAAAGACCTGAGACAATCGAGGTCTGAGTTTAGTAGTCATTCCACTTTTTTAGTTTATCAGTTTGTTCTAGTTAAGGATAAGACATCCTGCCAAATGCCTAACATTCACGCCCTCTCTCATATTTTCGAACTCTGGTATCTTTTTTGAAATATTCTAATCGCCCCTTTAAGTCTATCCTTCTAGCACGTAATTCAGGAGGTATATTTGCCAACTAGATTTTAAATTCTGTTTTTAGGAGTTCAATTTTATGCTATTCATCAATCTTAGTATTATGTTACCTTTCCCAATCAGTTCCTTTTGTTCCTGCACCATTGGGGACATTACTGGAATTGCTATAAAAATTGCACAGACATAGTGGATCGTGTATGACTTGTGTTCAATTGTTCTCTCTGGCATATGTTCACAAGATTTGCTGTTGCATTTAATATTCGACTTTTTGCAGACCGCCCAGAGTAGATATTAACGCACTCCATTGTGCCTCGTTCTCCAATAGCAATCTTGGATTATCTCATGATTTTTCCTGAAAAATAAAATAATCAAAATAGGAAATAATTTAAGAACATACACTAATTGATATTGAAATATAAAGTAACGCCCAGGTGAATGAAATGCAAATTAAGGACATGCCAAACTGATGGAATAATCTCAGAGCAATTCGATGATCAGGATGTTGATTTTCTTCTTGACAAACTTCATCAGTAATTCACTGTTAATTCTTAAATATTACAATTTAATTCAATAAAATCCGAATTGAGATTCTACGAGCTCACTTCAATAAGTCTCCAGACTTTTCCTTTAGTCTCTTTCGAAGTAATCTCCTTCGACTGCAACGCACTTCTTGTGCAGTTCTAACAACTTCTGTAAGGCCTCATGGAAGTCCTCTTCTTTATAGCTCGTCATTGACCCTCGTCACCGCAAGTTTAATCTCCGCATTTTTCACATAGCGCAGCCTTTAAGATTTTCTTTTAAATTAGGGAATGACAAAAATCATGGAAAGTATGTCCGGATTATCGGGAGGGCAAGGAGATGTCTTGATGTCCATTTTGGTCAAATAGTCTGTGACAAAGATGAAGTTGTGGACTGCAACCTTGGAACAAACTTTGCGCAAATCCTCCGCATCTTCAGTTGCTCGCGATTACTTGTGTGTACAGTTCCCACACTGCCATTAAACAGTGCACATATTATCTCTATAGGCATACGACGGTTATTATCCATGAAATTCTTTATTCGGCCAATTAACTTTGGTGTTGTCACTTACTTACTCATCCCACAGCTCTCGTCATCCTTCACGGATTCCCGGCCTTCGTTTACTGTCTTATGCCATTTAATAACTGATGCGTGATTCATGCAAGATAATCCGAAAGCAGTCCGAAGCATTCCATACGTTTCTGCGACATTTTCGTCAAGTTTCAAACAGCGGTAATTGCATGTCCTTCTTCTAACGTGTCTTAACGTCCAGATTCTATTTTTGAAATTCGCCAGATGTGAGAATCAAGCTTTAGTATGGTCTATTCCAATTTCTGCTAACCTGAAATCATAAAAATTGGTCATCTCATGATATAAAGCAATATTGTAATGGTTTTTCAAGAGTCTACGAGAATATTAAATGCTTGTATAAAAAACTCTGGTAACTTATTGAAGGCACCTCGTATTAGTATTATATTAGAAAGATATATCTTTAAAACAGTTTTGTCATTAGTTGCAGTTGACGGCTTTCCGATATTAACGTTTTTTATTACCATTGCTCTTTAAATGGAAATCAGTTCTATTCTTATCACATATTTACACTAAACTAACTTGATTTCAATAGTTCACTTAAACGTCAAAACTATTTATATAGTCAACAAATTAAGGCAGACTTATACTAAAGAAATTAAATTGAAAAATAAAATCCACGATTGGCAGAATAAAGCTGAATATTGTAATTATTACCGTCAGGTGTACCAATTTTAAAAACATTGAGCCTGTCCAGTACCAAATGGGTCATCATTTTAGACTACCAAGGCGATATAGGTAAAAGATCAGCTGAGCCCTCCTGTTTTATGCGCACACAGTAACAGTCATATAAAAAGATTATGGAGTTTGCCTAACTACATCATCTCGATTGCGATCGCTAAATAATGATATTAATTAAACATTCGATCTATCAACATTTTGTTTTATTAAAAATTTTCGTTTTGTTTTTTCGTTTGTCTCCTGACCTACGTTACTTGGATTTTTTCTGATATGATATTTGTTTAGGATAATGAAGTAGCGAATTAGTAAATAAAGAGATTGGGAAATATTCATTATTTCATTACACAAAATAGTGAAACTAAGTCGCACATTTAATTAACTTATTCTAATTTTCTTCTTACATTTTGATTTTGTTTCACATTAATGGAGTTGGCTGAACAGAAGAGTAAATTATCTGTTATCTATCTATCTATCTTTATATCTATATATATATATATATATTGAGTTATATATATATATATATATATATATATATATATATCCTCACTTCGGATGTGTCTAACTGATGAGCCCAAATGAGGGTGAAACTCAAGTCTTGGACTACTTCCGGTTCGTTGACTGCCATGGCTCTTGTGCGCTGCGACGTTGTTTGGCTGTGGAATATATTATATGCAATCTCTCACATTCTGAAAATCCTATCATAAGTTGCTCGCTTGGTTAGCATTGCTGGATGGCATCTCCCTTTCGAGTTAAAACTCTTACTTGTGAGACATCGGCTTGGGGTTAATAGTTGGTTGGATGACCGCGTCCCCTGTCGAGACGAAGTAGGTTCATTTCGCAGTCGGATTTCGGTGCGGTTTGCTTGATCTGTGTTAATTAATAGAAGTTCTTGTGTGCGGGGCGTTTGCTCAGTTGGTAGAGTGCTTGCCTCTCATGTAAGAGGGTCGGGTTTCGAATCCTGAGTTCGGATGTGTCTAATTCATGAGCCCAAATGAGGGCGAAACTCGAGTCTTGGACTTCCGGTTCGTTGACTGTCATTGCTCTTGTGCGCTGCGACGTTGTGTGGCTGTGTAATTTATTATATATATATATATATATATATATATATATATATATATATATATATATAGCTATCGAGATATCTGGCGAAGTAAACACATTGATAGGTTAGTAAAAAATGTCAAACATTGTAAAACTGTGACCTGGTCACGTTTGCACCTAAAGGTATCTGAACAGCTGACCGTCACGTGTTCCAGTATGCTGAAGCATCGTTTGAGTTCCATTGAGAAAATCAAAGGAAGAAGATTATCTGAAAGGGATCTCCTCACGACGGAAGTAGTGGTCCCAAAATGGAAACGAAAAAAAAAACACCATAATCCAAGATCGTCGATCACTCGTTTGATTTCACGCCTACCTGGGAGGAATACAGAATCTATTTAAAATATATAGTGTCTTGGTCTGTCTTGAAACGTATTTGTTTAAACCAATCCAACTCCCTAAGATGGCTGAATAAACTTTCAGAGAAACAATAGTAGACAGGTATGTTTTGAAATTTACTTGCTATAGGTAATTATGTTGACCCGAACGCATCAAGTGCAGACTAAACACGGGCTGTAAAATAGTGTGTTATCTCTCTCTCTCTCTCTCTCTCTCTCTCTCTATATATATATATATATATATATATATAGATAGATAGATAGATAGATAGATAGATGAGAAAACATACAGTCCAAATAGTGAAAAACCATAGACATTTTAGTGTCACGTATACACGCTCACACGCAGACTATATATATATATATATATATATATATATATATATATATATATATATATATACCTACTAGCATTTCCGCCCGACGTTGTCCGGGTGTTTGGAGGTGTACGTTGAACAAAAAAATAAGCGGTCTTTTTTATCGTTCACCCCTATTATGACCCCTTAACCTTTATTGTGTTGGGTTCAAATCAAGTTATTAAGTTAGATTCATATCGAAAGAACCTATATCTAAAATTTCAAGTGTTTAGACCCAAAATTGGCGGAGGAGTTTGGTAGAGCTTACAAAGGTCAAATCGTTGAACTTTGGTTCCTTAACAGCGAAATGTCGTGCCGAAAATCGATTACGTACGAAGATTTTCCGAAATCTCAGTATCCAGTATATCAAATTTCGAGACTGTAGACTGAAAATTGACAGAGTTATTGCGTAGAAAAATGTACACAGACACACACACACATTCACTTTTATCTATACTTCTATAAATTCGTTTTTCGTGTGTGCATTGATATTCATATTAACACCCATCTGTTTTACTTATTTAAAAAGAAAATACAATTTCCTCATATATGGGTTGTGGAATTGCATTCACTAGCAAAAGATCTAGCTAATTTTCATATTCTTTTAAACATTCATTTTAATTAAGTCACTATTAGTTGCTTTGGTTTTCTAATGGGATAATCATCTTTAGTTAATTATAACGTGTAATTATATTCATGCAGATATTTTACATGATTTATACTTGCATAATATTTGCGAAAAAAGTTTGTTTTCATATATATTTATGTATACGTATATATTTTTATTTAACACATTTTGCCTACCAAACTCCTCCTAGAGTTTTTGTCTACAGACATAAACTTCATATATAAGGTATTTGAATCCATGCAAAACTTTATATTTGGATTTTAACTCGGAAAACTCGGCGCAAAAGTGTGAAAATTAAAAAAAAAAATCAATTTTCTTATATATGGGTTGTGGAAATAAAATCACTAGCAAAAGATTAAGCTAATTTGCATATTTTTTTAAACATTCATTTTAATTAATTCGCTATTAGTTTTCCGGTTTTCTTATGGGATGACTATCTAGAGTAAACTATTACGTGTAATTATATTCATGCAGATATTCTACACGATTTATACTTGCATTATATTTGCGTAAAATCTTTACAGTAAACAAAATTGTTTCCATATATATTTATGCATACGTATATATTTTTGTTTAATCTATTAGGCTATCTATCTATATATCTATAAAAGTGAAAGTGTATGTGTGTCTGCCTGTGTACATTTCCCTACGCAATAACTCTGTCAATTTTAAGTCTTCAGACTAAAAATTTGATATACAGGGTACTGAAATTTAGGAAAATCTTTGTGATCCGTTTTCGGCCTAAAATTTGACTGTTAAAGGGTCAAAGTTCAAAGATTTGACCTTTGAGAACTCTATCAAACTCATCAGACAATTTTGGGTATAAACCCTTGAAAATTTAGATATAGTTTCCTTGGACATGGATCTAACTTAATAACTGGATTTTAGCCCCAAACACTAAAGGTTAAGGGGTCATAATAGGGCTAAAGTTAAAAAAAATTGACCTCTGCGGTCTCTACCAAATTACTCATAAAATTTCTGGCCTGAACAAAATAAAATTCTACATAAAGGGTATACAGAGATAGCGCAAGCTTTTTCATCGGTTAGGGTCGACAATTTTTAGTTACTAATATATAAATGTATGTATATATGTGTGTTTTCATGTCTGCCCAACACTTTCGACAGAGGCGACGGATTTTCTTAAGATCAGTATCGTCTTGAAGTTTGACTTTCAGACGACAAATATCGAAAAATCGACTAAAAACGTTAATATCTTCACCTTCAACTAGACACTTTTTTACAGGGAGGGGTCGATTTTTTCGCCGATATTTTCGAAAGTCATCCTCTCCTTTTGATTGTCTAGACTAAATTTTAAAAAATTTCACTTCCGATTTATCGTTGGTCGTAACAGCATAGACGTCAGTTTTTTTTCTCCGTTCTTTTCCTCCTTTTCGGTACAGGTTCGAGCCTGCCTTCCTACTACCACTTTTTTTTTGCTCAACATACACATCCAAACACCCGGTAATGCTTGGCTGAAATGCAATATATCTATAAAAGTGAAAATCTCTGTCTGTCTTTTCCCTATAGTAGTTAAGGAAGACTTTTATACAGAAAGGCATTACTTTACATATTCACACTTTTTAATATATACGTATGCACATAACCTTATGAACAGTACATAGGGCCCGAGCAAAGCCGGGCTGAACTGCTAGTATATATATATATATATATATATATATATATATATATATATATATAAAAGTGAACGTGTCTACGTGTATGTGTGTCTGTCTGTGTATTTGTCTGTGTGTCTGTCTGTGAGTGGGTGTACATTTCCCTACGAAATAACTCTGTCAATTTTCAGTCTACAGACTCGCAATTTATATATGCAGGGAACTGAGATTTGAGAAAATCTATGTGAGCGGTTTTCGGCCAGAAATTTGGCTGTTAATGGGTCAAAGTTCAACGATTTTACCTTTGAGAAATCTGCCAAACACCACCGACAATGTTGGGTTCAAACACTTGAAATGTAAGATATACGTTCCTTCGACATGGATATAACTTAATAACTTGATTTGAGCACAAAACAATAAATGTTAAGGGGTCATAATAGGGGTCAAAGTAAAAAATTGACCGTTTTTGTTTGTTTGTTTGTTTGTTCTTTTGCTCAGCATACACCTCCAAACACTCGGGCAACGCAGGAAACCCATGCTAGTATATCTATAAAAGTGAAAGCGCCTGTCTGTCTTTCTGTGTGTATGTCTGTGTACATTTCCCTACGCATTAACTCTGTCAATTTTTCAGTCTACAGACTCGAAATTTGTAATACAGCGTACTGAGATTTGGAAACATTTTTGTCATCCGTTTTAAGCCAGAAATTTGGCTGTTAAGGGGTCAAAGTTCAACGATTTGACCTTTGAGAACTCTACGAAATCCTCCGCCAATTTTGGGTCTAAACACTTGAAATTTTAGATATAGTTTCCTTGAGCATGGATCTAAATTAATAACTTGATTTGAGTTCAAGACAGTAAATGGTTATGGGTTATAATAGTGGTCAAAGTTGAAAAAAATTTGACCTCTATGGTCTCTACTAAAATTACTCAGAATTTTTGTTCTAAACATTTGAAATTTCACACACAGGGTATTCAGAGATAGAGCAAGCTTTTTAATTGGTTTGGGTCGAACATTTTTAGTTACAAATATATAAATGTGTGTATGTATGTATGTATGTATGTATGTATGTTTGCATGTCTGCCTAAAACTTTTGACAGAGGGGACCGATTTTACCAAGATCAGCATAAGTTCGACCTTTCAGACCACAAATATAAAAAAAATTGGCTAAAACCCTTCATATCTACACCTTAAACTGGGCACTTTTCTACGGCGATTTTTTTTCGTTCTTTTAATCCTTCGCAATACGGGTTCAAGCCTGCCTTCCTACTACAACTTTTTTTTTTGCTCAACATACACATCCAAACACCTTAATAATTAATAAACACGCACGATCTTCGGCTTTATTTTTTTAAGTGATATTTGATAACATACGTACACAAAATATTTATCATAATATAGACTATACTTTTTACAACATGGAAAATGGGAATAAAGTATAGTCCGTTGGTTATAATGAGTGCTTTATTGAGTTTTACCAAAGTTAACACTTTTACACAATCTAACATCATAAGTGCATTAGAGAAGTTTTATCACTGAACAAGCAGAAAGGCCCAGCCTATAAAATCACCTTTAGATTCATTTATAAGACAGGTACGTGTTTGAAATGAATGTTTCTTTTTAGAGCATAACTGAACCATGATACTTGACTTTTGTACATTTAACTTTACTATTGTTAAATTTGTAAACAGATAATACTAATCCTTATTTCTCCATTATTATTCGTTACTATATCTAGAACGAATACAATAATTACTAATTTGCTTATTATAAAAAAAGGCTGATACGAGATATCAGTCAGATTGGTCCAGTATTTACAGAGAGAAATTCTAGAGTAAATATAGCATTGCGGTGACTAATTGCTAAATACCTATATTTATTCCTAATTATGTCCCTAGCTGATACCTTAATACTTACTCTGCCGCGTCTTATCAAACAAAGTTTCATACAATTTTCCCGCCAGATTAAACCAACATTTTACGGGAAAAAGTGGAACGGACAGATTTTACAGAGAGAGGAAGAAAAATATAATGTGTATATATCCACGAAGAGCCGGGAAGATGTGTTAGTACAATATAGTCCTTATCGATATTTTTGAATGGCAAAATGTGTTCGAGTAAAGTTTGTTTCTTCCATTAAATAAATCCATTTAAAAAAGTAAACAAGTTACAAGATAATGCAACCTCTAGTCTCGTTATTATAGTAACAGTTACATAATAAATATCGATTGAAAAGGAATCTCTAAAATACATTAAAAATTTTAATCCTCCGTCACACCCAGGTACCTCAGTCTACAATACAAATTGGGTGGGTGGCGTTTCATACATCATCTGCTAATCCCTTTCAGCTAATCCGCTTTAGTCGGATTAGAATAAAATGTAGTGCGACAAGAATTACGTTGTTATCTGTATATTATACCGGTAAACTCAGTTACCATTCGTTTATTGTTATCACTAAACGCACAACTGCTAATATATATATATATATATATATATATATATATATATATATATATATATATATATATATATATAGTTAGTTAGTTAGTTAGTTTGTTAGTTAGTTATAAAATATATATGGCGATTAAGCTACACTGAATATTCTGCGTTTCATCCACTCTAGGACTCCTCAGGCCTATTCGCTAGAGTGGATTAAATGCGGAATATTCAGTGTAGCTTAATCGTCATATATATTTTATAACTAACTAACTAGCTCTACCTACGTATTGAGTACTTTTGAAGTTTACGCATAAATTTATACTTTCATATATTAATTTTATGTGAGTAAATGAAGTAGTTATATATAAATATATATACATATATATATATATATATATATATATATGTATATATATATATGATAAAGCTATATATACAGAAATGCACACACATATATATACATATATGATAAACTTTAAGGAAGGGAATAAGAAAAATTCTTTACAAGGAAACTTATCAGGATAATACAAAGTTCAACAAATTGTTTTGGGGCTTATATAAAAATTACCAATGAAAAAACGACGACAGAAAACTATACATAGTAATATATATAGAGAGTTCTGCATCTATTCAATAAGGGTATACATTCATTAGGGGTGTATCCTAACTGAGAACTCTTTATACAATGATATTCCGAAGCCTAATGCTTTTTTCCAGAAGAGTAGTGAAGATGCTAGATAACATAATAGGGATGCGATAGTTACATAGCGATAGTTACATTAGGAGTGAAATAAAATATTGAGGTTATTTGGAGGAAAATAACTGATCTGTAATATATGAAGAGTATAGCTTTAATTATTTAACGAACGTAGGTGCATAGTTTATCTGTCAGGGTGGGTTTTATATATGTTTACAATATATGTGATTAAGCTCTCAGGGAGAATCTAGGGTATGTCACTTGAAAGAAGATGCTTATTTAATTATATATGTTAATGTGTTATAACTATAGAAATGGTTTACATGAAATAGAGGGTGGTATGTCGGTATAATTTTAGAAGGGGTATATGAAATTATGACAGTACTTAAAAGAAATATAAATTATTAGGAATAATAGGATAATAAATGTGGGAGGATAACCCATAAGGAATGTAATATTTTAGAGTTAATAACATAGAGAATAAACAGATTGGTGAATAAGTGAATAAGAATACAGCATAGATATGAAAATATAAGAATTATAGAGTAATAATAGATAATACATTTATAAGAAGTACAAAGTTATTAAATATAGGAGAATAAAAATAAAGGGATGAAATGGACATAAAAATACGAGTACAAAATGATAAAGATATTAAGAGCTTAGTGAGAAAAGAAATAAATAATATCAAAATATGAAAACAGAGAAAATATACAGTAGAAGAGAATTCTTGAAAGCCTAGGAGAGCGAATGTTTTGCAAAGTGCGCAACCTCCTTCCATATATACACTCCATTAATACATATAATTAAATAAGTATCATTTTGGATCAACTGACAATATATTCTTCCCGGGAGTTTTATCACACATTATACACATGTATTAAACCCACCCTGACAGATATGCTATACACCTACCGGAATTATATAATAAAAATTTTACTCCTCCTATATCACGCATGTGTGCGAGTATCGCCAGTCGTGTACTTGTCAACATTCACTCCCTGAAATCCTCGCGGTGGTTGTCACTAAAAGGGCGTGATCACATTTCCCGTTTTCTTTTAATAATATGTAATCTTGGAAATGCCATCATATTATTTAGATTATACGCAGTCACAAGACATAGAGATAGATAAGCAGAAAGAATGTCATTACAACAATTGTCGCACCTGACTCTCTGCTCCATCACTTTTTTTTTACTAAATGGGTCACCGTTTATCAAGACTCAATTCACTCAAGGATAGGGCTTGATGAGATCAAATGGCCGGTACGAAAATACTTATTCTCATATATGGTGCAGAACAGTTTGAATTTTAATTATTTAAGATGATAGCCCAGCAAGAATTTGTTTACATTGGACTTGAAAACGACCAGGTTTTAATCAGCTAAGAAGCATCTCTGCAGTATTTTTTTCCACAGATAGATAATTCAAGTAATGAAAATTTGTTCGTGTTACTTTTGTTGAGTTTGTGATACGAATAGATACTAAAGGAAATTGTTCGTAGTAGTTTTAGCTAGACGAGTTATTGCTATAAACGTTTTACACGAAGGGGATAAAATGAAGCTCAGTCGAGCACCTGCCATGAAAATAACTATAGAGCAAATATAGACTTGTAACAACACTTCTTCTCTGAGAAAGAGGTGGAAGTGAATAAAAGGCCTAGTTCACTAGATTTCGAAGTTGTTTTGTACCCTGTAAAGGCAGGAAAGGATGTTATCCTCCTAGGGTGTGGTAACAATTCGCCCCCCTTGGGACGTCTGTCGCTTTGCCATATCTATATTTTGTTTTCTCCTTTGGACGTTGCCCTCGGTTGTTTCCGGTCTCTCTGTACAGGGGTTAGTCATGAGACATTGATATCAGGATCTTCTTCTGTTAAATAAACTACGTGGAAATTGAGGCTACCTTTTCTCCCAGTGATGTTACCACTACTAACAAGGGTAAGCTGGGTTCATCACCAGACCAAATCAAACCAATTCCAGACCATGCATCTGAAAATAAGACAATCAAGAGCACAATAAAGGGAAACTATAATTTATTTGACTTAACTCATTATATAATAGTCTGCTTGTTTTTCCTTAATCCCCACGTTACGTTAAGCCAAATGAAATATCTAATGACCAAACTGTTTAAAAAAAGTGTAAATTTTGTTCCAAAAGAGTTACCACTTTCAAGGCCTCCATCAAATTACACATGGGACCTATGGCGATGATTTCTATCTGCACACTAAAAAGATAAGAAAAATTGAAAAAATAAGGTTTTATTAAAAGGAAGCTCTTGCTGACATTTGAAAGAATATATATATATATATATATATATATATATATATATATATATATATATAAGTGACATTGTCTGTGTTAATGCCGAACAGTCTCTATCAAACTTCTCTGTTAAATATTAGGCTAGAACCTTGGACTTCATTATATATAAAACTCGGATCTGTGGAACGTATTTGATTTGTCTATAGCCAGTAAAAATAACCGTTTAATGTTAAAAGTGAACAATTAGGAAAAGCAGGCGTAAGTCGACTAAACATGCATATTGCACACATTCGCAAATATGCATTAATACGTTTACCTTCGTTAATCTTTAAAGTTTTGATATGCATATTGACTTCAAGAATAACACTGAAGGACTGTATGATTTGGTTTCGATTCTAGCTCATTGCACTCAAGTTATTTTTTTAACTTTTGAAATTACTACTACGTTATTCGTGCAACATACGTATCAAAAGAGAATTGCATACATAAAAATATCAGCGCCATGCTAATCTCTATATATAAAAGCAAAAATGTATGCATGCATGTGTGTATGTTTGTGTGTCTGCTAAAAACTTCCGACAGACTGAACAAATATTAACAAACTTGATATCATATGCAAGCTCCAGCCTCCGGACGACAAATATCGAAATTTTGGCCTAAAAGGACCACTAGAAGTGGGTCAGCTAACCGATTTTCTGCAGGGGGGCCCCAAAAAAACTGACATTTTAACGTTAAACATTACATATTTTTAAAGCGATTTATAAGTGGCCCCAAAAAACGGGCCACAACTCTACCACATAAAGTCTACACGGGATCCGTTTTTTTGGGTCACCCTGTATTCATGTCACGTGATCTTGACGTCAGCAAGCTGTAATGGCGACGTTTGTATTAGGAGACTGTTAGTATCGGACAAATTAAAACATTAACTGTCAGTATCGTACAAATTATTATATAATATTACACGTTATGAAATTGTTTCCAACGTGATTAACGGGTTAAAAATTAGTAAATATACGAGAGTGTAACGAAAAATGTCAAGAAAAAATGATAAGGGGGGAAAAAGTAAGCTCAAAAATAAACAGCCATTTTCTTTTTTGTATTATTTACACATGACCTCCTGCCTCTGTTAAGATGGATGGGGTGGACGAGGCCGTTAGAATTAGCTAAAATTGCTTGTATAATCGGTAAAACATTTCATAAGCAAAAAATGATAAGTAAAAAAAATATTTACCAGTAGACGACCGACGCACAACAAAACAAAAAAACAACAACGGCCATTTTCTTTTTTACATTAGTTATACTATGACCTAATTCTACTTAGAGGGAGGTGGTTGAAGGCATAATATGAGTCAGTGAGAGGGGGGAGCGAAAGATGAAACCGCTTTATTTCTAAGAACAGATACTACACTTTGATCCAAGACCAGGTAAAAAAAAAGATGCGTATTGGATAAAATTGGTGTATATGTACTAGGAAACTACCCACCGTCGCCCGGAATTGTATGACATAGCACTAGCACGACATATATACTAGCTGATTACCCGGCATGGCCTGGGATTGGATAAAATTCATGGAATTTTTCCTAACAGAACACTCAGCGACGCCTTGGATTGGAAAAAATTGGTTGATATATTTACTAGCCAAATGCCCAGCGTCTCCCGGGATGGATTACATAAGTGGATATCTGTACTAGCAAAATACCTGGTATAGCCCAGGATTGGATAAAGTAGGTGTATATGCACCAGCAGAACAGCCGGCGTCGCCCGGGAATGTATGACATAGGTGGATGTGTACTAGCAGAATACCAAGCCCCCCCTGGGATTGTATGACATAGGTGAAGTATAGGTCCGATTCAACAATTTTGAAGGTGCTTGTGCAGTATAGGTCCGATTTGAAAAATTTTGATGGTGCTCGTGCAGTATATGTCCGATTTGACAATCTTGAAGGTGCTGGTGCATTATAGGCCGATTTGACAATTTTGAAGGTGCTTGTGCAGTATAGGTCCAATTTGACAACTTTGAAGGTGCTTGTGCAGTATAGGTCGGTTTTGAAAAAAATAGAGGTGCTTGTGTAGTATAGGTCCGATTTGAAAAAATTAGAAGGTGCTTGTGCAGTATAGCTCCGATGTAAAATTTTGAAGGTGCTTGTACATTATAGGTCCGATTCGACAATTTTGAAGGTGCTTGTGCAGTATATGTACGATTTGAAAAAATTAAAAGTTCTTGCGCAGTATATATGTTATAATATGCAAGTGACCTCCCTTGAATGTAGCTTCATTATCAGATTCCTTTAGATCAATATACTTAACAGCTAAATCTGACCCCCAAGATCGCCATGGGCATGGAATATGTGCCTACATTAAGGATGGTCTCCCATGTGGAAGGGATATCTCAAGAGAAGATCCTAATTTACCCTATATGTGCTTCAGGGTTGCACTTGCTAACACCACTGCATTTATATTTTTCCTCTATCGGACCCACAACAGCGGAGTTACTATCTTTAAGAGCATATCTGAGAAAATAGACCACATACTGTCTGCACATCCCTCGGCTAACATCCACATCTGTGGTGACTTCAACATCCATAACGTGGAATGGTTGACCCATTCAAATAAGACAGACGATGAGGGGAGGTTTTGTCATGATTTTGCCATTGCTTATGACCTCACTCAGATTGTTCCCGAACCCACCCGTGTGCCCGATAAATCCGGTCAATATGCAAGCTTCCTAGGCCTTTTTCTCTCAACTTCCCCTGAGCTATGTTCATGTTCCGTTCATTCTTCTCACAGAAATCACTTTTTCCATAGCTACCAACGTAAGAGATGTACTGAGACTAAAACTGCTTTCAGGACTGCCAGCAACCACTGTAAAAGAGTAATAAAAAAGACAAGAGGGCTATATACCCAGTCTGTTTAATCCAATGTAGCTGATCAGCGGCTTGGTTCCAACCAGTTTTGGCAAATAAAAAATAGGATCCTGAACAGAAGCATACGTTCTATCCCAACCATTTTCAATGGACCAGAGGTCATCTCGTCAGCGTCAGACAAGGCCAAACTATTTGCAAAGAACTTTGCAGCTAATTCTACCCTATGCGACGAAGGCCATCAACTCCCCATATTTCCTCCTATAACACAGAACAAGCTAGGTAACATACAAATATCCGTGCATGAGGTCGCCAAGCTAATAAAGAACCTTGATTCCAGTAAAGCAACTGGTCCTGATGGCATCCCAATTATAGTGTTAAAAATGCTTCAACCAGAACTTGCTCCCATACTTACGAAACTATTTAAGCGCTGCCTTAAAGAGAAGTGCTTTCCGACTCCCTAGAAGACCTCATCAGTTTGCCCTGTATTTAGGAATTCAGGTGATAAGTCATCTCCCTCTCAGTACAGACCAATAAGTCTCCTGTGTGTTATAAGTAAGTTGCTGGAATCCATATTAAATAGAGAAATAGTCAACCTACTAAGCAGGAGTAACCTTCTTAGTGACACACAATATGGTTTCCGCTCTGCAAGATCTACCGCAGATGTGCTGACGTTTATATCACATAGGATTAGTGAATCTCTTGACAAAGGCTTCTTTTCTAGGGTAATTGCTCTTGACTTATCAAAGGCCTTCGACAAGGTACTGCATAAAGGTCTACTTCACAAGATTTCCAGCTACGGTATAACTGGAAATGTTTTCTCAATCATTAAATCATTTCTCTCCGATAGGCTCATAAGAGTAGTGGTAGATGGACAAAAATCGGAGGCCTGCAATATAAATGCTGGAGTCCCTCAGGGGTCAATCCTGAGCCCAACTCTCTTCCTGATCAACATTAATGACCTCCCTAAACACATACTTAAACCATTCGTTGACATCTATGCTGATGACACGAACATCAAAGGCTGTAAATGACAAAGTTCTCTCTGATTCTCTCTCCTCTGATCTCGAGCGCGTGGTTCAGTCTGGGAAGATGTGGCTGGTCACCTTTAATGCATCTAAAACCAAACTCCTATCCTGGCATCATCAACGCTCTGATCCCCATCTGGCATCAATTGTGATGGATGGCTTTCGTCTGGGTGAGGCCCCGTGTTTTGACAACCTTCTGGGTTTGACCTTTACTCCTGATCTGAAATGGAACACGTACATCAAGTCTGTTGCCAAGGTCGCAGGAAAGATGGTGGGATCCTTCTACCGCTCCAGAGGATATCTCACTACTGATGCAATTCTCTATCTATATAAAAGCCAAGTACGTCCAAGGATGGAATACTGTTGCCATATCTGGGCAGGAGCTGCTAAAAACAGTCTATCCTGCCTTGACAGAGTACAAAATAGACTTCGTGGCTTAGTGGGGGATGCCTTTTCTCTACACTGCAACCTCTCTCCCACAGAAGAGACGTTGCGAGCGTATCTTTATTTTATCGTTATTTCCATGGCAGGTGCTTGTCTGAAGTCCAATCTCTGGTGCCCACTCGCCAATCTTTCACGAAAAATACCCGTCTAGCTGAATCCACTGTGAAAAATGTCCCCCACTGTATATCTGTGCTTAAATCAAAACGCGGATTCCATGAACAAAACTTCTTTCTTAGAACTGCACGCCTGTAGAACTCTGTTCTGTCTGCTTGTTTCCCACCGGACTACAACTTGGATGTCTTCAAGTCCAACTTTAACAAATTCCTAATGAACCGACCCCTCAAGTAAACACTTCATCAAATCTCCACACTAACGTAATGTACTTGCAATAACCCCTATCTCTGAGTTGCTTCCGGCCTTGATAAGTTGTGATCACAGTGTAAAAAAAATACAATCATTGCTATAGTATGCGAGTGGCCTCCTTTGGATGAAGCTTCATTGTCGAATTCCATTAGATTAATATACAATCATTGTTACAATATGCAAGTGACCCCCTTGAGTGTAGCTTCATTGTCGAAACCATTAGATTAGTATAAAATCATTTGTGTAATATGCAAGTGACTTCCCTTGAGTGTAGCTTCATTCTCGAATTCCATTTGATTAATATACAATCATTGTCATAATATGTAAGTGACCTCCCTTGGGTGTAGCTTCATTCGTAAATGCCATTAGATTAATATGCAATCATTATCATAATATGTAAGTGACCTCACTTGGATGTAGCTTCATTCCCGGATACCATTAGATTAATATACAACCACCATTATAATATGCAATTAGATTAATATATAATCATTGTTACAATATGCAAGTGGCCTCCATTGGATGTAGCTTTATTGCCGAATACCATTAGATTAATACAAAATCATTGTTATAATATGCAAATGATCTCCCTTGGGTGTAATTTCATTGTCGAATTCCATCAGATTAATATAAAATCATTGGTGTAATATGCAAGTGACCTACCTTGGGTGCAGCTTCCTTGTCGAATTCCATTAGATTAATATAAAATCATTAGTGTAAGATGCAAGTGACCTCTCTGGGCTGTAGCTTCATTGTCGAATTCAATTAGAATAATATACAATCATTGTCATATGTTAGTGACCTCCCTTGGATGTAGCTTCATTGTCGAATACCATTAGATTATTATAAAATCATTGTCATACTATGTAAGTTACCTCCCTTGGATGTAGCTTCATTGCCGAATACCATTAGATTAAGATACAATCATTGTTATAATATTCAACTTAACTCCCTTGGATGTAGCGTCATTGTCGAATACCATTAGATTATGAGAAAATCATTGGTGTAATATGCAAGTGACCTCCCTTGGGTGTAGCGTCATTGTCGAATTCCATTAGATTAATATACAATCATTGTCATAATATGTAAGTGACCTCTGTTGTGTGTAGCTTTATTGTTGAAAACAAATAGAATAATATACAAATATTGCTATAATATGTAAGTGACCACCTTTGAGTTTAGCTTCATTGTCGAATACCATTAGAATAATATACAATCGTTGTTATAGCATGCAATTGACCACCTTTGTATGTAGCTTCATTGTCGAATACCTTTAGAATAATATATGATCATTGTTATAATATGCAAGTGACCTCCCTGGGATGTAGCTCCATTGTAAAAATCCATAAGAATAATATACAATCATTGTTACAATATGCGATTTACACCCTTTGCATGTAGCTTCATTATCGAATACCTTTAGAATTATATACAATCATTGTCATAATATGCGAGTGACCTCCCTTGGATGTAGCTTCATTTTCGAGTTCCATTAGATTAATATACAATCATTGTTACAATATGCGAATGGCCACCCTTGGATGTAACTTCATTGTCGAATACCATTAGATTGATATACAATCATTGTCATAATATGTAAGTGACCTTTCTTGGATGTAGCTTCATTGTCGAATTCCATTAGAAAAGTGTACAATTATTGTTATAATATGGAAGTGTCCTCCCTTGAGTGTAGCTTCATTGTCGAATACTACGAGATAATATACATTTATTGTTATAGTATGTAAGTGCCCTCCCTTGGGTGTATCTTTATTGTCGAATACTATTAGAAAAGTATACAATTATTGTCATAATATGCGAGTGACCTCCCTTGAGTGTAGCTTCATTGTCGAATTTCATTAGATTAATATACAATTATTGTTATAATATGCGGATTACCTCCCTTGGGTGTAGCTTCATTGTCGAATACCATTAGATTAATATAAAATCATTGTTATAATACACAATGACGTCCCTTGCGTGTAGCTTCATTGTCGAATACCATTAGATTAATATACAATCATTGCCATATGTAAGTGACCTCCCTTGGATGTAGCTTCATTCTCGAATACCATTAGAAAAATATAAATCATTGTTATTATATATAAGTGATCTCCCTTGTCGAATACCATTAGATTAATATAACATCATTGTTATAATATGGGAATGACCTCCCTTTTATGTAGCTTCATTGTCGAATTCCATTAGAATAATATACAAAAATTGTTATAATATGCAAGTGACATCCCTTGTATGTAGCTTCATTGTCAGATCGCATTAGAATAATATACAACCATTGCTACAATATGCGAATGACCTCCCTTTGATGTAGCTTCATTGTCGAATAACATTAGATTAATGTAAATAATTGTTATATTATGCAAGTGACCTCCCCTGGATTAAGTTTCGTTGTCGAATACCATTAGAATAATATGCAATCATTGTTATAATATGCAAGTGACCTCCCTTGGATGTAGTTTCATTGTCGAGTATCATTACATAAATATACAATCATTGTTATAATATGCAAGTAACCTCCCCTGAATGTAACTTCGTTGTCGACTACCATTACATTATGCAAGTGACCTCCCTTGGATGTAGCTTCATTGTCGAATACCATTGGAATAATATACAGGCATTGTTATTATATGCAAGTTACCCCCTTCGATGTAGCTTTATTGATGAATACCATTAGATTAATATGCAATCATTGTAATATTATGCCGGTGAACTCTCTTCGATGTGGCTTCATAGCTGGATATTTGTACTTGCAAAATATTCGACGTTGCCTGGGATTGGATGAGATAGGTTGGATGTTTTCTAGGAGAATACCGGGATCGGATAAGATAGGTGGATATTTGTGATAACAGAATACCCTATATAGAAAGATGGGGTGATTATGTCGTAAAATCATGAAAAATTATTGTCCAAATAAATAACATATCCAAGAATTATTAAAAATGATGCACTTTTAGTTATTTGATTGGTGTGTTTGTAATGAAAAAAAAAACAGCCAGGCAATGTCTCAAAGTTAATAGTGTAGTAAGAGGAAGGGGATTATGTGGGTTAAATCATGAAAAACGATTGTCGAAATTAGCAACATATCCAAGAAATATGAAAAGTGATTAAATGTAAGCTACATGTGTTTATAATGAAATAAACAGCCCATATATAGTCTGAAAGTTATTATTTTAGTAAGAGGATGTCAATTATGTAGGTTACATGATAAAAATGATCGTAAAAATTAGTAACATACCAAGAATTATGAAAAATGAGTAAATTTGAGTTATTTGTTTGGTATGTTCTTAATGAAATAGAAAGCCAAGATGATGTATCAAAGTTATTATTTTAGTAAGAATGGGGCTATAGAAAAATGATTATCGAAATTAGTAAAATATTCAAAAATTATGAAAAATGATGACATGTGAGTAATTTTATTAGTGTGTTAGTAATAAAATAAACAGCCCAGACAATGTCTCAAATGTATTATTTTAGTAAGAGGTTGGCGATAATGTTGGGTAACTCATGAAACATAATTGTCGAAATAAGTAACATATCCAAGAATTATGAAAAGTTATGAAATGTAAGTTATTTTATTTGTGTGTTTATAATGAAATAAACAGCCCAGAAAACGTATCTAAGTTATTTCTTTAGCAGGACGGGGTCAATTATATGTGTTCAATTATGAAAAATAACTGTCGAAATTAGTAACATATCCAAAAATTATGAAAAATGAGTACATGTGAGTTATCTGATTAGTGTGTTTGTAATAAAATAGACATCCCAGACAATGTCTCAAATGTATTATTTTAGTAAGAGGTTGGCGATAATGTTGGGTAACTCATGAGACATGATTGTCGAAATAAGTAACATATCCAAGAATTATAAAAATGTCTGAAATGTAAGTTATTTTATTTGTGTGTTTATAATAAAAAAAAAGAAAAAAGTCTCTGAGTTATTTCTTTAGTAGGACGGGGTCAATTATGTGGGTTAAATCATGAAAAATGATTGTTGAAATTAGTACATATCAATGAATTATGAAATATGATAAAATATGAAGTATTTGATTGGTGTGGTTGTAATGAAATAACCAGCCACACAATGTCACAAAGTAATTATTTTAGCAAAAGGAATGATATTATGTGGGTTAATTTATAAAAAACGATTGTCGAAATTAGTAACATATCCAAGAATTATGAAAAGTGATTAAATGTAAGTTATTGGATTGGGGTTTTATAATGAAATGAACAGCCCAGATATAGTCTTACAGTTATTATTTTATTAAGAGGGGGTCGATTATGTGGGTTACATCATTAAAATGATTGTAGAAATTAGTAACATATCCAAGAAAAGTGAAAAAGTATGAAATGTTAGTTATGCGATTGGTGTGTTTGTAATGAAATTACCAGCACAGACAATGTCTCAAATGTATTAATTTAGTAAGAGGAAGGGGATTATGTGGGTTAACTCATGAAACATGATTGTCGAAATTAGTAACATATCCAAGAATTATGAAAAATTATGAAATGTTAGTTATTGATGTGCATATTTGTAATTAAATAGACACCCTAGACAATGTCTTGGTTTACTCATGAAACATTATTGTCGAAATTATTAACATATCCAAGAATTATGAAAAATGATGAAATGTGAGTAATTTGATTGGTGTGTTTGTAATGTAATAACCACCCCAGGCAATCGATTGAGATTGTCGGACTGACTTCTTCATCTTGGTTGTAATCGTCACAACGTGTCGGCCGTTTTGCCCCCCGGCCTTCATCAGGCGTTCTGTTTCGAACTGGGGAACCGTTTGTTAGGAGTCTCGAACCCAACCCTTTATTATTATTACGGAGGTACCGTGTTCGGACTCCAGCTAGGCTCTAGGACATAGTTGCTGATTCTCCGTTTTGAATGTTACTTTTTACTGCCTTCGTTCAGGATTGAACTCAGCACCTTTGGGTAACTGTAAACTTTGATACAACGTGTAGGACTACTCGGCCATATGTCACTATTATTATTATTATTATTATTATTATTATTATTATTATTATTATTATTATTATAATAATTATAATTATAATAATTATAATAATAATAATAATAATAATAACATTAATAATAATAATAACAATAATAATATTAATAATAACAATAATAATAATAATAATAATAATAACAACAACAACAACAATAATAACAATAATAATAATAATAATAATAATAATAATAATAATAATAATAATAATAAAGGGTTGGGTTCGGGACTGCTAACAAACGGTTCCCCAGTTCGATACAAAAAACCTGATGAAGGCCGGGGGGCAAAACGGCCGAAACGTTGTGGCGATAACAACCAAGATGCGGAAGTCAGTCCGACAATCTCAATCAATGAAAACACATAATCTCAAAAATACAGACAATTACTACCCCAGACAATGTCTCAAAGTTATTATTTTAGCAAGAGGAATGGCATTTTGTCGGTTTAATCACTATAAACGATTGTCGAAATTAGTAACATATCCAAGAATTATGAAAAATTATGAAATGTTAGTTATTTGATTTGTGTGTTTGTAATGAAATAGACACCCCAGACATTGTCGCATGGTTATTATTTTAGTAAGAGAGGGGCGATTATGTGTGTAAAATCATGAAAAATGATTTTCGAAATTAGTAACATATCCCAGAATTATGAAAAATGATAAAATGTGAGTTATTTGATTGGTGTGTTTATAATGAAACAACCAGAAAGACAATGTCTCAAAGTTATTGTTTAGCAAGAGGAGAAGGGATTGTGTGGGTTAAATCATGAAAAATCATTGTCAAAATTAGTAACATATCTAAGAATTACGAAAAATGATAAAATGTAAGTTATTTGATTGGTGTGTTTATCATGAAATAACCAGATACAATGTATCAAAGTTATTATTTTAGCAAGAGCAGAGGGGATTATGTGGGTTAAATCATGAAAAACGATTGTCGAAATTAGTATCATATCCAAGAATTATGAAAAGTTATTAAATGTAAGTTATTCGGTTGGTGTGTTTATAATGAAATAAACAGCCCAGATATTGTGTCAAAGTTAGTATTTTTGTAAGAGGGGGTCGATTATGCGGGTTAAATCATAAACAATGGTTGTCGAAATTAGTAACATATTCAAGAATTATGAAAAATGATTAAATTTGAGTTATTTGATTAGTGTGTTCGTAATGAAATAGACAGGCTAGAAAATGTATCGAAGTTGTTATTTTTGTAAGAGGAAGGGGATCGTGTCGGTTAACGAGGGGGATTATATGGGTTACTTCATTAAAAATAATTCTCTAAATTAGTAACATATCCAAGAATTATGAAAAATGGTAAAATGTGAGTAACTTGATAGGTGTGTTTGTAATGAAAAAAAAAACAGACATACAATGTCTGAAAGTTATTGTTTTAGTAATAGGAGGTGGAGATAATTTGGATTAATTCATAAAAAAATATTATCAACATTAGTAACATATCCAATAATTATGAAACATGAATGTTTAGTTATTTGATTGGTGTGTTTATAATGACAAAAACAGACCAGTCAATGTAGCAAATTTATAATTTTAGTAAGAATTGGGCGATTATATGTGCTCACTCATTAAATTTGATTGTCGAAATTCATAACATATCCAAGAACTATGAAAAATGATGGAATGTGAGGTCTTTTATGAATGTGTTTGTAATGAAATAAACAGCCTAGAAATGTCTCAAAGGTATTATTTTAGTAAGAGGAGATGGATTATGTGATGTAACTAAAAAAAATGGCTATTGAAATTAGCAACATATCCAAAAATTATGAAAAATGATGACATGTGAGTTATTTGATTGGTATATTCGTAATGAAGTAGACATACCAGACAATTTATGGAAGTTATTATTTTAGTAAGAGGTGGCGATTATTTGGGTTACTTCATTAAATTAATCGTCGAAATTAGTAACATATCCAAGAATTATGAAAAATGATATAATGTGAGTTACTTTGTTGGTGGGTTTGTAATGAAATAACCAGTCATACCATGTCTAAAAGTTAATATTTTAGTGATAGAATGGGGCGATAATGTGGGTTAACTCATGAAAAATGATAGTAGAAATTATAACATCTATGTATCAAAGTTTTTATTTTAGTAAAAGTGGAGGCGATAATGTAAGTTAAATCATGTGACATGGTTGTAGAAATTATTAACATATTCAAAAATTATGAAAAATGATGAAATGTCAGTTATTTGAATGATGTGTTTGTAATCAAAAACCAGCCAAGACAATGTCTCAAAGTTATTATTTTAGACAGGTGAGCGATAATGTGGGTTAAATTGTCGAAATTTGTAACACTCCAAGAATTATGTGATTCAAGCAGAATACATAGTCACCTGGGATGTAATGAGATAGATGCAAATATATACTAGAAGAATACTTGCCTTGGGTTGAATTAGATTTATTGAAATATATACTAACAGAATACCTTGCATCGCCCAGGATTTAATGAAATTGATTGAGATATATACTAGCAAAACACCCAGCGTTGCCATAGATTAAATGAAATAGGTAAGAATATATATTAGCAAAGTACCTGGCATCGCTTGGGATTTGATGAGATAAATGTGTTGTATATTACCTTTCCTTGCATATACATGCTGTAAATTTCCTACCCTAGGTAAGATATACAATTATTTCATATGTATAATACCCGTCTTATGTAGGTAAAATATTCTTTTGTTCGAAATCGCAAATGATACGTAAACATACAAAATTCCTCTCTCATAAGAATAACAAATATGTTACAAAACCAAATTCAATTTTCTCATTGTTTATACGGTACCGAGCAACGCTAGGTAGGCCTGCTAGTATATATATATAAAGCAAAGAAATAGTATAAAAAACAACTGTAGTTAAACAAAAGAAGACCGGCGTCAATAAAAAAATCTGAATAAATTGAGTTCGAATAGATACAGGAAATTAAATAATGGGAAAATTCGCCGATTAAAATCTTTTTTTTCGTCATTTGCGTGCGTTTTTGTTTGGTTGTGTGTATTACTTAAGTTAAAACACTAATGGCTGGCAATATAATAAAATGTTACACCATTGTAACTGTCTTTTATTATTAGTTTGGTTATTTATATCAATTTTTTTGATTTGTTTGCTTTAAAAAAAAACAAAGAAGATAAACAAATAAAACGAACATAATTAATTTATGTTATTTTTAATCTAATAGGCAACAAAAAGTTACTGATGATTTTGGGAACATCTGAAACTAATTTGGAAAAGATAATGGAAACTGTCATGAAAAATTGTCTGAATAAATATTTTTTTAAATAAATTCGAAACATTAAGAAAAAAACATATTTCCCTACTTGGATCTATCATTAAGACTTCACGCATTCTGAACTTCCCACGTTCGGTTTGTTTTCCTATTTTCATGTTTTAAATTGATATATAACACAGTACAAATTGTTTTGCATTTTATAGTTAACTTTTACAAAGTGCTGGTTCATCAAATGCCATAACCAGCCAATTTTTAGCTCGGTAATACTAGTAATACTAATATCTTTCTTTGCTCTGAAGAGAAGCACAGTATGCGTTGAAACTCTGCGGATTAAAACTGTCTTAATAAATGTTTTGGGGGTATTCTGTAGAACAATACGTTTTCTTGTAAATTTACATTTTCAGTCTTGCTTTCTTATATATATATATATATATATATATATATATATATATATATGTGTGTGTGTGTGTGTGTGTGTGTGTGTGTGTGTGTGTATGTGTGTGTGTGTGTGTGTTCAGGTACGCCTCCCAAATTATTTCATTGCAGTTCATTCGATAACCAAAAATAGAGAGAAGAAAGAAACAATTGTATATTAAATATGTTATTTAAAGTAGGGAACCATTTAAAGACACCATAACGATGAGAGACGAAACCTTTCATGTCGTTTAACATTGATCCATGGCAACAATAAATAATACTAATTTTTTCGTTCGTTAAAAACGGGCAACAATTATAGCTCAGTTACTTAGAACGATTAAATTTTTTTTTCAAAATTGATCATTAAATACGATAACAGTTGTAGTTATTTCTACATTAAATTTAGCTTATATTTATTCCTATCAATCCCTCACTGTGCATAGAAAGGATGCTATAATAAGTAGTTCGCTGCACCGTAACATAACAAACGTCCATACAAACTTTCAGCTAAATAAGCCCAATATTTTCAAAAATATTGTGAAGTAAATATGTTTTAGTGATTAATTACGGCTAATTTGTATTAATCCCTAACTACATAGAACGGTTAGCTGCACCATATTATAGCAAAGGTGTATAGAAAATTCCAGCCAAATTTGCTCAGCAGTTTATGAGATAACTTTTAGATTAAGTATGTTATTGTTTATTCTCGTGACTAATCCCTATTAATCCGTTTCTGTGTATGTATCCAATAATTTAATACTTTATTCCCTGAACATTATATATCTAGAAAATTGAGAATTTGTGTGTGCGTGTAAAGCACTTCTAAACCTATATACTCAACAAATTTTTGATCTACAGACTTATAAAATTTGGTATATACAGTATTCATACATATGGAAAATTTACAATCGGTTATCATTCTAAAGAGTTGGGCTGGTAATGGGTAAAAATTGAAAAAATGGTACTTGTGACGTCGTATTTTTATCTGTTTCTGAACTGTTTCAAAACTGCATGCGCGAACATTCATATGACAGATGCCCTTGTGTAAAGTATAAGTAGAATTGAAAACACATTTTTAAAGATAGTGTCAAGCTGGCATAATGTATATTATACTTGACTTACTGGCTTTAGATTTTTGTTTCTATCTTAGTTTGAGTATGTTTTTAACTTACCAGGAGTGAACTATTTAGAAAAAAATAATACTCACATACGCAGATTCTGCATGAATTAAAATATAATTATTCGTGTGTATTTTACGATCGGGTAACATCGGGCGACCTGCTAGTCATAGTTACCGTACACACAAAATATCAACCAAATCGACCCAATAGTTTCCGAAAAAAATCGTTGGACTAACAGACAGCCAGAGAAACTAATTAATTTGTAATCTAGAAATGTGGCAGGTAATGGGAATATAAAAGATAGAAAAAAGAAAAAAAGAAAAGAAGAAAGGAGAGAAAAAAGAGGGAGTAAGAGGAGAAAGGAGAAAAGAAACACAGAAGAGAGAGAAAGGGGGAGGTCTATTCTGCTATGACATTATTTTAGAATCCTTTTTCTGTGAAAGAGATACGTGCTGAGAATTGGATGGTTTTGCTATAAATTATATTACCATTATTGAAACTGTTGAACCTGCCTAACCTTTTAATTATATTTTTTATCTCTCGATCTATTTATCTTATAGACAGTCTACCAATGATAACCCAACGAGTCTCAGGACGTCTAGTGCATTATGAATCGCGTCTGTTGCTATTGGTCCCGTGCATAGTTTTCAAAGGACATAAACGACCATACAAATGAATAAAACATCATGGTTGACGGAAGCATTTGCTTGATGGTGATATCATTTAAATATCTTTTGAATGTTTTGTCAATTGATGGGTTTTCGAATGGTTAAATGCATCATCCTAATCGTACCCATAAAGCATGCATAGTCGTAAGAAAGCTGGAAAAACGTTTGTGGACTGACCGTGATGCCCCTAGGGTAGCCAACTTGTACATCTCTAATATACGTATTTTATGTTGTCGTGTTCCGTCTATTAAGAGATCTCCTATGCGATTTAATGTCTTCATCAGAAACCCTTAATCTGTTTTCTAAAGAGGAATAAATTTGACATTAATAGCACCGGATGCCGAGTTGATAGAGAAGTCAGAATGTCGGACAAAGCGGGAAGAGGCGGCGTTGCAAGAGAATGAATAAGAATCATATTCGCCTTTGCGTTCGATTCGTGGCACAGTCTATGTTTTTTTTTATTTCTCGATATCTATCTATATGCATTTGAAGCTCACTCTAACTGTGTGTGTCAGAGTTAAATAGTTCCCTATGAACTCCAAAACGGCTGAACCGATGTTTTAAAGATATTTGACGCAAATGTATATAATGTGTCTGGGAGTATACTCAGAGAGGTTATGTATTAGAATGTTCCCGATAATTATCAAATATTAAACAACCGAAAAAAACGATTAAGGAAGGAACATTCTGATATTAACCAAAGTTAACACTCTTTTTTTAATTTTTTTTTTTACACAGTGATCACCACTTATCAAGGCCCGGAAGCCACTCAGGGATAAGGGTTATTGCAAGTATATTACGTTAGTGAGGAGATTTGATGAAGTGTTTACTTAAGGGGGCGGTTCATTAGGAATTTGTTAACATTGGACTTGAAGAGATCCAAGTTGTAGTCCGGAGGGAAGCAGTCAGACGGAACAGAGGTCCACAGGCGTGCAGTTCTAAGAAAGAAGCTTTGTTCATGAAATCCGCGTTTTGATTTAGGCACAGATATAGAGTGGGGGAAATTTTTCACAGTGGATTCAGCTAGACGGGTGTTTTTCGTGAAAGATTGGCGAGGGGGGACCAGGGATTGGAGTTCAGACGATACAACCTAACATCACAAGTGCGTTTTAGAAGTTGTATAACCGTACAAGCAGAAGGCTCCAGCATATAAAACTAGCAGTATGTACTTTGATAAGGTAAAGGTACATCCGAAATGAATATTTCTGTGTAGAGCAACGTTGAACACGATACTTCCTTTTTGCATTTTAAACTTTAATTCAAGCCATTATAAAAAAAAAAATATCAACTCAACAATAAGTTCTCTACAGTACCATTTAGACTACACTGTATTTTGGACTAAGTCACTGAAGAGAGACACCTGAACCTTTCTCCCCGTGCAATGTAGTGGGTCCCCAACTCGAGTAAATAATCAATGGATTTGATTAAAAATTAGACAATTATACCGACTTCAGTGAAAATAAACGTATTGGAATGATGGAACATTTGTTATTCTCATTTAATCAGAGGCAACATCGGGTCTCGCTTCTAGTATATATTATTCAATTTTCAGGGGATGGTTAAGATTGGAGTCATCATTTATTGAGAGGAAGAAGTGGAAGTCAAGAAACCTTAAGAGACAACCAGTGTTTCAGGTGAAACAATAAGGACCCATGTACGTGCATCATCTAACTATGACGCCAATATTTACTTTTATAATCTTTTTTCTATACGTTTTAAGTTTTAAAATAACTGAAATCATTTAAAATGTTATAATTCCCGTTTTTTTTTTGTTTTTCTTACTTGGGAGTCATCACTTATCAAAGCCTGAACGCCACTTGAAGATAGGTGTTAATGAATGTAAGGCGGTAGTGTAGTAATCGGTACTGGTGTAAATTGGGTAGAATTTGAATTATTTATAGGGACGGCTTAACAAGAATTTGTTTACATTGGATTTGAAGGTTACCATGTTATGTTGAGGCGGGAAGCAGGACAACGGAACAGTGTTCCACAGGCGGACAGTTCTGGGAATAAACTTTGTTCATGGAATCTGCGTTTAGATTTAGACACATATAGCGAGTGCGGGAAATTGCTTATAGTGGTTGTAGCTCGTCGAGTGTTTATTGTGAATATTTGGGAAGGAGAAACCATACATTGGATTTCCGTTTGTTTATATAAAG
The DNA here is from genome assembly GCF_053919585.1 of Euprymna scolopes. Classification (NCBI taxonomy): domain Eukaryota; kingdom Metazoa; phylum Mollusca; class Cephalopoda; order Sepiida; family Sepiolidae; genus Euprymna; species Euprymna scolopes. The sequence goes on along the minus strand of NC_136485.1, from coordinate 173,551,374 downwards.
CTCTTACGCTACAATATTATTGTCAAACTATTTCATTATACAAATTCAAATGCTATACGAATGGTGTTCATGAATCGAAATAGAGCCAAAATACAAAATCCGACTGGTGAAACAATTCAATAAATACATCCTTTGTTTTTTCAGTGCATTTATGGAATTCGCTCTGATGAACTAATACTTATTGTGCTCCCTCGACATACATACTCTCGACTGACTCGACAAGCAGCAAAATTCAAGCCATTCATGTTTTCTTTTACCTATTTGTTTATATTAGAAACGCTTTTGTCATAAATATGTTTACTGCCATAAAATCAATATTTGATTCTGGTTAACCAGTTTTTTAATATTTACAGTGTATTTTTAAAGGATTAAAAAGTAATTCAATTGTATTGCTCCAGACAAATGTTTCATGTAAGTGTGAATTATAATTTGAACTTAATGCAATCTTACAGATTTAAGTTTGTATGTTTTAGAAAGAAAAATATATAAAAACATAATGATGATATAGTTTAAAAACAAAAGACACCCAAAATCACAACACTTCTGGACAAAATTGAACATGTATACCGTGCGTGTATAGCTGTTTTGAGTTAGTTTTTCCCACAATTATTACCCAAAACAGATGTTAGTGGTGTGCCGCAACTCAGAAAGGGGCTACAATTGCTGAATCCGCACTCAATGAAGAACGCAAGAAATATTAGAAAGGACAGAATAGTCAGTTCCTTTAATATAAAATTATCCTACGTGTGTCCGACATGCGGGAGAAACTTCAGAACAATCGCATCATTACAGTCACCTTCCCAAGCGATGGGCGAACATCGTATATATATATATATATATATATATATATATATATATATATATATATATATATATATATATATATAGAGAGAGAGAGAGAGAGAGAGAGAGAGAGAGAGAGAGAGACGCCGAAAAGTGTTGTGCCCTAAAAATGTCTTCCTTTAAACTGTTAGATTGCTGATTATTGTTAAATTGCGGAATATATTTTCTTCAATTGTACGTAAATGTAGGGATTAAAATGTAATATAAACAAACACCTCTCCGCTAAAATCCCTACAATCTCCGGTTAGACATAATCTCCAATATTAACTCCCTACGTCCAAGTAGTGACATACTTTATTTTAGGTTAAAAGGATAATAATAAAAAAAGTAAATCTTACTAATTTTATGTGCGAGTGTGTGTTTTTGTGATTGTGTGTTTGGTCTAAGTGTGAACAGTGTCACCGATATTTAAGAAGCACGTGAGAATATGAAGGATGGTCATTTCACCTAGAAAAAAAGCTCATGACATTAAATGAAGACATTGATACGTCACCTTCTTAACAAATTCTGCAAGTTGTCGACTTGTTTGAAGTTGCATCGAACGAGATATGCAAGAAAGCTGGGGGCGTATTATTATCAGTGACAGTAAAGGTGAACCAGTAGCATCTAACAAGACGCGGCGACCGCACACATTATATATATATATATATATATATATATATATATATATATATATATATATATATATATATATATTCAAACAGATATTGTTAAAAAACACAGAGTGTATTTCATAATATTTTTTTTCTTTAATTTTTTCCATTTTTCAAATGGTCGTTCGAATGTATCGGTTGAATTGCTGTAGGAAAGTTCCATAATCGTTTTTAGCACTTTTTTTGCAACTGATTTTCTTCATTTTCTTCGGCCGTCGTCTGGTGCCTTGACTCGTAACCATCCAACACACACTATACACACGTACACACACACACACACACACGCATATATATATATATATATATATATATATATATATATATAAATATATATATATATGCACAAAGTGTTACATATGTATATATATATATATAATTATTATCTTTCAGATTAGCAAAACATTATATATTTTCATAATTTTTACGAAAAACACTACTTTTAAATCTTTGAAAGATAAATTAAATTTTTTTTCGTGAATCCAATATTGCTAATATACTATAACACAGAAAATGCTTTGAATCGATACCAAAATTAAATCGATAAATAAATGCGCATTTTGTAAAAGTACCATACTTTCTTTCGGCCCTTTGTTATTACGTGATATTAGATATTACTTCACCTACGGAAAACCATGCGGCCTAAAAACAGTTGTTACATACACTTTTTCCAAATGAAATTCAAGTCTGTTGATACGCAATACAACAATTTTTAGGGTTAACAAATTCTAATGAAAGTCATTTTACAAATTATCTGATAAAAATGTTGGGGGAAAAATGTTATATAATTTATGGAAAAAAACGTTTTATATAGTTTATGAAAAAAGCAATTTTATATAGTTTATGAAAAAAACTTTTGATATAATTTTATGGAAAAACAACTTTATATAGTTTATGGAAAAAACAATTTTATATAGTGTTTGGAAAAACATTTTATATAGTGCATGAAAAACGTTTTATATAGTTTATGGGAAAATGGTTTATATAGTTTATGGAAAAAACTTTTTATGTCGTTTATGGAAAAATCGTGTTATGTAGTTTATGGAAAAAAACGTTTAATGTAGTTTATGGAAAAAACGTTTTATATAGTTTATGAAAAAACGTAAATATAGTTTATGGGAAAACGTTTTATATAGTTTATGGAAAAATGTTTTATATAGTTTATGGAAAAACACGTTTTATATAGTGTATGGAAAAACGTTTCATATAGTTTGTGGAAAAAAGGTTTTATATAGTTTATGGAGAAAAGGTTTTATATAGTTTATGGGAAAAATGTTTTATATAGTTTATGGAACAAATATATGAATCACAGGAAATGGGAAATGGGTGTAATCATGGAATTAAAAACATTCCATTTTTTAAATAAAATAATTTCTGGTTGATATCAAAGAAAAACATCAGAAAAAACAGTTTTAGTTTAAGCTTATTAACAGGACTTTACTAGGAAATTAATGTGAAGAAAAAATATAAATATAAATAACTTAATATTGAAGGTATTTACGATAAATGGCGTTTGGAATTATAATTTAATTCAATTATTCAAAAGATATTTCCCGGTTTGGTTAGATTAAAAAGTCTTAAGGATAGGAGTGACTACAATGATCAAGTGAGGGTACATCAATCCATTGTTGTCGATGAAAACCACAAACATCACTGGTTTGGGGTTAAGATCAGAGTGTACTTTCTGTTCTGATGCTACACTTAACCTGTCCTTTTCTTGTTCAATGAATAGAAATATTTCTGGACTGGGGCAATTTTAATGTTCGTTCTTATCCAGAGTGCCCTATTTCTGGAGCTTAATTTCCCCACATTAAAAACCGATCTTGTGTCTTACTATGCCCTCCTGGAGAGGCAAATAAATAGGAACATCACTGATTATGTTGTGACCTGCGCTTGTCTAAGTCAAACGTGTGAAAACACTCGTCCAGAAACACTTGATTCTGATGGCAAGACAGGGTGAAAACGACGAAGCATGATACTAGATGTCTCAAACATATATCTCTATAGTCTAAACAATGTTCTAGTAAAGATAATATAAGAATAAAAATTAAGAATGCAGTTTAAATTCCCGAAAAAAACAAAACTAAATTTAACCTATTGCAGACTTAGCATCTACATAATCCGACTGTAAGTATAATTACACAAACATAATACAACTATATAAGGGTGAAAAAATTAAGAAAAAAAAGGCCTTAACTAAAATTGTAAAATGAAGGTAGAATTAGCACTTGCATGATTCGACTTCTCCAAAGTCTATAATTATAAAAGAGAATTCAACTATATAAAATTTAACATAAATTTTTTAACTAGAAAACGGGATACTCAGCTGCGTAACAATATATATATATATATATATATATATATATATATATATATATATATATATATATATAAAGAGAGAGAGAGACAGAGAGACAGAGAGACAGACAAACAGACAGCTAGATATTGTTAATTAGCACGGAGTATATTTGCTTAATTATCACATTTTTTTGTATTTTCCTATTTTTTTTTTGTATTTTCCTATTTTTTCAAATTGTCATACTCGGTCGAATTTGTGTAGGCAAGTTTGGTAATCGTTTTCGTCTATCAGTCTTGTTTCATTTGCAAGTACTTTCAACTGAATTTTTTGCAGTCGTCTTCAGAGAGCTTTTGGTTAGTTTCTTTTAAAATCTGAAGGCTTTTATATGCTTCAGTTCACATTACATTTAAATTACTTGAAATAGTGAAGCGAATCGTGCGAAAAAATACGTTTTAAAGTGAAAAAGAACATTGCTATAATAAATGCACGAGGCTGTAAAATTGTAATTACAAAATGGTATGGAATTTAGTTTTTTTTTTAAATTTATTGATTTATAAAGTTAAATTACAACACATATACAGATATACATATGTAACTATATGTGCACATATATATATATATATATATATATATATATATATGCACACAGACACACAGACACATACAAACACTCACACAGATACACACACATACACCACCACGAATATATATATATATATATAAGTTACGTACTCAGGCATTTTCAAAATGAGCATTATTCAAATTTTGACTCTTTAGCTCTTATATACAATGCTTTCAGTGTTTTGAATCTTTTTTACGTTTGGATCCGTATGAATGGTTTTCAACTACAATTTTTCTAAATTAAGGATGTGGGTAGCCATGTTGTTTTAGATTTTGGCTATAGAACTTGTATCTGAAAGTGTTGGTCGTGTGTCCAATGTAGCTATTGTTTCTATTTGTTACAAGAAAAAGAGCCCCCTTTTCTTGTAACTAAGAAGAACATAAGAAAATTTAAAATGAGATTAGGATAGACCGAGATTCGAACTTTGTAAGCAAGGTTCAAAAATAAATTCAGAAAATGTAATGTTAGAATTTTGCATTGTTTTTTTTTTACATCGGGGTCACCAGTTATAAAGGCCCAGAAGCCACTCAGGGATAAGGGTTATTGCGTGAACAGTAATCAATGAGATAGTATTGTAGTAATCACTAGTATTGGAGATTTGATAGAGTGTCTTACTTAAGGGGTTGCGGTTTGTCAGGAATTTGTTTATGATGGGCTTGAAGACATCCAAGTTGTAGTCAGCTGGGAAGTTTATATATGTTTGTTTGTAAAAATAATTTAATTGTTCAATTCTTTTATGAAAACTGAATTGAAATAAGGTCAGTTAAAAAATAATGAACAATGCAATTTAAATATTTTGAATAATAGGTTAGGGAAAAATAGGTTAGTGAGAATTGTTTGTTGAAGAAGTGTGTTTGGGGAACATGTCAGCCACGTGAGTTCCCCACGTAAGTGGGTCACGTTTTGAACCACATATATTGACGCCATCGCAAAAATGAATTCTCAGTATAGGAGTTAGTTTCAGTCGAGTCAGGGAGACAAAGATCGGAGGCAGCCGAGTCCAGATCGGATTCAGCAGAGTCGATCAGACAGAGCTGACATAATCAAGAGGAGGGTCCCTTTAGAAGCAAAAGGAGAACGTTTAATCATGTAGATCGACTTTGAATTTCTTGACGTCATCATCATTCGATCTGATAATAAAGAAGTTATCATCATGTTTTTGTAAAACTGTGTCGTGTCGCCATTCAACAGCAAAAGGTAATGTGTAATCCTTAATATGAACTTGTCTCCCTCATCTTTATTAAGGAACTTTGTATAATGCATCCTAAGTAATATGTTCCCCCTCTCCATCATAAGTAATGACTGTCCCCTCCTGTGTTATAAGAACTGATCACCTCCTCTCTCATCTCTAATATATGTGTTAAGAAGAAACATCCACGTATAAATGTCTTCTCTCCCTCATCTTATCATCGTATATCTTGTATTACATATACCCGTTACATGCCTCCGCCATCTCTCAATATATGATCTCCAATATGAACACTATTATACTACATATTGTTAGAGATGCATTCTCTCAAGGGGCATTTGAATTGATATACTACATTAGTTTCATCGAATGATTTTCTTGTCCGAAAAAGGTTTGTTTTTAATTATAAGGTTAAAAGTTGTTAATTTCTTATAGTAGCTGATAAATCCAATCTTATTATTGACTGGGGATATATATCGATGTATTATATACCTTAGTACCTTTTAATCTGCTTAAAGGTTGCGATAGAATATATTCATGGAGTGGGGATTGTTAACTTGATTATTATTTGTTTAGTCTAGGGTTATGTCAGGGGACAGTCATTACTTACGATGGAGAGGGGGAACATATTACTTAGGATGGGTTATACAAAGTTCAGCATTTGTTTATCGACTAAGAAATTGGAGAATTGGTTATTAATTAAGATCTGTTTGATAATTTTAAATTCTCTGTAGAATATTTTTATTTGAGGAGATCAATTAGGTTCGATTGATTAGAATGATTTTAATCGCGGCCTTGTATCGGTCTAGACATTCACTTTTGAAGTTTAAGACAGAGGAATTGGTTGCAACAGCTTTTTTTAATATGGAGAAGTAATAAATTCATCTTTGCTGGAGTCTATGAGAACGTCTAGAAATGGAATGCTATTATTTTACTTTGATTCATAAGTGAAGGTTAGTACGGAGTTTGTTTGAAAATCATACTTTTGTTTCTCTATTTCGTTATTATTGTCAGCAAAAATATGTGGTCCATGATGATATCAATAGTTTCTTGAACTGGGACGGTGTGAAAGGGATTTCTCTGTCTAGTGAGGCGGTGATTTTGTTATTAACATTTGTGGTTTGAAGAATTTGTATAAGTTCTTCGTTAGATTGTACACTGTATTTGCTTTGTAGGTAAGGGGTTATGAGATCATTGATTGTTTGGTTAGTTTATATATAAGAGGTGTTACTCGTGATATAATATTGCGGAAGTGGGAGTTGTTATTTAGGTTTTTACATTACCATGTAAGTATCCGGGTTTATAATCACCTATTATTTTAGGGAGTAGAGTGTCTATTATGGCATCGTTCGCAGTTATGAGTTTGACTTTTGTTTTGAGTTGATTTATGGCGTTTCTTCTCACTCTTTTAGGTTTGATAAAAAAAGATCTAATACAATCGTAGCTATAATCTGAAAAATGCAGCCAATGAACTAAAAAATCACCCAAACATTGTCGTTAGAAACACCGACAAAGCTAACATATACGTAGTACTTAACAAATCAGATTATTTCCGAAAACTACAAACCATTTTAGATGACCATACAACATTTTTAAAAAGTGAAAAGAAACCTATAAACTCAAAACTTTAGTCAATAAACTTATAGCTGCGAACAATGCTATAAAAGACAATGCAAATCTATCTAAAATAATAGGTGATTATAAACCCAGATACCTATATGGCGATGTAAACACCTACACACCCAACTCTCCCCTACACCCGATTATTTCACAAGTAACAACCCCTATCTATGAATTAACCAAAACAATCACTGAACTCATAAGATCATACCTACAAAGAAAATACAGCGTAAAATCTACCGAAAAATTATACGATTTCTCCAAACCACAAAAGTTAATAACAAAATCAGTCTCACTAGACGTAGAAAGCCTCTTCACCAACGTCTCAGTTCACGAAAACATTGATATAATCATGAAGACCATATAACATAGTCAATCGCTTCTTCCCCTGAAAATTAACCCTGTAATCAGAAAAAAATATTCTTAATATATACAACCGAGACCCTATTTATAAGCAGAAAGTCAATTTTTACGCACAAGTCGATGGAGTATTAATGGGGTCTGTAATAGGAGCCATTTTTAGCAACTTGTATATATCAAACCTGGAAAATAAAATATTTAATACTATTAAACACCGTCTATTTACGTTAGGTAGGTCGACGATATACTTTTTGCTGACAATAATAATGAAGTAAATAAACTAAAGGATCATTTTCAAACAAACCGCGTACTTGCTTTCACTCATAAATTCAACCGGAAACAATATTATTCCAGTTTCGATGTTCTCATAGACTCCAGCAAACATGCATTCAGTACTCCTCTGTATAAAAGGGATATTGCAAACGAAGTTTAATGATTAATTCTCCGAAGTATAAATAAAAGAACACACTATTAAATACAACTCTTCAACATCATAAGCTACGAGTAGGGAATACAAACTTATTTCATTTATTTTATTTTATTACATTGCAGTATATTTTTAAGATTTATAGACTTTCCATGTTAATTAAAATCGATATGTAACACCGTGAAAACACAAGATATGAAACCTTTTTTCCGGAAGAATTAAGAACAGAGATTAAATGTGAACTCCAACCAAATTAATTGAAGTTGAGAAAAAAATAAAACACAAAAAAATTTAAGTAAATTAATAACCTAAATATCTAAAGTATTCAGAATCATTCCCGGTTTCAGGATACTTCAAGTTTAACAATTTTCACCGCAATTTAAAACAGAAATACGAAATTGAGCCCCGAAACTTCCATAAAGACCGGAAGAGGATTTATCAAAATACGATGAGACGAATCACACTGCGGGATATTAAAAGGAGCAAAGTATGTTCAAATACGTATTAACATTGCATTACTGTCTATAAGTTTGATGAGCTGCCAACATCGAAATTTTTAATAATATGAAGTTTAAAATTGTCTAGTTGATATCAGAAAAAATTGTAACATTGGAAAAATGCAAATATTATATAACCTTTTCTCTTGTTGTTTTGGTTTTTGCAAGTATCCTGATCTTAAATGGAATACGGACATCAAATCTGATACCAAGGCTGCTGGAAAAATGGTTGGATCCTTCTATCAGTCCAGTTGATATCTCACTGCTGATGCAATTCTCTATCTATATAAGAGCAAGTCACGTCCAAGGAACTGACCCATTAAATTATCGCCCTATTAGCCTCCTCCCACTTTTTGCCAAAATATTTGAGACCTTAATTAACCATGCTCTAGTCCAGCACCTTACAGATGCTAAACTTCTGACCGACCAACAATATGGATTTAGACAAGCCCGTTCCACGGCAGACATCCTCACTGTAATCTCTGAACGCATATACCATTCACTGGACAAAGCGGGAGAGGGCAGAGCGGTAGCCCTAGATATATCTAAGGCTTTTGACAGGGTATGGCATGAGGGTCTCCTCAGGAAGATTAGATCATACGGTATCACTGGTAGAATACTTAACATAATTAAATCCTTCTTAGATAAGAGAAAAATCCAGGTTGTCCTCAACGGTCGTACATCTAAACAATATGATATAAATGCGGGAGTGCCCCAGGGATCTATCCTTGGACCTCTGCTGTTCCTGATATTCATAAATGACCTCCACGACAAAATTGCCTCTGAGATGGGTATATATGCTGATGACACCACACTCTATAGCAGGCACGACAGGAAAACAAATGAACATATATCTAAAGTAATGGCAGAAACACTAGAGGATGACCTCCAATCAGTAGTGGAATGGGGACAAAAATGGATGGTCACGTTCAATGCCGCCAGGACAAAACTGGTTTCATTTAATAATTACAAGAAACCTTCTCTACCACCTATAGCAATGGCCAACGACTCTTTATCTGAGAGTACGTCTCTCAAGCTCCTTTGCCTAACGTTCACAGGAAACATGAGTTGGAACAATTACATTAAAGGCATTGCCAGGGCCGCTGCGAGAAAGGTGGGCTCTCTCTACCGTGCTAGAAAACTTCTAACACCCGAAAGTATCCTGTACCTCTATAAGGCCACTATTCGCCCATGTATGGAGTATTGCTCTCATATTTGGGCTGGTGCATCGGCTACTAGTCTCTCGCTCCTTGACAGGGTTCAAAAGAGAGTCGCAAATCTGATAGGCCCTAAACTGGGATCTAAGCTTCAGCCTCTGTCCCATCGTCGAAACGTTGCATCCCTATGTCTGTTCTACAAGTATTATAATGGTGAATGATCTGATGAACTGCAAGCACTTGTGCCCCCACGGCGTGAACACTCTCGACAGACCCGACAAGCTGCAAAATCCCACCCCACACTGTAGAGATCCCTAGATGTAAAAGATCTTTCTACTCCAGTAGTTTCTTCCCCAGAACTGCTAGACTTTGGAATTCTATTCCAGGTCACTGCTTCCCCAACTGTACTGACATGCATAAGTTTAAGTGCAACGTGAACCAACATCTCGCTGCCCTAATCCCTACATAGTACCCCAGCAGATGTTTCCCCTGATAGTAGCCCCCTACACCAAAGTGGCAATGTGCCTTGTTTGGGGTGAAAATATAATAAAAAAAAAGAAAGGATGGAATAGTGTTGCCACATCTGGGAAGGAGCTGCTAGAAAGGACTTGGCCTGCCTTGATAGAGCTCAAAATAGACTTCGTGGCCTCGTAAGAGATGTCCTTTTCTCTTCGCTGCAACCAAGATGTTGCGAGTTTGTCTCTGCGTGATCGTTACTTTCATGGAAGGTGTTCGACTGAACTTCAATCTATGGTCCCTCCCCTCGCCAAACTTTCACAAGAAATACTCGTCTAGCTAAAAACACTATCAATAGTCCTCCCACTCTTTATATGTGCATAAACTTAAACGTAGATTCCATGATCAAAGTTTCTTTCTTAGAACTGCACGCCTGTGGAATTGTCTTCCGTTCCGTGTCTGCCTCTAATATGGTTGTCTTCAAGTCCAACGTGAACAAGTTTCTGATGAGCCGTTACACTTAAGTTAACAAATTTACCGAACTTCCATTACTATTGATTACTATATTGTCCTTTTGACTACTGTACACTCTTTAATCCTTATCGTTGACAGGCCTCTCAGCCTTGATGTGATGACGCCTATGTAAAAAAAGTTTATATAAATGCAAGATTACAGAAATGTTAATAATGTTGCCTAATATTTGAGTCAAATTACTTGGCTTATTTTATATTGATACATATACATTGCCACTATAGCAAATAGATTTTAATAGATTAAACCTTGGGTAAATTTTTCTAACACACACACACACACACACACACACACACACACACACACACATATATATATATATATATATATATATATATATTAGCAGCTCAGACCGTCTTTACTCGGGCCCTATGTACTGTTCATAACTTGCACTACGTGTGAATGCACTTTATGTAAAATTTCAAATGTTTAGAACAAAAATTGTCCGTGTAATTTCGTAGAAATCGCAGATGTAATCTTTTGATAACTTGACCCCAATTTTAACCCCTAAACATGTATTATTTTGGTCTAAAATTAAAATACAAAGTTTTAGTCATGTCCAATTTACTTACATCTAAAATGTCAAGTCTTTAAACCCAAAATTGGCGGAGAAATTTGTTAGAATCTACAAAGGTCAACTTTTCCAACTTTGACCTTTTGGCAGTCATTATCGCTCTAAAATTGATTAAAATGCTTGCTTAATGTTTGAATATCCGTTATGTATCTATTTTAAATGTTTAGACCCAAAAATTGCCGGAGTAGTTTGCTAGATGTCGCAAAGGTTAAATGTTTTAAACTTTAACCCACCCCTTGCAGCTTAAATTTTCGACTCAACTGATGCGAAAGCTTTCCCTATCTCTGTATACACTTTATGTAATATTTCAAATGTTCAGACAAAAAAATTGTCTGAGTAATTTCGTAGACACCGTAGAGGTCAATTTTTTATAACTTGGACCCTAATTATTACCCTTTAACATTATTATTTTGGTCTCAAATATAAATAAAAAACTGTTACCACTCTCCAAGGTACCTACATCTAAAATTTCAACTGTTTAGATCCAAAATTAGCGGAGAAATTTGTTAGAATCTGCAAAGGTCAACTCTGTCAATTTGACCTTTAAGCAGCAAAATTTTCGCCCCAAAACTGATTAAAATGCTTGTCGCATGCTAGATGCCGCAAAGGTCAAACATTTTTACCTTTCACCCCCCCCCCTGGCAGCTCAAACCGATTAAAAAGCTTTCCCGATCTACGAATACCCTTTCTGTAAAATTTCAAATGTTTAGGCCAAGAATTGTCTAATTAATTTAGTAAAGAACGCAAGGATCCTTTTTTTTAATTGACTCAAAGTTTAACCCTTTAACATTTTGGAGGGAGGTCAAATCAAATTAAAAAGTTTGATCCATGACCAAGTAACCTACATTTAAAATTTCAAATGCTTATACCCAGCACAGGCGGAGGAGTTTGGTAAAATTTTCAAAGATCAAATCGTTGCACTTTGACGCCTTAAGAGCTAAATTTCTGGGCGAAAATTGATTAGGAAGATTTTACGTAATTTCAATGCCCTTTATGTCAAATTTCTCGTCTGTAGACTAAAAATTGACGGAGTTATTTTGTAGGGAAATGTACAGACAGAGACACACACCCATTTTCACTTTTATATTATTACTATCAGTTCAGCGCTCTTTTTCTCGAGCCCTATGCACTGTTCATAACTTGTCCTATGAGTGAATACACTTTATGTAAGATTTCAAAGTTTAGACAAAATTTTCTAAATAATTCCGTAGAAACTACAGAGGTTATATTTTTAAAATTTGACCTCAATTTTACCCCCTTAACTTTTATTAATTTGGTCTCAAATCAAATTACCAAGTTTCACCCATGTCCAAGTTACTTACATCTAAAATTTCAAGTCTTTAGACCCAAAATTGGCAGAGAAATTTGGTAGAATCTTTCAACTTTGATATTTGGCAGCTCAATTTTCGCCACAAAACTGATTAAAATGTTTGCTGCATGTCTGAATACTCGTTATTTATAAATTTCAAATGTTTAGACCCAAAATTGGCGGAGGAGTTTGGTAGATTTTCAAAGATCAAATCGTTGAACTTTGACCCCTTGACCACCAAATTTCTGTCCGAAAACTAATTATAAAGATTTTCCCAAATCTCAATAATCCTTATGTCAAATCTCGAATCTCTAGATCGAAAATTGACAGTTATTTTCTAGGGAAATGTACACATGCAAACACATACACACATACATTTTAACTTATATATATATATATATATATATATATATATATATATATATATATATATATATATTCGCGCATACGCCTAACGAATCCTAGAGTGGATGAAACGCCGAATATTCAGTGTAGCTTAATCGCCATATATATTTTATAAATTACTAACTAGCTCTACGTACGTATTGAGCACTTTTGAAGTAAATACTTAAAGTTTACGCATAAATCTATACTTTCGTATATTAATTTATATGTGTAAATGAAGTAGTATATATATATATATATATATATAGAGAGAGAGAGAGAGAGAGAGAGAGAGAAGGGGGGTGAGAGAGAATAAATGTCAAAAAGTTATATTCCAACATTTGTGATGTTGACCACCTTATAATTTATTCCTTTAATTCAGTTGACTTATACAATTCCTGACAGTATCTGTTTCGTAGCCCAAAATCAATCACTTAATTATTATATCAATCACGAATTTTGGAATATAACTTTTCGCCATTTATTCTCTATATTGCTATGTAATTATATTGAGCTTCTTAAATAAGGATTAATATATATTATGAGAATATATATTTCTACAGAAATATATATATATATATATATACATACATTTCTACAGAAATATGTATATATATATACATATACTTCTACAGAAATATGTATATATATACATATACGAATACTTAACTCTATGAACATAACTATCGATCGCTTTAAAATTGATCCTATTACACACAGCAAGAAACACGTTACAAATATAAATATGTGAATACATAAAATCAAAATCGAACATTAATTGGAGCATTTAAAATCAAGACAAAAAAAATCTATAATTTATTTTTAGATAAAACTTATTGTTTCCGCTATGATTATATAAGAACATGAATCAATTTTTCCATATATTATCTTACATTATCTTATCCTATCATATATAAAAGGAAGAATGCGTGTGTGTGTGAGGACGATTCTCAACCTATATACTCAAAGAGTTTTCAAAATACAGACTTGAACTTTAGTACATAGGTTATTCAGAAATCTGAAAATCTATTTAATCGGGTTTTATCCGAAAAAAAAAAACAGTTCCTCTAAGGGTCCGAATTGAAAGAATAGTTACCTAGAAGGCCACTTGATTTTAATCTGTTATCAACTGTTTCACAACTGCAGTCAAGCTTGTGCAATGATTGTTGTATTTGTATCGCAGTCTTTAGGATTTGGTTCCGATCTCAACTCGAGTATTTTTATTTACAAGAAATAATACTCGCGTGCACATGCCTCAGTTTATTTCCGTTTTTATTTTTACAACACTTTTTTATTATAAAAAGAATTTAAAGTTATGTTTAATCATAAAAATATTTATGTTTAAAATACAGAAAAAATTTTGAACTAACTAAAATATAATATCTATGCGTTTTTACGACCGGGCAACGCCGAGTGGTCTGCTAGTATTTACGATATTAAAAAAAGCAAACACATTTGTAAATTATCATATTGTTTTAAATATATATATATGCACATACTATGGCATCAGTTTGTTGGTTGGTTGTTTTTTTTAGTTTTACGGCATATCAACCGTTTTCAGGTTATTCAATGCCGAATCCAAAGATTTGAAGAAAGATTTTTCAATAGAATATATTTGTTGTTTTCAAGTCGGTTTCTATTTAACTCATAGTTGGGACCCTAACAGGTACTACCACTTCGGGTCTGAGTGGACCTGGGAGCAATAGCAATTAAAGTGTGGCTCCACACTCCCCAAAGCCCGCAAGCTGGGGCCTCACCACTGCATATAGTTTAACGTCATATAGTTTAAGGACCATATGGCATCAGTAGGGTCCGACATAATAAGAGTCTAAACTGAGACCCCAGGGCGCTTTATTAACAGATCCAAAAGCCTCATATCAGTAAGTGAACACGTATATCGCCTTATGAACATGCATTTTGTTTAGATAATGAAACACGTGTCTGCAGGCAGCGCTCTTTCCCTATTTGACTTCTCTCTTTCCTCCTCTCTTTTCAATCTTTAAACTATATTTAAAAATGATGATAACAAAACTTAATCCTAAGTCCTTTGTTAGAAAAAATATTTCTTGTAATGCGTATTATTTGAAGTCATCAGGATACTGTTCTCATCTTGAGTTTGATTTTCACAACGTTTCGGTTGATGTAACTTCCGATCTTCTTTAAGTGTATCTTGTCGAACTGGAAATGGTTTTGTCGATCTCGGGAATAAAATAACAAATAATCTCGGACCTCTATCAAGTCGTGGCTGACGGAACAAGATCATTCTTCCCTCGTGAAGTGAATAAAGGGTGCTATTCGATACTTTATCCAAATTACCGAGTTCGTCAGAAACATTCCAAGATGCACCTGAAGAAGGTCGGAGGTCATATCAACCGAAACATTGTGAAAATCACACTAAAATCACACTCAAAATGAGAGCAGTAGTCCAATGAATCCAAATAATACGAATAAGTTATCCTTATATCAAAAATTCAGAAACGTCATATTTTTGTCAGTCAATAAATTTGTGGAAGCAACTGTATTAATTTGCTAACAGATTTTGTTTATATGTGAAGTTCACGAAGTAAGTGATTATTGTTTGTTTTTAGAACATACTCGCAGAGAGACGCGACGTTAACCGGGATTGAATGATGATCAATTTATGTGTCATAGTCCCATATGGTACTGCCATCGAAATTCGTGTAATTGCCTATTTTCAATTAAATTGATTATTTACTCTAGTTTGTGCCCCATCGCAGGAGAAAGTGTCACATGCCTCCCCGCAGTGACTTACTCCAAAGTACATTGTAGACTACATTGCACTGTAGGAGATCTACTGTTGATTTTATTAAATTATCTTTTCATATATATATATATATATATATATATATATATATATATATGAAGTTGAAGTCCAATCTAAACAAATTCAAAGTGCAAGGGACAGGAAAGCGGTTCGATCAGTACACACACACATACACGATGACACGCCACCAACACGAACCAGCGTACACAATTACCAACCGGCTGTTCTTTCCTTACCACTTGCCTTCCAAAACGACCTGAATTTATAGTTGTCGAAGACCAACTGATTTGCATATATGCACGAGATTTTGCGAGATTTTCCGAGATCATACCATTACAAAACGCCGTCGGCGCCATTTTGGAATTCTTTTCCTATCCTAGCTTCGCAGCGATGACAAAGTCCACACGCACACCTAGGTCGTTTGAACGGTAAGTCCTCATTTTCACAGCTTTTGCCACAATATATATATATATATATATATATATATATATATATATATATATATATATATATATATATATAATGTCTTGAATTAACGTTTAAAATGCAAAAGTCAGGTATGATGTTTCAATTCAGCTCTAAACAGAAATATTCATTTCGAACACACTTCTGTCATATCAAAGTATCTAACTTTGATTTTATATGTATGGGCTTACTTTAAAATGAGAAATGCAAGTATCATAGTTCAATTGTGATTTAAACAAAACAAAACTTTTTTTTTATATAAAATAAGATTTGTAAGGCTCACAATATATAACGATAACAACTACAAATACCCTTGTATCTTCGACTGATATTAGAAATAACACCATATCAGATAGCGTATCATTCACATGCCCCGGCTAAAAATTCACAGGCGACACGAATTGACACAAATACATTGAAAACATTGCCAAAGCTGCTGCCAAAAAGTGTGCCACCTTTACCGTGCTAAAATATTATTCACTCCTCAGAGTACTCTATATATTTACAAAGCTACCATTCGCCTATATATATATATATATATATATATATATATATATATATATATATATATATATATATATATATGTATATATATATATATGTGTGTGTGTGGGGGGTGTTTGAAAAGAGAAAAATAATAAAAATATATTTATATATATATATATATATATATATATATATATATTGTAAAGAAGTGAACAATAGCGGAAATTCAGTTGACTAAAATAAGATGGAAAACGGGGTAAGGAAAAATAAAAATAAATGGGGGAAGTTACATGTAACAAATGTACAATTCAGTAAGATAAATAAGTCGATTAAAAACAAGATCGTTAAAATACACCCGAAGCGCTTTTCGTTCAGACTAACTTTTCAAGGGTATAAGTCTGAAAATGATTATTTTTTAGAATATTTAGTAGTGGAATGGAAAAAGAGCGGATATACCTTAAGTTACCCTGGATTGGACCTGAAGGCCAACTTATTGGCGATAAGATTTCCTCTCTGGTGTCTTCTAATTTTAGTGCTTTATCCCTCCGTATTGCTTTTTCTACAAAAGACCGCCTTTCCCTCATTTCGTAAGGATGTCTGGCCTATCTCTCAATCAAGTAATACTATTTATAAATTTCAAAGTCGGTGTGGCGCCGTCTATACAGGCAAGACGATCCAGTGTCTTCAGGTCAGAATCGCCCAACATGTTCCCCGCTTCATTCGAGACCATCAACCTACCACCAGAAAGTCTCAATTGATAGAATCGTCCATCGGCCAACACTTGGTCGATAACAAGGAGTGTGGTCGTGCATCCTTTCCGGAGTGTTTTTCTGTTTTGTACCGAGGACGTACAAAGTTCCACCTGTCTATCCTCGAAGCACTTGCCATCATTTCCAGCCCCCCCCTACTTTCTGCGAACAGAGAAACCTCCAGCTTCAATTAGAATTATTTGGGTAGTCACAGTTGTTTTTTAACCTCCTCTCCGCTCTTACTCCATTCCACTACAAATATTCTAAAAAATAATCATTTTCAGACTTATACCCTTGAAAAGTTAGTCTGAATGAAAAGCGCTTCGGGTGTATTTTAACGATCTTGTTTTTAATCGACTTATTTATTTTACTTAATTGTACATTTGTTACATGTAACTTACCCCATTTTTTTTTCCTTTTCCTCACTCCGTTTTCCATCTTATTTTAGTCGACTGAATTTCCGCCATGGTTCACGTGTTTACAATATATATATATATATATATATATATATATATATATATATATATATATATATATATATATATATATATTGATCACTTTAAAATTGATTATATGCACAGGAACAAAAACGTGACAAATATAAATATTATACGGTATTATATAAATATATAAATGCATAAAATGAAATTCAAACATTAATTGAAGCATTTAAAATCAACACAAAAACATCTATAATTTATTTTTAGGCGAAACATATTGTTTCTGCTATGATTATATAAGAAAATGAATAAATGGACCATATCTTATATCATCTTATCTTACATTCTACAAACATAAGAATGTGTGTGAGAACAATTTTCAACCTATATACTCAATGGATTTTTAATCTACAGACTTGAAATTTAGTATATAGGTTGTTCAGAAATGTTAAAATGTATTTAATCGTGTTTAATCCTGCAAAAGGTTTTCTAAAAGGGTAAAAATTGATAAATTGTTACGTAGGAGGCCATCGGATTTTAATCTTTTATATACCGTTTCATAATTTCGTATGCACGATCATGAAATATAACAGCTTCCTTAAGTTAAGCATGAGTTTTAAAACACTCTTTAAAGTCACGCAAAGCTGGTGTAATGGTTATCGTTCTTGGATCATTGTTGCCGTATCATATGGGCTAGTGCATGTACCACATGTCTCTCACTCTTAAAGCCGAAAATAGAGTATAATTTAATATGTCCTACAAAATACGCCAAGAAGAAACTTTATTCATCGCTGTACCAGTTCTACAACTGCTTTAATGGAATGTGCTCCAATGAAGTTATAACACTTATGATCCTTGACATACTCCCGGATAACCTGACAAGCATAGAAATTTCACACCTTCACTTTTGAGATCGCTAGATGCCGGAATATTTACTATCATAATATTGTCCTCTCTCGGACTATTAGACGTTGGACTTCCCTCTCTGTTTCCTACACGTTTATTGTACTTACCTGCAATGTGAATATACATTTCGTTGCTCAAATTTCCATAGCACATTGTTAGATACGAACACAAAATGTTCCCATTCATATTCAAATATGTTTTGTATAAAGTAAAGAAGAGTAAGAAATTGGACTTTTTTCTTTCCATTCAATATTCTGGGGCATTGCAATGTTTCGAATGAAATTGTGATGCACTTAAATTCGTCGTCAAAACATTGTCGACTACAAATTCGGAAACCGACTATCAACATGTAGTTTGATGTTCTTATTTGTGTGTCACTAAAAATCTACGCCATCATTTTTCTCTCTAGTTTTTCGATTCACTTTAAAAAATAAGCCGCATAAAGGGAATTAGTTTACAAGCATTTTCACAGATACCTTACTTAAAAAAAAACATAATTTCGTAGCAGTTTAAATAATATATAATGTTTCACGGCTTATAACAAATATTTATGATGTTTTTTGAAAGAAAATAATGGAGACGATTTAAAACATTGTCTACGACTTTATAAAGTCATACATATTTCATGATTTCAATATAATTGAACTTTATAAAGTCATACATATTTAATGATATCAATATAATTAAACTTTATAAAGTCATACATATTTCATGATTTCAATATAATTGAACTTTATAAAGTCATACATAGTTCATGATTTCAATATAATTGAACTTTATAAAGTCATACATAGTTCATGATTTCGATATAATTGAACCTACAGCAAATGCAACGTGGAATATAATATAGGACCAATGCCTGGTGTAAAAAGATCCTAGTTGCTCATTTTAAATTAGATGACATTAAGAAATGACCTTCAATGCGTTGTGAACTTTGAGAAAAACGACAATATAAATAAAATAGCAAAGAAACTTGAACTGTACAAGGTTATACACATGTATACATCTATTGACCTGAATAAGTTTATATATATATATATATATATATATATATATATATATATATCAGTTGGATCATTTTTTAAACACCTACTAATATTGAAAATGAAAAATGTATCGTTTTTGAGGGACCTTATTCCACATTTTATTTCAAATTTCTAAATTACACTGTTTCTCTGTAGTTGCGTACACGCTACCAGATTCGGTTTGAAACATGTAAACATGTAATAAGCATCTATACCTCGCAATATTCTAGAAAACTCATGCCAATGGCCAAAGATTAATGAAAATAATACATGTTATAGTGGTCTAGTTCGTGGTTTTTATAAGTCTTCTATACATTTTCTTGTAAGTAAAAATACTTATCCTAAATTCGATGTAACATCGTTCGCATTGAAAATAGCAAAGGCATAGATGATAAAAGGTATTTTACCGTATATTCATTTGAAATATTGATGGAAAATCTTTGACAAATAATTAATACACTGAATTTTTCAATTGTGCTTCATTTCGAACGCACCCCCACCATATCAAAGACTACTGTTAGTTTTATATACCTTGCCTTCTGGATGTGCAGTGATAGTAGCTTGAACTGAAATTGAAAACGAAAAATGTGAATACCATGCTGCAGTCACGCTTTAAAGATAAACATTTATCTTAAACACGCTCCTAGCATATTAGGAAACTTGCTATTGATTTTATATATCGAACCTTTCGGTTTGTGTGGTAAAATTTTTTTTTTTCAAATGCACTTGTCATATTAGGCCGTGTAAAGTGTGTACTGGTCAAATTCTCCTGTGCTTCATTTGATCGGATTATTTTGTTACTAAACCTATTTAGAAACACTATCAGACACATAAAGTACATTCGTGTGAAACTTCATGAAAATCCGCCCAGTTATATACAAGTCTGTAAGAAATGAACTCACACATACAGACAGTTCATTATATATATATATATATATATATATATATATATATATATATATATATATATATATATATATAACATTTTAGTCATTCAATAAATTTTAAAAAATTATTACGTGAAATGGTTAAATTTCAAATTAAAAGATATTTATTATTCTATGTAAGACAAAGAATATATTTGAAATATTATAACTCCTTATCCTATCGGATTTTGATGTCTAGCATCTCTTCAGATGAGAAAATATTATCAAACTTAAAAAACTTTAGAGAATAAGGTGTTAACCTAATGGCTAACACCTTATTCTCTAAAGTCAGTGAGACATAGAAAATCACAATTAAAAGTTTTTTTTTAAAGTGTCTATATGTCATAGAGTAAGGGAAGTTAATGGAAATGATATAGAAATTCACATCCAAATTGCATGGGAAAATCCGAAGTGAATGTCTTAGAAAGCAATTTGGATGTGAATTTCTATATACTGCATGATTTCATTTCTGCTTAATTACAACGGTTTTTTTTACAAACTAGTTAGCCAGAAACGTTCAACTCCCAACGGCGATAGAAGTCTTCTATCATTTCTGAAATTGATAAAATGTTCAACGAAATCGGAAATGCGCTACTGTCTTACTCATGTTGACTACTGATGCAAGTTATGACAAGAGGACCATTGGCGGCCCTCTCAAAATGCATCGATGGATTGCCACGAATCACCAGGTAATAAAAAGAGTTTCCGTTCATTGTTATGGTTTGTGTAGTTTTAAGAGAGGGACACATCCTGCTACCTCACATCTTCGAAGTCGGCTTTAAAGTCAACACCAAAGTGTACCTAAATGTGCTGAAAAGCGTGGTGATTCCTTTGGTGCAATCAAGATTCGGCACCCCCACCTACAAGTCCAAATATACCTAGGCTTGGCTTCAGAAGGAGTGCTACCCTTCTCTCATTTCCCTTCCATCTCTCCAGACCTGAAGCTACTTCGTTTGGTAATACCTCGAGAACATCACCAACATTACCTCTCAACACACAGAGGCTAGTCTGATCGCCGCCATCCGCCTAGTATTAATCGACCATCTGTCAATGCTTGTGGAAAAGGCATGCTCTTAGTTCCGGATCCGTATCGAGGTGGTGATTGGGGCTGATTGAGACTAAAGGCGTGTACATTGTTAGCTGTACTACATAATCAAATAACCTGAATTGATTTTCTCAATAAAAGTTTTTTTTAATTAAAGCTGTAGTATTGTTTTCTTTAAGGCGACAACTTCATCGTAAAACCCAGCAGATAAATAAAATAACATTACATACATAGAAAACACACACACATATACTTGTGTATATTCATGTGTATACATGTGTACTCTTTCGCTTTTGTATGCGTACGTTATGGTGAATATATGCTTAATTTATATACTTGTTTATGTTCTTCCTATGTAATTGTTCTTCGCTGGAATCCGCTTATTTATTTATTTTTTATTTATTTTGCAAAAACCTGAGGTGAAAGAGTCCAGGTTAAAGAGTACAATAACCATTTAAAATCTTCGCTTTTAATAAAGCAGGAAAGATAACTTTCAATAGTTTCATGAAAATAGCGACGCACCACATTTTGAAAAGAAACAATGTTTCAACATTGATTTTTATGACATTGCTCTTTATTATTTCTGTTTTTTTTTTTTTCATTCTTTAAATCTAATTAAGACGGCTTTGTGTTCTTCGATTTCACTTATTACTAAAGCTAAAATCTCTAAGGAATTATTATATTTGTTTAGCTGTTGCCATATGGGATTATATATATATATATATAAATATATATATATGTGTGTGTGTGTGTGTGTATATATATATTTGTATATATATATATATGTGTGTGTGTGTGTGTTTGCCTGTATACACATGAATATACACAAGTATATGTGTGTGTGTTTTCGCGTATGTAATGTTATGTGTTCTATGTATGTAAAAACCCACGATTAACCAGACTCAAAACGAAACGGAGAGCACGCTCAAGTGCTTTTGAGTATTTTAATGATTTTAAGCGATTTTACTCGCCTTTTAATCATCTTTTAATCGTTTTTTCATTTCATCTTGCTACTTTCATTTTTCAATTTCATTTTTTATTTTTTTACTACTCGCCTGAGGATGACCAATGGAGGTCGAAAACGTTCGCGATTATGGGAAATTTCTTTTTACACTCGGAGAAAACGTTCGGAAAATCGTCCGACAAAGAGAAAAGAGGATTACAAGAAAAACAAGCAAGAGTTATCTGTGCTATTTAATGAAACGTGCATATATATATATATATATATATATATATATATATATATATATATATATATATATATATATATATATATATATACGCACACACAGACACACAGACATATATATATATATGTGTGTTTATTGGAAAATATGCTTATTCAATTATATTTCTCCCTTTATTCATGAAGCTTGATCTATGTTAAATACACCTACAAAACATATACAAAGAAAGTACAAAGAGTCTATATTCCAAATTTCAAAATGTTGTTCATCGTACTGCTATTTCTGTCAGCTTTAAAATATTTAATTCTTGGCACACCTGTTTCGTCGCGCAGAAACACACTTATATTTATCATGTCATTTTTAGTATATTTTTCGCCCTGACTCTTAAAAAAAAAAGAGTTTACAGCTTGAAAATAAATTTAAAAAATATAAGCATAATTATATAAATTCGAAAGGTATGTAATCATGCTAATATGTTATTATTTATTTTCGTTTAAAGTTAATGAATTCTTATTTTTCTGATGAGCCAGGGCGGGATATATTAAAAAATTGATAGTAATATGGTTTCTCTGCTACGGAGCAGGTGCTCTCAAGGATTGAATATTTTAACATGCTGCAAAAAATAATGGGTAAATAAACAATATATTGGAATTATGAAAATATTTATTTGTCATATATACACATATATATATATATATATATATATACATATATATGTGTGTGTGTGTGTGTGTTTGTGTGTGGGTCTGTGTGTGTGTCCATTTTCATGTTTATGATGAATGAACCGATGTATTTATGACCTGGAAGTTCATCGCTCTGTTGCAGATATTTCCGTTTTAAACTCTAAGAAATCAACATTTGTCATTTTAGGAGACTTTAATTTTGAAAATACAAGGTGAGTCACGGGAAACGGGTGTTTTTGATTCACCATTTTCCACGCAAATGTCATAAGCAAACCCACGGCTTTCACGACTTCACGGTAGCATGGGGGCAACGAATTGAAAAGAAAAGCAATTCAAAATCAATAACTAAAACAAAATTTAACGTAAAATGTAAACAAATAAAAACAAACTAAACGAGATCTTATGCAGGTTTAAGGACTAGATTCTTCATTCCTTATCCCTTACTCAAGGAGAGCAAAAAATAAAATAAAATAAAATAAATAAAAAACACTCGTCTCCCGTGACTCACGCTGTGGTAAGATGCTTTGATTTTTGAACGACCCTTATATAAAGATTACTAACTAAAGCTGATGATGTTCCTTGTATGTTTGTCCGGCTGATTTAGTGCATATTGAATATTTTTGATGTTTAAAATGAGTCTGAATGCAATGAGAAGTAGTGGGAGAAAGGGAATGGAAATAGCAAAAATAAATGGAAATATATTAATGATTTTACTTTATGTAATTGTTGTTTGAATATAATTCTGTAATTGGAGAAAAGTGATGAAGAATCTCTTGGAAGAATCTTCTTTATATTTTCATCTCAGTTATATATTATCCATCAGTTTTTCGTTCAAGTCTTCATATTATGTGACGAATGCAGGGATGAGAAAATTGCTACAATTAACAAACAAAGGAAAGATGAGAGTGTATACTAATTAAAGATGAGAGTATCTATTAATTAAAGATGAGAGTGTCTATTAATTAAGCTCACAAAAAATTGTTTGTAATTTCACCCAAGTTTATGCTATTGCAATTTTTATTTTCAATATTTGATTCATGTGATTTAAATGTAAAGGGTTTTGTGGGTTGAATTTGATACCATGTCAACCCTGGTTGATTGAGGTGTGTCGACGTCGAAAGTGTCATAAATTGTATCATTGGTTTCTATTACTTCGTGAGGTTCAAACTGACCAATATTTTGTACATGGTTTGTAGATAAGTTTATTTTGTAGGCATAGATTTTGTAGATTTTAAAAAAAAATGAATATTTATTTATTTATACCAAAATAAGTTTCGACAAGATACTGACTTCATCAGTAATAGAATAAGTTAGCCTTTTTCTTTTATTGCTATCATTCCTCATGGCATGATGTCGCCAGCAAAGTAAAATCTGTATGTTCTATTAACGTCAAATGTCAAATTTCTAAATGTAATTCAACAGTAAGACTTTTCTTAGTAAGTATTGTCTTAAATCGGAGCCATACATTAAAACGAGATAAATGACTAAATAATTTCAAAGTCAAACAAAACGAGATGTGCACATTCTCAAGGACTAAAGGCCGCTCGAGGATAAATGTTAAGGGGTATCAGGTGACCGGTGAGACAACACCCTGATGATCGGTAATTGTGAAAATTGAATAATGATTGATTATTGTTGTGGTCCTTCGAAAGGGTCATAATGAAAAACGCGAACAAGTTTAGGTAGAAAAATAATATATCGTACAATGTTATTATTATTACAATTATTATTATCATAATGTTCTATTATTATATGTATTACTATCATTATTATTTTGCGTATTATTGCTAAAATTATTGTTATTATTATTATTATTATTATTATTATTATTACAACAACAACAACAGCAACAACAGCAATAATAATAATAATTATAGTAATAATAATAATAGTAATAATAATAATAATAATAATAACAACAATAATAATAATACAAAAGGACACGGCAAACAGAACAGCTCCATCAACTAAAGACCTATAACATGCTTAACTACAATGTAGGAAATACTGAAAGCACCAATAAAAGAAGAAAATTACCATTCCTCTCATGATCTAGAAGAACAGAAAGGATGCCAAAAAGCAAAAAGGTTTATTATACATAAACCAAATGATTCTGAAGAGGTAAAAGGTAGAATAAAGAACATAGTCATTGCATTGGTTAACAAAAAGAATAAGTACAACAGGATTCTGCAAGCGTAGATTATAGAATGGCTGATAATGTGCAATGTTTCAGGCAAGATTCTCAATTTGATTGAAGTTGCAATGAGAACATTTATATTCAAATATACAAAGAGATATCTTCTAAATTTATTCCCGATCACTACTACTCTTGATCATAGCAATGATGTCCCTATACAATTTTATAGTATGCAAGCCAGATACACGTTCACTAATACAGATAAAAGAATTAATCACCTAATGTACATGAACAATCTGAAACTGTTTTCAAAAATCAAGAAGAAACTAGAGACGCTAATAAACACAATCAGAAATTTCATCAAGGATTTCCGAATGGAACTCGGTATAAACATGATCATGAGAAGGGGAGAATTGGAAGGGACTAAAGGCATTGAACGACCCGACCAAATGGTGGTGAGGGTACTAGGTGAACATAACTACAAATATTTTGGAGTTCCGGAAGCAGACAGCATCAGAGCAACACAACTATAAGAAAAAAAATAAAATAAATACCTAAAAAAGAACAAGAAAACTCCTTCAAATTAAAATATATAGTAGAAACCTAACAAAAAGCATAAACACATGGATAGTGTCAGTTGTAAAGTGTTCCGGACCGTTTATAAGTTGGACCAAAGAAGAACTGAAGAATCTCGACCAGAGGACAAGAAAACTCATTATTTGCACAATGCACTAAAGGATGATGCAGACCGAAAGGAAAGGCGGAGAAAGAGGACTAATTTGTAAAGAAAATTGGGTAGATGAGAGGAAAAGAAATTAGAGAAATACATAATGCAGAATACAAACGGATGATTAGCGCAACAAGAGGCACAAAAACGAGCAAAACAGAGAAGAGAGAGACAAAGAATCAGACGAGAAAATGAATAATGGAAAGAGAAACGGTTACGTTAACGATTCATAAGGGGTGACAAGGATGAGACAAACGAAAACACTGTGACATGGCAACAAGAAATAAAATAATCCAAAACTGAATCTCTACTAACAGCTGCAAAATATAACATGATTAGTAGTCAAGCATATCTAACCTAATTGCAGACTCTGTGGACAAATAGACGAAACAATAAACCACACAATAAACGAATGCAACAAACTAGTCCAAACAGAATATAAAAATAAGCATGATCAAGTGGGAACCAGTGCACTCGATATTATGCATGAAATTACAACTTAAGCATTAAAAATTACAAACTGGCACAGTACTTGTAACTGGAAGTCACAAAATTCTATGGGACATGGACATTCAAACAGATAAACCCACCAAGCAAGAAGGTTTGATACAAAAATAGTTAATAAGTTCTGCTCGATCGTAGGTTTCGCCATCCAGCAGACCACAGGGTGAATATCAAGAATGTGAAGAAGCAAATAAATACACTTTATCGAACTTTTACAAAACGTTGCGAACGAAGATTTGGAAAATATAGCTACTTAGTAACATCTTTTTCAAATCACTGCTACTACGTCTGGCTAGACACAGCAAACATGTGATTAAATTAATCCCATTTAAATAATGACAACACATGCATTATAAGAAGTACGAGGTACCTTTAAAAAAGTTTCAAGATGATTTTGTACAGGCGTTTAAAATTGTCATAGATTCTTCAAAGTACTGTATGTTATTGCTATGAAACTTGTGAGATGAGTGATAAATTTTTATTAATTTAGGTTCAAATGAACAGCTACAGAAGGTATTGGGATACGAAAGCCTTATTGTCACAGAAAGTGAATTTTAATAATGTAATCCTGACGTGAAGACATGTTAGAAGAATAATATGGAATGAAATTCTGTTTTAAATTAAGAAAAAAATGCCATAGAAATATATGGAATTGAACCATCTTGACTATCTTTGAACCATCTTGCATAAATCCAGCATCTGTTTTTGAGTGACATAAAAGATTCATGGAATGTAGGGAATCAATGCGAGATGAAGAGAGCTATGGGAAAAGTAAGGACGTCGGAACATCAGAGTTTTGTTGGCCAAATAAAGAATTTCATGGATAAGGACCGTCGTGTGTCTATAGAGACAATAAGTGCACAGCTTCATATCAGTCTGGGAACTTTACACACAATTATTCGCGAGGACTATTTGACCGAGATCGGCATCCAGACAGTTCCCCACCCTTCCTATTATCCAGGCTTTGCTCCTTGTGA
This sequence comes from Euprymna scolopes, assembly GCF_053919585.1. Classification (NCBI taxonomy): domain Eukaryota; kingdom Metazoa; phylum Mollusca; class Cephalopoda; order Sepiida; family Sepiolidae; genus Euprymna; species Euprymna scolopes. Next base: position 173,523,414 of record NC_136485.1, on the reverse strand, counting down.
CTTTTCCTTATTCTCTAAGCTTAAAGAGCATCTTAAAGACTGCAGTTATGAGACAAATAGTAGAAGAAAGAAGTTGTGACGATGGACAACTTACAGGCTCACACAAGAGGACTTCTGTGGGGTCTTCTAGAAGTTGTTTAAACGGCAAAACAAGTGCATTGCAGCCGAAGTAGATTACTTCGAAAGGGACTTGTGTCCCATGTGTGTACTTTCAATAAAAGTGCTTATTTGAAAAGTTATTGAAAGTTGTTCGTAGATACCTCTAATGATGATAGCGGTTGAGAGAAAGAGACAGACAGACATTAGAGAAGAATGAAACAGCGTGTGTTGATGAAAGATGCTTGCAACTCTTTTCTGTGATTAGGGTGTCAAGAGCATTTGACTAGAAAAAGAAAATGAAAACAAATGCGTAATTCTGAACATGAATTATACGTTCGGACGTTTTAATTGGCCGAACTTGACCTTAATTCCCTGTCTGCGTTTGACACGATTTATTCTCGTCTGGTCGATTTGTCCAACTCCATTGAGAGTTCAAGATTAAGTTTATCTCATAATTATCTTCCCTTTCTTACGTTAATAATGCTTTAGCAATTACGGATTATATATCTTTTTTGTTACTTTATTATTGAAATCTATTGAGATGAGTAATTTGTAGACTCATCATGATAGTTGTTGTTTAACCACGTTTCGGCTAACAATTGAGCTGGCCTGCGTCAGGTGGTTAACCCTGACAGGATAGGATTACTGAGTTTCTTAACTTTATCCTCAGTAATTAGTTATTGTCGTCTAACCACGTTTTGACCAACTACTTCTCTTGCCTTCCTTGGGTAGGATTGAAACCGTTAACTTCAGACAACGATAACATGTAAGGGTAGAAATTCAACACTACTATCAATTGCGCAACAACAACTACAAAGATAAGTTTAACAGTCCGCAAATAAGTAAATAAAAATTTGCAGATTGTTTTTAAAGGGATCATCACTTATCAAGGTCTAAAGCCACTCGAGGATAAGAGTAAAATAGTCTGCAGAAGTCGAAAGGAAAATATCATACAAATCGTTAGAAGTGTAAATTTGGTAAATTGGATTACTAGAAGGAAACGGCTCATCAAGGACTTGTTTACATTGGACTTGAAGACGACCTTATTGTAATCAACTGGAAAGCAGGAAAACGGAAGAGTTCCACAGGTGTGCAGTTCTAAGAAAGAAGCTTTGTTCATGAAATCTACGTTTAGGTTTAGGCTCAGATTTAGAGTGGAGGAAATTACTGATAGAGGTTTAAGCTAAACGAGTGTTTTTCGTGAATGTTCGCGGATAGAGGATCATAGATTGAAGCTTGGATGAGTACTTGCCATGAAAATATCGGTAACGCCGAGATGGCTTCGTTTTAGATGCATTAAAAGTAACCAGTCACTTTTTTCCGTTGTACCACATGCTTAAGATCAGAGAAGAAAGAATCAGAGGGAACTTGGTCGTTACGTCCTTTGATGTGCTGCCGTAGATGGTGGTGTCATCAACATAAATGTCTACTAATGATCTCAGGATGTGCTTTGGAAGATCGTTGATGCAGATCAGGAAGAGAGTTTAATCCAGGATGCAGCCCTAAGGGACTCCAGCATTAATACAATAAGCTCTTGATTTCTGCCCATCAGTCACTACTCTTATGAACCTATTAGAGAGAAATGGTTTAATAATTGAGAAGACATTTCCAGCCATACCATAGCTGAAGATCTTGCGGAGTAGACCTTTATGTCATATCCTATCAAAGGCCTTTGATATGTCAAGAGTAATTGCCCTAGAAATGTAGCCTCCGTCGAGAGATTCGCGAATCCTATGAGATATTACTGTTTTACACATCTGCTGTACATTTAGCTATCAGGAAACAGTATTATATGCCACTAAGAAGGTTATTTTTGCTGAGATGGTTGATTATTTCTCTATTTAACACATATTCCAGTAACCTACCCATGGCGCACAGGAGACGTATTGGTCTGTACTGAGAGGGAGATGACCGATCACCTGAATTCTTAAAGATGAGATTTTCCAAGATGTTGGGAAGAAATTCTCTTTAAGACAACGCTTAAACAGCTTTGTAAGTATGAGAGCTAGTTCTTGTTGAAGATTTTTCAGCATTATAATTGGAATGCCGTCATGGCCAGTTGCTTTACTGGAATCAAGATTTTTGATTAGCTTGAAAACATCAGGCACAGATATTTGTATATCGCATAGCGTTTTTTCTGATATAGTAGTAAATATGGGGAGAGCTAATAGGGTAGAACTAGCTGTACAGTTCTTGAATTATAGTTTTTTCAGTACTTATAAATACTAGCAGAGTAATCGCCCCGGGACGGCTAAAATTTATTTCCGAACCGAACAGTTTTTTACTCCACTTATTCTCTTTATGAAGTTAAAATCAATAATTATAGTCTTAAAACTTTTATATTTAATCTATATTTAAATTTTGCTAACATCCAATACATGATTCCTTTCTTTTAGAAAATGTCTAAAATTTTATGGTTAAGCCCAAAGAATCTTAATAAGAAATCATAATTCAAAGTAACTTGCTTCAAACAGTAAAGAATCCTATTTTTTTCATTCTGCAGAATGAATAAGAGTAGATTGACAGTTGTATTTTTATGATGATTGTACTTATACATTCATGACTTGAAAATTTTATATCACGGTTGACTTCCTTCACGCAGAAAAAAATTGAACCAATCAACATTCATCGGCGCGTGTTGAACCGATGCAGTTGATGTCAGCAGTTTATAAGATAGGTTCGTTGATTTTAGAATTGCAAGAGAGGTTTGGGTGACAACGGGCGCCCCGCGCGAGTATGTATAACTGTCGCTGACAAAAATGCATTTCCTTTATTTTAATAACGACTAATTCAGCAACACAATTCTCGTGTTACCAGATCAGAGCCTCTGAAGATTTTTTTTACAGCGTAGTCACCACTTATCAAGGACCGGAAGCCACTCGGGGATAAGGGTTATTGCGTGTACAGTAATCAATGTGATAATATCGTAGTAATCGTTAGTAATGGAGATTTAATAAAGAGTCTTACTTAAGGGGGCGGTTTATCAGGAATTTGTTTATGTTGAACTTGAAGACATCCAAGTTGTAGTCAGGTTAAAAACAGGCAAACAGAAGAGAGTTCCACAGGCGTGCACTTTTAAGAAAGAAGCTTTGTTCATGGAATCTACGTTTTGATTTAGGCACAAATAAAGAGTGGGGAAAATTATTGACGATGGTTTCAGCTAGACGGGTGTTTTTGGTGAAAATTTGGCGAGGAGGGACTAGAGATTGGAGCTCAGACGAACACTTGCCATGGAAATAACAATAAATCAAAGAGCGGCTCGCAATGTCTCATCTGTGGAAGTGAGGTTGCGAGATATTGGATTCCGAGAGATGAAACGCATCTGACATTGTCGTTTTTTGTTTATATACCTCCTTTTGCAAAACTTCATTTTGTTCTTCAAAATTAAAAAAAAACAAAGACTAAAACAAGCCCCCACTATTTCTTCCCCTTTTATTTTTTTTCGTTCATCCCTTTTCCGTAAACAAACAACCAAACCGAACACCACGAATAAATATTTGATGATATTAGCAACATAATTCAATATTTTTTCCCCAAAATTACTTGATTCGACATTAAATGATCTGAAAAAAGGTTGATATGCCGTAAAACAAAATAACCAAACCAAATAAACACTACTCTTAACCACAAACGGTAACTTGCGTGTCGTCATCTGCTGTGCATTGTTATCCTCTCTGAAAGCTTTTTTTTTGTAAATGGAATTACGTTATAAAAATCACTATTTACCACGCCGTTCTTAAACCGTCACTCATTGTGTACATAAATCAAACAAGCTAATAAGAAAGATAACAACAAGATTTAATAAATAATTATTGTATTTTAGTTTGTAATATTAAAGATATACACTTAGTCATGGCCGGCCTGTCTTCAGTCGAAAATAGAAAGCAAACGTTGCCATATAAAACAAAGACAAGATCACGAATATATTTGTTACGAGTTATGATTGTATTTCATTTTGTAATAAATAGAGAGGATACCCATTTGATCATTGCTGCTGGGTATTAAGTCGAGTGTTGAAAGTCATTTTTTAAATAAATATAGATGATTAAATATATATACAGTCGTGATCATTTTTTAAATAAATATAGATGATTATATATATTTACAGTCGTGATCATTAAGTTAAGGTATGGCCTTGTGTGTTATTATGGATGATGTTGTGACGTATAAAAACAACTTCTTGTTTTTCATCTATTTTAATGGGAAATGACGGTGTGTCAGTAATTAACGACACGGACTGATAAACTGGGTGTTCCTAGTTTGAATCCAGTCTGTTCCACAAAAATCACTTTAACTTAAAAGTTGATAATGTTCACATTGTTATGTGCGTTAGTACTTAATGTTTTTCTAGGAACAATTCTGTCAAGAAAAATATCAAGGAAACCAATGCCAACCATAATATCTTCGGATTCGTAGGATATGATTACGAGAACTTATTTTAATGGATAAAGATCGATTTCTCACTCAATCTGTATGTTACATCATCCAGTGTGCAAGCACATAAACAGATCAATAAAATCAACATTTATGTAGCTTTCAATCGCAAAACGTGCAGATCGAACGGTGGTATGTACAGAAGCGTTTCTTGTTAGCGATCAGTTATTGTCAATGTTTGTCATCCACCTTTGCAAGTGTGTCTCTCACGCGCACTTAATGAACATTGTAATGTCATAATGTTACTGGCTTCATTCTGAAATGTCATGAACATTCATGCATGACAGACGATGACCAAATCGATCGTGATGTCATGTTCGTTGTCATGGAAACATGTGATACGTATACCGACGCTTGTTTTATGTTCAGATTTAATAGTGTGCTCATAACTGCATTCGTTTTCATGATGACTTAATATATAACTTGAAAACGATATTTATTCTAGTGAATTTATTTTACTGACTGATTATAATAAATAATAATGTATAGAAATTTTAATTGTATCTTAGTGTTCGGATTTTAGTCGCACGCTCAGACAGATGAAACAGAAAATCGCTGGAAGCAAGGCATGCATCCTCTTGATGTAAGGATCTAATAAGTTAATTATTGCAGGGACAGTCTTAAAAATCCAAGGCTAAAGGTTGAAGGAAAACAGAAAGAGAGTCGCCAACCTGATAGAGCCTGACCTGTCATCTAGTCTTCAACCTCTGCCCCATCGACGAAATGTTGCATCTCTCTGCCTGTTTTACAAGTATTTTAATATTGGATACCCCACGAAATACTAACCCTTGTACTCCCTCTACGTAAATGCCTCCGGCAAACCCGACAAGCAGACCAATCCCATCCCTACACAGTAGAGATCTCTAAATGTAAGAAAGCTTTCTACTCTAATAGTTTATTCCCAAGAACTTCTTAACTTTGGAATTCCCTTCCGGTTTCCTGCTTTCCCAACTGTACTGGCATGCAGAAGTTCAAATGTAATGTGAACAAACATATTGCTACTCAACTCCCTACATAGTATCCCTGCAACTTATGCCCGTGATACAGCAAATGGCTCTGTGCCTTATTTGGGGTGAAAATGTAATTAAACAGAGAAGCAAGAGAGTAACACGACTAGAATCAAAATTAGTATTACAACAGCGATTTGATGGAACACCACTAGACTAACGAGTAAAATGAGCTGGAACGGAAGAAGCAGGAAATAGATTGGAACCCATGCTGCTAGTATGATAACATGGTCACCGGGAAATAATTCTATCTCTATATAAATAAAACAGTAGATGTATGTGTGTAAATATTTAACCGATAAACTCTCAAACTACAGATCACATAACACTGAAAATAACAGGAAATAATAATCATACACCAAGGATGGTTTATAACGAATAAAACCTTTATTTTATGTTGATGAAGAACGCGTACAGAAGCCAGCAAGTTGAAATGCGCACTGTTCATTTCAACATGCTGAAATTTCTATTAATTTGCGCATGCGTAAACTAATCATACCTAAAAGTATAAATTTTTCTTTATCCGTCTGTCGGTTTAGTCGTTTAGATAAAGAACAAGTCTATATATTTAAATGAGGAATGCGTCTAAAGAGCTAATTGTTTTAGTTTCAATTTTAGCTGATGGCATCTAAGTTATTTTTTCATTAGCTTTAAAAAGCAGTACTATATATATTAGGTATAATATTCAATAGAGAATTCAATATTCTGTAATATTAAACACAAAATCTGCTTACATTCAAATATGTAAAGCCTGCGTTATGACCGGTCAAGGTCGGACGCCCCTGCTTGTTTTCTATAGAAGTAGAGTTACCTCTCATGCTTTAAATTTGCGATCACAGTTATTGTGTTTCACGTGCAAATAACAAAATATCACATGCGAACATCCACCTTGTGTGAGAGCAGGGGAGACTGCGACAAGTCACGTGTGGACTTTCCGGACTTAAATGGTTCAGTGGGGGAAGTCGTGGCTGGTTACCTTTAATGCATCTAAAACCAAACCCCTATTTTTACATCATCAACGCTCTGATCCCCATCTGGCATCAATTGAAATGGATGGCTCTCGTCTAGGAGAAGCCCCGTGTTTTGACAAGCTTCTGGGTTTGTCCTTTACTCCTGATCTGAAATGGAACACGTACATCAAGTCTGTTGCCAAGGTCACTGGACAGATGGTGGGATCCTTCTACCGCTCCAGAAGATATCTCAATACTGATGATATTCTCTATCTATATAAAAACCAAGTACGTCCAAGTATGGAATAATGCTGCTATATCTGGGCAGGAGCTGCTAAAAACAGCCTATCCTGCCTTGACAGAGTACAAAATAGACTTCGTGTCTTAGTGTGGGATGCCCTTTTCTCTACCCGCCGACCTCTCTCCCACAGAAGAGACGTTGCGAGCCTGTCCTTGTTTTATCGTTATTTCCATGTCAGGTGCTCGTCTGAACTCCAATCTCTGGCCCCCCTCGCCAATCTTTCACAAAAAACACCCGTCAAGCTGAATCCACTGTGAAAAATTCCCCCCACTCTTTATCTGTGCCTAAATCAAAACGTGGATTCCATGAAAAAAGCTTTTTCTTAGAACTGCACGCCTGTGGAACTCTGTTCCGTCTGCCTGCTTCCCACCTGACTACAATTTGGATGTCTTCAAGTCCAACGTTAACAAATTCCTAATGAACCGCCGCCTTAAGTAAACACTTCATCAAATCTCAACACTAGTACTGTACTTGCAATAACCCTTACCCCTGAGTGACTTCCGGGCCTTGATAAGTGGTGACCACCGTTAAAAAAAAAGAAAAGACTGAGACAAGCAACATCACGTGTGTGAGACAGGGGTTGTAGTAAAAAGGAATGTTTAAGACCAGGCGAATTAGAGATACTTTTCTGTAATTCATCAAGAACCTTGAAATAGGCCACACATCTTCTAACTCTATAATAACAAATGCATGGACTGAATGTACATTTGTAGAAATAAGCAACAGATTCGGTTGTGAGAAAGAGTTTGGAGCAGTAGACAAAACCGATTTTACGAGAAAGAGAAAAAGCAATTGATTTAATATATGCACCCCAAGAAAGATTATGGATCTAATTTAATTCAAATTTGAAATATTATGTAATTCATTAAAGTTTGACGATGTATGTCAAATTTCTATTATTCAAATTTCATAATAATCATTGGTACTACAGTTAACCCATAGTACCCTCGCCTACTTCTAGCGGCTGTATTTTATTCATAATGATTGACTTAACAAATATATAAACACGTACACATAACAAACTTCCTATGAATAGAGATTATACACGGTAGATATCTCACTGCTGATGCAATTCTCCATCTATATAAAAGCCAAGTACGTTCAAGGATGGAGTACTGCTGCCATATCTAGGCAGGAGTTGCTAAAAACAACCTATCCTACCTTGACAGTGTACAAACTAGACTTCGTAGACTAGTGGGAGAGACCTTTTCTCTTCCCTGCAACCTCTCTCCCACAGAAGGGGCGTTGCGAGCCTATCGTTGTTTCATCGTTATTTACATTGGAAGTACTCGCCTGAGCTCCAATCTCCGATCCCCTCTCGCCAATTTTTCACGGAAAACACCTGTCAGTAATTTTAAACTCCTGTCAGTAATTTTCCCCACTCTTTATCTATGCCTAAATCAAAAGGTAGATTCCCTGAACAAAGCTTCTGTCTTAGAAGTGCACGCCTGTGGCACTCTCTCCGTTTGCCTGTTTCCCACCTGACTACAACTTGGATGTCTTCAAGTCCAACATAAACAAGTTTCTGATAAACCGCCCCCTTAAGTAAGACACTTTATCAGATCTCCATTTCTAGCGATTACTACGATATTATCCCATTGATTACTGTACACGCAATAAGCCTTATCCCCGAGTGGCCTCCGGGCCTTGATAAGTGGTGACTTCCTTGTAAAAAATTTTTTTTAATAATATTACGCATACTAATCAGCGATACAGAATCTACAACAGAAGTAACACAAACAAGTGAAGCATTCATGGTCCCCCGTGAGTGCACAGTGAGGGAGCCATAAAAATGACTAAGTTCAGCATTTGCCGCATCCCTCATTAAGCTCGAAAAGTCTCAATGTGACGTCAAATCCAGGTGAAAATGAACAAACGGTGCAGTTTTAGGCCTTAACGTATGTAAATTTCAGTTGAAACAAAGAAATGGCTAAGTCCATAATTTGACCCCTTCATTTAGACCCAAACGTAACCAATGCCTTAAAATATTTAAATTTGAGTTCAGCACCATGCAAAACTACTAGATAGACATATACAGAAAATTTTGGACAAATATGGTAAAATATTCTCCGAAATGGAGTGTTTTTATTAGCCCTAAAAGAGCTTCTAGGGCACACCCAAGGTTATGGCGAAGTATAGAAACAAAATTATATAGAAATCAGTAAGTTACAAATTTTCAGAAACTTTTATAAAAATCCAAGACATAAATATTTTTTAATAAGCACATAAGTTTCAGTTTCAGTGATTTTAAACCGGTGGAACCCCTTGGAGACAATAGGAGTTTTCCCGGAAAATTCGTTCTGTTACTTTGTAATTATCATATCGTATTTGTGCAAAATTTCAAAGAAATTCCAAGGCGTAGTTTTTGAGAAATGTGCGGACAGACGAACGGATGAACGGACGAACGGACAAGGGGAAATTTACAGGTCTACCCTCCTTTTGTCGGGAGACTAAAAAGATAGAAGAACTCGACATGGTACAAAGAAAAGTGAAAGGACAAAATATTAAGTAATGACGCTCTCAAAAACGACAAATCATTGTTATATCGGCATCAACTGGTGCATACCAAACAATTGTAAAGAGTTACGTAAAGTAGAAATACCAAAAAGAGAAACCACCAACCAAACCTTCACTGGATCAGTGCGAGAAAGAGCGGGAGGAGGCTTATGGTCACCCTAATGCATGTTAAGATAAATGATCGCTGCCAGCTAGGAATCACTGGAAAGCGGCTGATGGGATAATGCAAAGTCATTTGCAAAGATTATTAGGAGAAATGGAGAGTATTGGAAATCTGGAGAACTTGTTGTCACCTAGACTACAGGGAACAATCCTGGTTGTTGTAACTGAGTAATCTCTGATGATGGTTATATATCTATATATGAATACCATAGTGCCCTTAACGCTGGAGTCCCCCAGGGGTCAATCCTGGGCCCAACTCTCTTCCTGATCTACATCAATGACCTCCCTAAACACATACTTAAATCATTCGTTGACATCTATGCTGATGACACAACCATCTACGGCAACACATCAAAAGCTGAAAATGACAAAGTTCTCTCGGATTCTCTCTCCTCTGATCTCGAGCGCGTGGTTCAGTGGGGGGGGGGGGAAGATGTGGCTCGTTACCTTTAATGCATCCGAAACCAAACTCCTATCCTTACATCATCAACGCTCTGATTCCCATCTGACATCAATTGTGATGGATGGCTCTCGTCTGGGTGAGGCTCCGTGTTTTGACAAACTTCTGGGTTTGACCTTTACTCCTGATCTGAAATGGAACACGTACATCAAGTCTGTTGCCAAGGTCGCTGGAAAGATGGTGGGATCCTTCTACCGCTCCAGAAGATATCTCACTACTGATGCAATTCTCTATCTATATAAAAGCCAAGTACGTCCAAGGATGGAATACCGTTGCCATATCTGGGCAGGAGCTGCTAAATACAGCCTATCCTGCCTTGACAGAGTACAAAATAGACTTCGTGGCTTAGTGGGGGATGCCCTTTTCTCTACCCTGCAACCTCTCTCCCACAGAAGAGACGTTGCGAGCCTGTCCTTGTTTTATCGTTATTTCCATGGCAGATGCTCGTCTGAACTCCAATCTCTGGTCCCCCCTCGCCAATCTTTCACGAAAAACACCCGTCTAGCTGAATCCACTGTGAAAAATTTCCCCCACTCTATATCTGTGCCTAAATCAAAACGCGGATTCCATGAACAAAGCTTCTTTCTTAGAACTGCACGCCTGTGGAACTCTGTTCCGTCTGCCTGCTTCCCTCCGGACTACAATTTGGATGTCTTCAAGTCCAATGTTAACAAATTCCTAATGAACCGCCCCCTTAAGTAAACACTTCAGCAAATCTCCTCACTAACTCAATGTACTTGCAATAACCCTTATCCCAGAGTGGCTTCCGGGCCTTGATAAGTGGTGATCACTGTGTAAAAAAAAAAATTAAAAAAAAAAAAAAAACGCAGGTGTAAACTTATGCCACGGATGCCTTAATGAATCTTGTTTTCCGGACTGTTGGAAAACTGCTTCTGTTGTACCAGTATTCAAGAATTCTGGTGAAAGAACTGACCCATCTAATTATCGCCCCATTAGCCTCCACACACTTTTCGCCCAAATATTTGAGACCTTAATTAACCATGCTCTAGTCCATCATCTTGCAGATGCTAAACTTCTGACTGACAAACAATATGGATTTAGACAATACTGTTCACCAGCAGACATCCTAACTGTAATCTCTGAACGTATATATCATTCACTCGACAAAGCGGGGGAGGGCAGAGCGGTAGCTCTAGATATATCTAAGGCTTTTGACAGGGTGTGGCATGAGGGTCTCCTCAGGAAAATTAGGTCATACGGTATCACTGGTAGTATATTTAACATAATTAAATCCTTCTTAGATAAGAGAAAAATCCAGGTTGTCCTCGACGGTCGTACATCTAAACAATATGATATAAATGTGGGAGTGCCTCAGGGATATATCCTTGGACCTCTATTGTTCCTAATATTCATTAATGACCTACCCGAAAAAATTTCCTCTGAGATGGGTATATATGCTGATGACACTACACTCTATAACAGGCATGACAGGAAAACAAATGAACATATATCTAAAGAAATGGCAAACGCACTAGAGGTTGACCTCCAATCTGTAGTGGAATGGGGACAAAAATGGATGGTCACATTCAATGCTGCCAAGGCTTAACTGGTTTCCTTGAATAATTACAAGAAACCAGTGACTCTTTATCTCAGAGTACATCTTTCAAACTGCTTGACCTAACGTTCACAGGAAACATGAGTTGGCACAATTACATTGAAGGCATTGCCAGGGCCGCTGCGAAAAAGGTAGGCTCTCTCTACTGTGCTAGAAAACTACTAACACTCGAAAGTACCCTGTACATAAGCCACATTAGGCCACCATTCGCACATGTATGGTGTATTGCTGTCACATTTGGGCTGGTGCATCTGCTACTAGTCTCTCGCTCCTAGACAAGGTTCAAAAGAGAGTCGCAAATTTGATAGACCTTGAACTAGCATCTAAGCTTCAGTCTCTGTTCCGTCGACTAAACGTTGTATCCCTCTGCCTGTTCTACAAGCATTTTAATGGTGAATGTTCTGGCGAACTTCAGACACTTGTGCCCCTACTACGTAGACACCTTCGCAAACGCGAGAGGCAGCTAAATCCCACCAACACACAGTAGAGATCCATAGATGTAAAAGATCTTTCTACTCCAGTAGTTTCTTCCCCAGGACCGCTAAACTCTGGAATTCCATCCCAGGCCACTGCTTCCCCAAATGATGTACTGACATGCAGAAGTTCAAGTGTAACATGAACAGACATCTTGCTGCCCAAATCCCAACATAGTACCTCAGTAGTTCTTGCCCCTGATAGTAGCACCCTACACCAAAGTGGCAATGTGCCTTGTTTGGGGTGAAAATGTAATTAAAAAAATTATAAATTTTTCGTCGGGCGATCCTATTTATTAAAAAGGAAGAAAGAAGCTGATAACATGTTAAATTATCTAGTAGTAAAAGTATTTGGTACATTGCTTTTTTTTCGTATTTCTAAAAAAACACGCAATACATTTGAATGAAGTTTGCATTCATTCTTTTAACAGATGTTATCAATCTAAAAATAAAATGGAAATGAAGATATACTTAGTTGACAAATATTTATTAACAAAAAACTCAAATTACCATATGCGAAAGTATTTAACACGTTGTCAAATTTCATTCTGAAGGAATCATTTAACCTTCTTACAATAGTTCAACTAACCAGAAGGCACTCCAGGATTTCGGGTCCTTACACGTTGATTGATAGCAGCTCTCCGACACAGCGCAGATTTTTTTTTACATGGAGGTCACCACTTATCAAGGCCCAGAAGCCACTCGGGGACAAGGGTTATTTTGTGTATAGTAATCAATAGGGTAGTTTTGTAGTATTCATTAGCATTGGAGATTTGATAAAGTATCATTACTTAAGGAGGCGGTTCATCAGGAATTTGTTTATGTTGGACATGAAGACATCCATGTTGAAGTCAGGAGGGAAACAGGCAAGCGGTAGAGAGTTCCACATGCGTGCCATTCTTAAGAAAGAAACTTTGTTCAGGGAATCTACGTTTTGATTTAGGCTCATATAAAGAACGGGGAAAATTATTGACAATGGTTTCAGCTAGACAGGTGTTTATCATGAAAGATTGACGAGGGGGGCCAGAGATTGGAGCTCAGACGAGCATCTGCCATGGAAATAACGATAAAACAAAGATAGACTCGCAACGTCTCTTCTGTGGGAAAGACGTTGCAGGGAAGAGAAAAGGGCATCCCCACTAAACCACCAAGTTTATTTGGGTACTCTGTCAAGGCAGAATAGGTCGTTTTTAGCAACTCCTGTCCAGATGTGGCAGCAGTACTCCATCCTTGGACGTACTTGGCTTTTATATAGATAAAGAATTTCATCAGTAGTGATATATCTTCTGCGGCGGTAGAAGGATCCCACCATTTTTCCAGCAACCTTGGAAACAGATTTTATGTACGTGTTCAATTTCAGATCAGGAGTAAAGGTGAAACCCAGAAGCTTATCAAAACATGGGGCCTCCCTTAGAGAGAGCCACCCGTTTCAATTGATGCAAGATGTGGATCAGAGCTTTCATTATATAAAGATAGGAGCTTGGTTTTAGATGCGTTAAAGGTAACCAGCCACCTCTTCCCTCACGGTACCACGCGCTCGAGATCAGAGAAAAGAGAATCAGAGAGAACTTTGTCATTTACAGCCTTTGATGTGTTGCCATAGATGGTCGTGTCATCAGATTAGATGTCAACGAATGGGTTTTGGGAGATCATTGATGTAGATCAGAAAGAGAGTTGCGCCCAGGATGGACCCCTGAAGGACTCCAGCATTAATACTGCGGGCCTCTGGTTTTTGATTGTCTTTTTCATTATTTTTTGAATAGTTTAAGCCAGGGAATTGACTAATGGTATGCGCCAGGAAATTATAGTAACCGTAGAGATGGAAAGGGGTACAGGAAATAGCTTAAGTACTAAATTTAGTGGCGAGTACAGTTGGGGCTGAGGAATTGGAAAACAACGGATGGTTAAAATCACTTAGATGTAAATTAAACGATGTTACCTCTTGTTATTTAGTCGTAACGTGGAGAAAGAATCATTTCTGACACGTTCAAAAATTCAGAAAGGATTTGAAGTAAGCAAAGATACAATCAAGAGATCATTGAATTGTACAGCCCTGTATTCTAGATCACCGACAAGTAATTCGTTGTTGAGTTTTAGACACATGAAGATCGTTTGAAATTTGTTTATAAATACCAATATAAATCGGACGACTTCGGGAACAAAGTTATATGGTCAGATGAATCAAGAATTGAGCTGTTCGGAAGAAACATGAACACCCGTGTATGGGATAAAGGGCGCATGATTTAAACCATCTAATAACATTCCCATTGTAACATTTGGGGGGGAACATGGATGATTTGGGGCTGCTTTTCTGCAAATAGAGTTGGAAGGATGGAAATCATAGAAGGGAGAATTAATGCAGCAACATACATGAAAGTTTTGCCAACACGTCTGTTCAAGATTGCCGCAGTCCAGCAAGACAATGATCCAAGTCGCAAGTCTACATGACTATGAAATTTTTTAAGTATAATGGGATTAGTGTTCTGCAGTAGCTTAGCAGATCACCCGACCCAAATCCTATCGAAAATCTGTAAAAGACTTTGAAAATAAGTGTGCAAGAGATCCCAAGAATATCATAGAATTAAATCAAGTTCTCGAAAGAGATTGGCTGAAATTATCAGCGACTACTTCTAAGAAACTAGTAGGCAGTTATGAAAGCGTTTGAGGCTGTAAGACAGAACCGAGTATATACAACTAAATATTGGAAAATGTGTTAATTACTTTTGCATATGGGAAAGACGCAATGTAAAAAAATGAAATAAATGCTGTCAATTTTGGGCCGTACATTAAACTGAAATATATCTTCTTGGTTTTCTGGTAAAGCTCTAAAGATGTATAATGATATCATGCGGTTTCCGTTCGTAGCAGCTGTCCATGCAAGGGAAATACCTTGCAGATTCCTATAAGGATATTCGAGATAAACCGTAATAACCAGATATATTCTGGCAGTACATTTATCGGATTACTTAGATAAATAATTAGACAGTTTTAACTAGAGAGAAACAATAATATCGCGGCGTCTCCATTCACAGAGAACGACCGCAGAATGCGCGCCAGCAATATATTACACGTGGAAGATTCCGCTTTGGCATCTGCACAGGCCCCGCTAGTAAATATAATACTGCACTTTTTATTAAGCATTTTGTTAATAAACACTTTGTATATAATCAACAGTATTTCGGAATATTAAGGAGTCAATGAAAGCAAACGGATTACGAAAAAGGGAATGAATATACAATTACAAAAGCAAATTGAAAAAAAAAGCGACAAAAACATATGATCAGAAAAAAGTGAAAATGGTTGTAGAATTGTTTTAGGTTGGAAGATGGGCAATACACCCCCAGAACAGGTAAATCTATTGCGAATTTCGTAAAGAAATAACGTTCTCCTCTTCACGTTGGTTCAACTCGCGTAGGCAGCGAAGAGATACGCCTTCTTGTAGAAAATCGGTTCGTCTCGTCTGCGAAGCAAAGAAAGAAAATAGAAGGTTAAAACAAGCCGCCCTAGCTACAATTCTTCAAGCCGTTAGCTATTCGAAAATGCATCTAGTAGTCGAAATGCCAATACTTTTTTAAGTTTTTTAAGAGTACGTTCTTGAATTTCCTCATGCAGTTTTAGAAAATTACATTTGGTAAAATTGTAAGGCATAATAAAGTCCATTAGAAAGTTTCCGTAAAATAATCAGTTAAAGTAAATATTTTCTTGACCTCATTATATCTCCCTCTCTCTCTCTGTATATATATATATATATATATATATATATATATATATATATATATATATATATATATATATGCAATCAACCTAATAATTTCCAACGGAAACTACACAAAATTGTTAGAAATATAAACAACTCTAATAACATTTTTATAAAAGCAGATAAAACTAGAAAATTTTATAAAATAGATAAACAAGAATATAACAAACTAATCACAGAAAACATTACAAAACACTACAAAACACTAGATATAAACGAATGCGACTACATAGATATAATAAATACTGAAAGTAAAAAAATTACCGATAAATTAAAAAATTAGCGATAAAGTTGGCAAATTGAAACCTAGAGAGGCATACATTCTGCTTAAAGACCACAAATGGGACTTTAATAATAATCCCAGCACCCGTTTGATAAACCCAACTAAATCCGAAATAATTAGAATTAGCAAAACAATACTTTCTAGAGTAAACAAACAAATCAAAGAAGACCAAGAATTAAACCAGTGGGCAAATACTGCTGAAACAATCACCTGGTTTAAAAATATAGAAAACAAAGATAAATGTACGTTTATAGAGTTTGACATCATAGACTTCTATCCCTCGATATCCGAAGAACTTTTTAACATTGCCCTAGAATTTGTCGAGGCATACACTGATATATCCTCGGAAGAAATCAACATCATTAAAAAATGTAGAAAATCAGTTCTAATAAATAACAATAGCCAATGGATAAAAACTAAAATGACAAATTCGTTTGATTTGGCGATGGGTGCCAGGGACTCTTTTTTTTCTTTTTTTACACAGAGATCACCACTTATCAAGGCCCGGAAGCCACTCAGAGATAAGGGTTATTGCAAGTACATTACGCTAGTGTGGAGATTTGATGAAGTGTTTAATTAAGGGGGCGGTTCATTAGAAATTTGTTAACATTGGACTTGAAGACATCCAAGTTGTAGTCAGGTGGGAAGCAGGCAGACGGAACAGAGGTCCACAGGCGTACAGTTCTAAGAAAGAAGCTTTGTTCATGGAATCCGCGTTTTGATTTAGGCACAGATATAGAGTGGGGGAAATTTTTCACAGTGGATTCAGCTAGATGGGTGTTTTTCATGAAAGATTGACGAGGGGGGACCAGAGATGTGAGTTCAGACGAGCACCTGCCATGGAAATAACGATAAAACAAGGATAGGCTCGCAACGTCTCTTCTGTGGGAGAGAGGTTGCAGGGTAGACAAAAGGGCGTCCCCCACTAAGCCACGAAGTTTATTTTGGTACTCTGTCAAGGCAGGATAGGCTGTATTTAGCAGCTCCTGCCCAGATATGGCAACAGTATTCCATCCTTGGACGTACTTGGCTTTTATATAGATAGAGAATTGCATCAGTAGTGAGATATCTTCTGGAGCGACCTTGGAAACAGACTTGATGTGCGTGTTCCATTTCAGATCAGGAGTAAAAGTCAAACCCAGAAGCTTGTCAAAACACGGGGCCTCACCCAGACGAGAGCCATCCATCACAATTATTCGCCCAACATAACCAGCATTTCTTGTCGAACGCTCAAGGGAGGGCTTTCTCACTACAATTTATAGAAAGCCGACATTTACTGGCCTATATGTGAACTGGTTGTCTTTTGTACCTAAATCACGTAAGGCCGGCTTAATTCATACTTTGGTGCATAGAGCCCTCATGATTTGTTCGCCTTACAGATTAGATGTTGAACTCGATAAGATCAGGGAAATATTCATCAATAATGGTTATCCTGTTGACCTTATTGATGACTGTATTTTCAAAAAGGTTGTGGATTTTAAATCCCCTAAAATGTTTGGATCCTTGAAATGCCCGGTTTATTTGAAATTACCGTGGCTTGGGGAGGGGAGTAATAGAATTTCCAAACAGATTCGAAGAAGTATTTACGACTGCTTCAATTCGGTGTCCTTGCGTTTGGTACATACTATGAGACCTGCTTTTCTGTCTTTCCGCAAGGATAGTTTGCCTTACATCCAAAATAGTAATATTGTATATCAGTTTAGATGCCAGTGCGATGCTGGTTATGTTATGCGAACATCCTTGCACCTTTTGACTCGTATAAACCAGCATGTTCCATCGAAAATCAGACAAGGTGCTGGTCTGGTAGTCTCCCTCCTTCTGCAGCTTTGGACTCTGCTATTGGCCAGCATTTGGTTGACAACCCGTGCTGTGCCGATAGATATAAAATAGATTGGTTCGAGGTCCTACATACAGCGGACTCCAAAAACCATTTAAAGATTTTCGAGTCTGTCTCTATCGCGGTGCGTCAACCTTCTTTGTGCCGGCAAAAAGAAACATCAAACGCATTGTTTCTCTTTGGGGAACTTTGAATTTTTTCTCCCGCTTTTTTTTTCTCCCTCGTTGTGCCAATATTTTAATCGTTTTTAAACGTAAATAAATTTAATTAGTGCCGCCGTACGTTTGGCACATTTAATAAATTCCCCAATAGAACTCTTTATTTTCGTTACAATATTATTTAGGTTGCTATCGATTTACTCCTGACGAGATGATAGCCGAAAGAGATCTCGAGAAACTTCCGCCTATTACTTTTTTAAAACTATATATATATATATATATATATATATATATATATATATATATATATATATATATATATATTACGGGGGTGCCGTGTTCGGACTCCAGCTAGGCTTTGCGACATAGTTGCTGATTCTCTGTTTTGAATGTTACTTTTTCACTGCCTTCGTTCAGGATTGAACTCAGCACCTTTAGGTAACTGTAAACTTCATACCTAATAACTAAACTTCAATTCCCATCACCCATACAGTATCAAACATGGAATCGCACGCTGCCTACAACATCAAACAGAGACAATAAGTAGTGACACCATTACATACCACCAAGAAATGGTCAGGTTGAAGAATACCCTCCGTCGTAACAACTACCCCGATAGCATGCTATCCACCAGACGTGTTAATAGTATAAGAGAGGAGAATGAAACCCAAAAACCTCCAACGGTCTGCCTACCATACATATGAGGCATCTCCGAAAAGATTCAGGGAATATGTGCCCCCTACAACATCACGACGGTATTCAAGAGCGAGTCAACACTCAGACGACACCTGGTACGAGTGAAGCCCCGCATGGAGAAGAACATGACAAAAACCTACATATACTCCATCCCATGCAGTTGCAGAAAGGTTTACAAGGGTGAAACATGCCGCCCCCTTAAAGTACGGGTGGAAGAACACCGAAAAGCTGTAACTAAAGGGGAGACGAAAAAATCGGGTATAGCCAACTATGTCTGGACGGAGAGGGGGACCATCGCCCCCTATGGGATGAAGTAAAAATAATAAACAGAGAGACCCACTGGAAAGTGAGGAAACTTAAAGAAACAGCTCACATGCTCGGACATAACAACCTTCTGAGCAAACCAAGCATAGAGCTGAATGAAATTTGGACACCTCTGATAGAGAGAGAAAACCTTGAATAACAACATAGGTTTTACATTAACAAAAACCAACTAAGAATTGTCCTAGTGACATATGACCGAGTGGTCCTAGACGTTGTATCAAAGTTTACAGTTACCCAAAGGTGCTGAGTTCAATCCTGAACGAAGGCTGTGAAAAAAGTAACATTCAAAACAGGGAATCAGCAACTATGTCCCAAAGCCTAGCTGGAGTCCGAACACGGTACCCCCGTAATAATAAAAAAGGGTTGGGTTCGAGACTTCTAACAAACGGTTCCCCAGTTCGATACAACACACCTGACGAAGGCCGGAGGGTAAAACGGCCGAAACGTTGTGACAATAACAACTAAGATGAGGAAGGCAGTCCGACAATCTCAATCAATGAAAACACCTCATCTCAAAAATACAGACAATTACTATATATATAGCTGGGGAAGCAGGGACCTGGAATAGAATTCCAAAGTCTAGTGGTTCTGGAGAAGAAACTACTGGAGTAGAAAGATCTTTTACATCTAGGGATCTCTACAGTGTGGGGTGGGATTTTGCAGCCTGCCGGGTTTATCGAGGGTGTTCACGTCGTGGGGGCACAAGTGCTTGCAGTTCGTCGGAGCATTCACCATTAAAATACTTGTAGACCAGGCAGAGGGATGCAACGTTTCGTCGATGGGACAGAAGCTGAAACTTAGATGCTAGTTCAAGGTCTATCAAATTTGCGACTCTCTTTTGAACCTTGTCTAGGAGCGAGAGACTAGTAGCAGATGCACCAACCTAAATATGACAGCAATACTTCATACATGTGCGAATTGTGTCCTTATAGAGGTACAGGATACTTTCGGGTGTTAGTAGTTTTCTAGCACGGTAGAGAGAGGGCACCTACCTTGCAGCGGCCCTGGCAATGCCTTTAATGTAATTGTTCCAACTCATGTTCTTATGAACGTTAGGCCAAGCAGTTTGAAAGATGTACTCTTAGATAAAAAGTCGTTGGCCATTGCTATAGATGGTAGAGAAGGTTTCTTGTAATTATTGAAGGACACCAGTTTAGTCTTGGCGGCATTAATGTGACCATCCATTTTTGTCCCCATTCCACTACAGATGGGAGGTCATCCTCTAGTGTTTCTGTCATTTCTTTAGGTATGTGTTCATTTTTTGTCCTGTCGTGTCTATTATAGAGTGTCGTGCCATCAGCATATATACCCATCTCAGAGGCAATTTTGTCGGGGAGGTCATTTATGAATATCAGGAACAGTAGACGTCCAAGGATAGACCCCTGAGGCACTCCCGCATTCATATCATATTGTTTCGATGTACGACCGTCGAGGACAACCTGGATTTTTCTCTTATCTAAGATGGATTTAAATTATGTAAGTATTCTACCAGTGATATCGTATGATCCAATTTTCCTGAGGAGACCCTCATGCCATACCCTGTCAAAAGCCTCACATATATCTAGAGCTTCCGCTCTGCCCTCCCCCGCTTTGTCCAGTGAATGGTATATGCGTTCAGCGATTATAGTGACGATGTCTGCTGTAGAACGGGCTTGTCTAAGTCCATATTTTTTGTCAGTGAGAAGTTTAGGATCTTTAAGGTGTGCGACTAGAGCATGGTTAATTAAGGTCTCAAATATTTGGGCAAAACGTGTGAGGAGGCTAATGTGTCGATAATTTAATGAGTCAGTTCTTTCGCGAGAATTCTTGAATACTGGTACCACAGAAGCAGTTTTTCAACAGCCCGGAAAGCAAGCTTCATTAAGGCATTTATTGTAGTGTTTGGAGAGGACTGGAGCTACTTCGGCTGAGCACTTTTTAATAGCACAGCTGGGATGAGATCGGGTCCACATGCTTTTGAAGTGTCAAGGCTTTTTTTATGATCGCATGCACCTGAGCAGGGGTGATTTTTAGATCGTCTAGCGTGGCGAGTGTCCGCATAGGAAATTCAGGTAGGGAGTTGTTGGAAGGGTTCAGTGTTGCGGTTGAGGCTAACCGACTGGCAAGCATGTTAGCCTTCTCGGTTACTGAGAAAACAACCTCGTGATTTTTAGTTTGATTGCCCATTATTTACTACAGTCCTGTAGATTTTCCAGAAGTCACGAGTTCCTAGTTTTTGTGCTTCGATGCGTTTTTTAGTGGTTTCCGTAAATTCTCTCTTAGCTGTCGCTATTTCTTTCTTAACGTTACTTCTAGCTTCTATGTACTTCTGTCTGTTTGAACTGGACTTATGTTGGTTAAATCTGCGGTAGGCATGCTGCCTTTGAGCAATAGAAGTAGCGCAAGTCGAAGTAAACCATTGGGGAGAGTGGGGCTTGCTATAAAATTTCCGCATGGGAACATGCGCTTTGATTGCAGTTTTGAACCATCGGTGGTCTCGTTTGCGCACTGTTCAGCAGGAAGCGAACAAATATTTCCCCATGGGGCATCTCTGATAAGATCTCTGATGGCTTCCCAGTCAGCCTTTTTATAATATCTCGTTGTTTTGAGCACTGGTTCTTCAGTTTTGGGTCTAGAGTTTAGGGTGATGTCCACCATTATCACTGCATGATCATCGTTCCCAAGTGGGCTGTCGGCATTCGGTATACAATCATCGGGAACAGTGGTCAAAAACAGATCTAGAAGTGATGCTTGTTGTTCTTCCTGGTCAGGGAAACAGGTTGGAAACGTAACAGTTTGTGACAGGGAATGAGATATAGAGAAGCTATGAGTTGCGCTGCCCGCTGCCTCTGTGTAAGTAGAGAATCCAAGCCAGATTTCAAATCGTTGTAACATGCGTTTCCTTTGTGTTAAATGCGGGAACTAAAGAAATTCCGATCCTGTCTTGCGTATTTGACTTCAGTTCTACACGTGGAAATTGTCAAATGCAAACCATAACTAATGTGTCTGGATGAAGTTTGAGTATATAAACAATATAGGCATTACATACGTTCAATGTTTTCTGAGGACAAAAGAAATAATACTAAAATAATAAAAACTGTAATTACTTGGTTTTGTCCCCTCAAAGAAGATCATCTAATGTGGGAGGAAAAATGACTTTGGCGACAACAGAATTATTTCAAAAAGATTCAAATTTAAATAAACATTGAACATAGTTGCGTATTAACACGAGCGACCGGCATATCATGCTGAAAATATAATGAAGTCGAAACGTATGTCTTGTGTAACGGTAATCGTCGTTTTCATAGTTTATGTATCATTATGATAATTATCATATTTTATACTTACAAAATGAAAATCAAAGTTCATTAAGCCTACAAGAAAATTAGCTAGAAAATACCGGTAAGACACGTTCAATAAAAAAACGCAATATATTGAATTAATATTTGTTTACTTTAAAGTAATATGTAAATTGTTTAACCTCGGGCGTCGTTTGCATAATCATGAATAATTATATTAAAAATCTGATGATTTATTCTATTGCAAAGATGACGTTGATATTTTGATTTTGTTTTTAGTATGATAAACTATTGCGCTTTATAGTATACAGATATTGCAGAGCAGAAGGTCTTGCTAGTTTACACACACAAATGCACACACACATATAATTACACCTCCCACATATATATGCTCCTGGATATGACTTTAAACTATATCCAGTGATGAGGCCCCAGCTTACGGACTTTGGGGAGTGTGGAGCCACCCTTTAATTCCCATTGCTCCCAGGTCCACTCTGACCTAGAGTGGGAGTACCTGTTAGGGTCCCAACTATGGGTTAAATAGAAACCGACTTGAAAATAACAAATATATTCTATTAAAAATAATTCTTCAAAATCTTTGGATTCGGCATTAAATAATCTGAAAAGGGTTGATATGCCGTAAAACAAAAGCAACCAACCAACACCTATATAAGTGGCAATGTGTATAAGGACACTTCCCAACGTATGTACTAAACGAATTTTTAATTTAAAATTTGGTATATACAAGATTCAGACATGTGGAAAACATTTTAAACCGTTTTCATACGCGGAAAGGCGCTGCTAAGGAGTCAAAATTGAAGAAAAAACGGTATGTGAGAGTTATTTTTCTGTTTGCTCATAGTTTAGTGACTTTTTATTATAGTTTTGAGAACTTCTTATTTTTTAATGCTCTGAGTTATTTCTTGTTGTGCTGTGATTAAATGTTCTTAATCAGGTTAACCAGATCACTGTTTTTACTTTGTAAAATTCCGCCGCGTTCTTATGTGCTTCAGCTTCTTTGAGGGTTAGATTTTCGTAGTTATTTGATTGTATACCAACTGGGAGATCTTTGCTGGTATGGTGGTTTACAAAGTGATTAGCCTTCCATCTCATATTTCTCACAAATGCGTTAATACTTCCAATGAAGCTAGTCAAATAGATGTCATTAGATGGGTTGAGTATACACTTAGTAGATAGTTGTACGTTCTCCTTATGAAACATAGCTGCAAATACGAAAAGAAAACTCTACCAAAAAGCGCGGTTATTTATATATTATAGAAAGAAATAAACTAGAGTCTAAATAAGCAAAGAGTCATTTAAATATATTTAAAAGCGCTGGGCTGGGAGTATAAATAAATATAATTTAAAGGTGCTATGCTCGGAGTATAGATAATGTAGTATAAATATGTATAAATACACTAAGTTAAATTCACAAAATGTATAACGATTCTTTTTAAATTTTGACCCATTTTGACCATATAAAACAATTTAAAACCCGGGTAAAGACATAAAAAACACTTATTTGAGGCCCCTTACGCCACCTTGCGACTTTTATTTTCGGTGAAGATAGTTTTAATATACGGAGAGAGGCAGACAGACATATAGGCTTTGATATATTAGGTATACATAGTTGTTTCATGTA
>NC_136485.1:173464460-173494460 GCF_053919585.1 Euprymna scolopes | reverse complement strand
TAACTAATATGTTTTTGCTTACAGCAACTAATGAGCATATCAATCTGATGGAGTGGTTGTCAGAAAAAATTAGGCTTATGGTCCTTGAGGTTGAATATAGGTGTACTCGAAGAAATTATTTCAGTGAAGTTATGAATGTTCATAGAAGTCAGTAATTAAATAGAAGCTAAAGTCTTTAATTAATTTAATAGAATCTAAACTTCATAGAAGTCAGAATTAATAGAATTTAAAATTCATAGAAACCAGAATTAATAGAATCTAAAGTCTTACGTGGGATTATTTTATAAGATTTATTAAGCTCTTTATAAAAAAGTCTTCTATATGTAGGGTAGTCAAGTTTATAGTAATTTTTAGTCTTATCAACAGGGAGGAATATGTGTTTATTCTTTTAAAGTTTTCCAAAATAATACAAGATGACAAAACTAAAATATATTAAAAATATTGAAGAGTTAAATATTTATAAAGTAATCTCAACCAGATGTAAAAAGCCCGATAAAACTAAATAGGAAATAGAGCTTATAATGAGAACAAGTAGTTAATAAAACATGTTAAAAAACACTTTGAAAAAGAGTTAAAACATATTTAATTTAAAAAAAAGCACAAAAATAAGTGGATAGCCCTTAATCCGCATAGTTTCGAAGAGATACTTTGTTTTCATCAGAGGGTAGGAATGAGCAAAATGCGGGATCGGATTTTGCTTGCAAAAGTATTTAATGAAACTCATAGATCTTACTTCGTAACAAAATACTGAAGGCATATATATGAAGCATATATATGCTTATATATATGCATATATATATTCATATATGTGTATAACACACACACACACACACATATATATATATATAGATGTGTGTGTGTGTGTGTACGTCTTTGTTTTCATCGGGACATTTGAGGAGAGCTGTAGTTGTAGATTTTTATACCTACATAAACCCTTAGTGTATCTAAAGAAATGTATGCATAAATCTATATAATATATTTATATATGTGTCTTTATGTGTATACGTGTGTATACATACTTAATATATACACCCATATATATACATATGTATATATATATGTGTGTGTGTGTGTGTGTTTGTGTGTGTATCATGTATATGTCTTTATCTCTTTGTATAATGCTGTCTAGTGCTAAGTGACTTTCTTATCATCTGACAAGAGGCGGTCGTGATAAACAATATTTTTCACTTGCTTTTCCATCCAATCACCAAGTTGTGCGCGACACTTGTTTACAAAGAGGTGGACAAAATCGTGACTAATCGTGAAGTGTTTCATTCCTTTTTTCTTCGAAATCATCAAACATCTTTTTCTTCTTATTATGTCACAACATGATTGCGTGTAAGTGCCGCTTGTTTCACATTCCTCACCAACAATAAACTGGATATTTTCATTATTTTTTTATTGATAATACTGTTGTGGATAGGTGGAAACATATCTATTAGAATATATTTAGAATATCAATCAGTTGACCACTTCAGATTTGAAATTCAGAATATATACGTATGTATATGACATATGTAACTGTGAACTAAGATTGCTTACTAAGTTAATCTCACGTTTTAGATGACATTTCTTTTAGTTATACTTTTAGAATATAATTTTATTTTAAGGAAAATGAACAAGAATTTAACTTTATTCTTAGTTTTAAATTAGAGTATATAACACTGAAGTTTGAAATATAATAATGTTTCTATTTTGCTGTGTAGTACACTTTATTTGGTATGTCATTTTAAATTTTAAATAGCATTTTATAACTAATAATATATATGTATATATATATTTATAAGTAACAACATATATATATATATATACATATATATATATATATATATATATATAATAGTTGAATTTTGTGGTAGGTGAACTTTAATTTGAAATACAATTTCATAACTTGTAATATATATAATATTTGCAAATTTAATTGCATTTTATTTGGTAGGGAAACTTAAATTTTAAATAGCATTTCATAACTTGTAATTTATATAATATTTGTATTTCTAACAGCATTTTATGTGGAAGGCAAACTTTAATTTAAAATAGAATATATATGTATGACTCTTTTAAATATTATTTCATTATCCCACATTTTCATTCGTCTGTCAAATGTAGGTTTAAAATACTTCTGTCTGTCCTTTTAATATTATTTTTTATGTCTTATTTTTAATATTAAAATAGTATTTTGTCTGCGTCACACTTAGAAATATAATATAATTTTGTCAGTTACATTTAAATTTAATATATAATTTTTGTGTCACACGTAGAAATATAATTTTTCATGTTACATTAAAATATGGAATGGTGTTGTCGTGTGTGTCACAATTATTAATATCCTATCCCGTTGACTGTCACATCTAAATGTGAAACATCATTTTATTATGTGAGTCACACTAAGAAATATTATTTTATTATGTAAAATTATAATTTGTAATACTATTTTATTTTGTATGTCACACTTAAAATAAAATTGCATAGAATAGAATACAAATTTGTATATCACACTTAAGAATGTCATTTCATAAAATAGCATTTCATTTTTTATGCCACACTTAAGATTAGCAATTAATTTTGTATGTCACACTTTAGAATAACATTTAATTAAATAGCATTTCATTTTTTATGTCACACTTTAGAATTACATTTAATAAAATAACATGTAACATTGTATGTTACTCTTAAAAATTACATTTCATAAATAGCATTTCATTTTGCATGTCACACGAAAGAATAACATTTGAATAAAATAGCATTTAATTTTGTATGTAACACTTAAGAATAACATTTAATAAAAATACATTTCATTTTTTATGTCCCAATTAAGGATAATATTTAATAAAATAGCATTTCCTTTCGTATGTCACACTTAAGAATAACATTTCATAAAATAGCATTTCCTTTTTTATGCTACACTTAAGAACAACATTCAATAAAATATAATTTCATTTTGTATTTAACAATAAACGATATGATTTAATAAAATAGACTTTCCTTTTGTATAGAACCCTTAAGAATAACATTTCATGAAGTAGAACTTCATTTTGCATGTCACATTAAGAATAGCATTTCATCTTGTATGTAACCCTTAAGATTAACATTTAATAAAATAGCATATCATTTTGTTTGTCATATTTAGAACAACATCTCATAAAATTGCATTTCATTTCGTATGTCACACTTAGGAAGAGCATTTAATAAAAAAAGCATTTCAGTTGGTATGTCACACTTTAGTATAACATTTCATAAAATAGCATTTAATTTAGTATGTCAACCTTAAGAATATCATTTCATAAAATAGCATTTACTTTTGCATGTAACACTTAAGGATAACATTTAATAAAATAGCATTTCATTGTGTATGTCAGACTCAAGAATAACATCTCATAAAAAGGCATTTTATTTTGTCTGTCACACTTAAGAATAACATTTGATAAAATAACATTTCATTTTGTATGGCACACTTGATGATAACATTGAATTAAATAGCATTTAATTTAGTTTGTAACAATTAAGAATTACATTTCATAAAATAGCATTTCATTTTGTATGTAACACTTAAGAATAGCATTTCATAAAATAGCATTTCATTTTGTATGTCACACTTAAGGAAAACATATAATATAATAGCATTTTATTTTATATGTCTCACTAAAGAATACTATTTAATAAAATAGCATTTAATTTTGAATATCGCACTAAAGTATAAATTTTATAAACTAGCATTTCATTTTGTATGCCACACTACAGAATAACATT
Organism: Euprymna scolopes; assembly: GCF_053919585.1. Lineage (NCBI taxonomy): Eukaryota > Metazoa > Mollusca > Cephalopoda > Sepiida > Sepiolidae > Euprymna > Euprymna scolopes. Next base: position 173,490,710 of record NC_136485.1, on the reverse strand, counting down.
TCATAAAACGGCATTTCATCTACTTTGTCACACTTAAGAATAACATTTCATAAAATAGCATTTAATTTTGTATGTTACCCATAAGAACAACATTTCATTAAAACACATTTAATTTTGTATGCCACACTAAACAATAACATTCAATTAAATAGCATTTCATTTTGTATGTCACACTAAAGAATAATATTTAATAAAATAGCATTTTGTTTTGTGTGTCACCCTTAAGAATTACATTTCATAAAATAGCATTTCCTTTTAATGTCACACTTAAAAATTGCATATCATAAAATTAAATTTAATTTTAAATATACCACTAAAGAATAACATTTCAGAAAATAGCATTTTATTTTGTATGTCACACTAGGAAATAACATTTCATGAAGTAGCATATAATTTTGTATGTCAAACTTAAGAACAACCTTTCATAATAGCATTTCATTTTCTATGTAACTCTTAAGGATTGCATTACATAAAATAGCATTTCATTTTGTATGTCACACTTAAGAATAGCATTTCATAAAATAGCATTTATTTTTATATTTCGCGCTTAAGAATAAAATTAAATAAAATAGAATTTCATCTTGTATGTCACAGTTAAGAATAACATTTAATAAAATAGCATTTCATTTTGTATGTCACACTTAAGAATACTATTTCATAAACACCCACCTCATATTGTATGTCACACTTAACAATTTACTATAATAGCATTTGAAATTGCATGTCACACTTAAGAATACTATTTCATAAAATAGCATTCTATTTTGTATGACGAACTTACGAATAACATTTCATAAATTAGCATTTCTTTTTGTGTGTCATACTTAAGAAACACAGTTCATAATATAGCATTTAATTTTGTATGTCGCACTTAAAAATAATATTAAATAAAATAGTATTAGCTTTTGTATGTGAAACTTTAGAATAACATTAAATAAAATAGCATTTTATTTTGTATGTCACACTTAAGAAAACATGTATTAAAAAAAGCATTTCATTTCATATGTCATACTTAAGAAGCACATTTCACAACATAGCATTTAATTTTGTATGTCACACTTAACAATAATATTAAACAAAGTAACATTCACTTTTGTAAGTCACACTAAGAATAACATTTCATAAAATAGCACTTAATTTCGTATGTTACACTTAAGAAAAACATTTCCTTAAATAGCATTTAATTTTGTATGTATACTTAAGAATAACATTTAATAAATTAGCAATGCACTGCGTATGTCACATTTTACAATAACATTTCATAAATAAGGATAATATTCCATCAGATAGCATTTAATTTCGTATGTCACACTTAAGGAAGAAATTTCATAAAATAAGATTTCATTTCGGACACTTACGAACAATATTTCGTAAAATAGCATTTCCTTTTTTATGTCACACTTTACAATAACATTTCCTAAAAAGCATTTCACTTTGTATGTAACACTTAAGAATAACATTTCATAAAATAGTATTATATTTTGTATGTCCCACTTAAGAATAACATTTCATAAAACAACATTTTATTTTGTATGTTACACTTAAGTAAAAATATTCCATAAAATAGAATTTCTTTTTGTATGTCACAATTAAGAATAAAATTTCATAAAATAGCATGTAATTTTGCATGTCACACTTACAATAATATTTCATAAAATAGCATGTAATTTTGTATGTGACTATAAAGAATAACATTTCATAAAATAGCATTTCCTTTCTATGTAACATTAAAGAATACTATTTAATAAAATAGCATTTAATTTTGAATGTAACACTTAAGAATAACATTTCATAAACTAGATTTCATTTTGGATGTCACACTACAGAATACCATTTCATAAAATAGCATTTCATTTTGTAAGAATAGCATTTCATGAAATTGCATTTGTCTTTGTATGTTACCCCTAAGTATAACTTTTTATAAAAAACGTTTCATTTTGTTTGTTAAACTTAAAAGTTACATTTCATAAAATAGCATTTAATTTTGTATGTCACACTTTACAATAACATTACATAAAATAGCATTTCATTTTGTATGTCATACTAAAAAATAACATTTCATAAAATAGCATGTAATTTTGTATGTCACACTTAAGAATGACATTTCACAAAAAGCATTAAATTTCGTATGTCAGACTTAAAAACAACATTTCATAAATAGCTTTTCATTTTGTATGTTACACTTAAAAAACATTTCATAAAATGTCATTTATTTTTATATCTCGCGCTTTAATTAAGTAAAATAGTATTTCATTTTGTATGTCACACTTAAGAATTACATTTCATTAAATAGCATTTCATTTGTATGTCACACTTAAGAATTACATTTAATAAAATAGCATTTCCTTTTGTATGTAAGACTAAAGAATAACATTTAATAAAAATATTTCATTTTTATGTCACACTTAGCATAACATTTAATAAAATAACATTTGAATTTGTGTGTCACACTTAAGAATAACATTTCATAAAATAGCATTTCGTTTTGTATGTCAAACTTGACAATAACATTTCATTTTGTATGTCACAATTAAGAATAACATTTCATAAAATAGCATTTTATTTTGTATGTCACACTTAGAGATAACATTTCATAAAATAGGAATCTATTTTGTATGTCACACTCTAGAATAACATTTCATAAAATAGCATTCTCTTTTGTATATCACACTTAAAAATAACATTTAATAAATCGAATTTCATTTTGTATGTCACACTTTAGAATACCATTTCATGAAATATACCTGTCTTTTGTAGGTCACACATAACAATAACATTTAATAAAATAGCATTTCGATTTGTATGTCACACTTGAGAATAACATTTCATAAAATATCCTTTCATTTTGTATGTCACACTTAACAATAACATTTCGTAAAATAGCATTTCAATTTGTATGTCACACTTAACAATAACATTTATAAAATAGCATTCAATTTTTTATGCCACACTTTTGAATACTATTTCATAAAATAGCATTTCATTTTGTATGTCACAATTAAGAATACCATTTCATAAATAGCATTTCATTTTGTATGTCACACTTAAGAATAACATTTCATAAAATAGCATTTCATTTTGTATGTAATACTTAACAATAGCATTTCATAAAATAGCATTTGATTTTGGATGTTATACTTAAAAATAACATTTCATAAAATAGCATTTTATTGTTTGCTACACTAAAGAATAACGTTTCATAAAATAGTATTTAATTTTGAATGTCGCACTTAAGAATAACATTTGATAAACTAGCATTTCATTTTGTATGTCACACTTAAGAATAACATTTTATAAAATTACATTTAATTTTGTATGAATAACATTTTGTAAGAATAACATTTCATAAAAAAGCATTTCATTTCGTGTGTTACACTTAAAAGTTACATTTCATAATATAGCATGTCATTTTGTATGTCACACTAAAGAATAACATTTCATAAAATAGCATTCCATTTAGTAGGCCACACTTAAGAATAGCATTTCATAAAATAGCATGTAATTTTTTTATGTCACACTAAAGAATTACAGTTCATAAAATAGCATGTAATTTTGTATGTCACACTTTAGAATAACATTTAATAAAATAGCATGTAATTTTGTATGTCACACTTAAGAACAACATTAAATAAATAGCATTTCATTTTCTATGTCAAATTTAAGCATTACATTACATAAAATAGCATTTCATTTTGTATGTCACACTTTACAATAACATTTCATAAAATATCATTTATTTTGATATGGGGCACTTAAGAATTACATTAAATAAAATAGGATTTAATTTGGTATGTAACACTTAAGAGTAGCTTTTCATAAAATAACCTTTCATTTCGTATGTCACACTTAAGAATAGCATTTCATAAAATAGAATTTAATTTTGTTTGTCACCCTTAATAATAACATTTCATAAACACATTTCATTTTTTATGTCACACTTAAGAATAACATTTCATAAAATAGCATTTCCTTTTGTATGTCGCACTTTAGAATAACATTTCATCAGGTAACATTTTATTTCGTTGGCAGACTTGAGAAAAGCATTTCATTTCGTATGCAACATTTAAGAATAGCATTCCTTTTCGTATTTCTTACTTTAGAATAACATTTCAAAACAGCATTTGAGTTCTATGTCACACTAAAAAAATAACAGTTTATAAAATAGCATTTCCTTATGTATGTCGCACTTAACAATAACATTTCATAAGATAACATTTCATTTCGCATGTCAGACTTAAGAATAGCATTGGTTTTCGTATGTCACATTAAGAATACCATTTCATAAAATAGCATTTCATTTTGTATGCCGCACTTAAAAATAACATTTAAACAGAGATCATTTCAGTTTCTATGTCGCACTTAAGAATAACATTTTAAATGGTATGTTACACTTAAGAATATCATTTCATAAAATAGCATTTCATTTCGTATGTCACACTTTGGAATAACATTTAATAAAATAGTATTTCTTATCGTATGTCGCACTTAAGAATAACATTTCATCAGAGAGCATTTCATTTCGTATGTCACACTGAAGAGTAGCATTTAATTTCGTACGTCACATTTAAAAATCGCATTTCATTTCGTATTTCACACTTTAGAATAACATTTAAAAAATAGCATTTCATTTCGTATGTCACAATTAAGGATAACATTTTATATAATAGCATTTGATTTTTATGTAGCACTTAAGAATACAATTTCATCAGATAGGATTTCATTTCGTATATCACACTTAGGAAAAGCATTTCATTTCGTATGCCACATTTAAGAATAGTATTTCATTTCGTATTTCACACCAAGGAATAACATTTCAAAAAATAGCATTTCAGTTTGTATGTCACACTTAAAAATAACATTTTATAAAATAGCATTTCCTTTTGTATGTCCCGCTTAAGAATAATATTTCATCAGATAGCATTTCATTTCGTATGTCACACTTTTTTAGATTGGCATTTAAAAATTGAAACACCATTTAATTATGTGTTTCAGACTTAGAAATATCATTTCATATGACTTTGAAATATTGTAATATCTATATTTTAATACCTAGAAGTATCATTTTATTAGGTATATCATATTTAAACTATCTTTATTTTATTTAGTGTGCCACTCTCTAAATATCATATTATCAGGACATGTTAACATTGAAATAGCATTTTATTAAGTCTTTCAACACAAACAGTTCGTCAGAATTTACATTTACGATATTTTATAGTTATTAGTTCTGCTCTAGAATTGATTAATCTGATTACGTGGATGAACATTATTTATTTCATTTGTTTTACAATACCCATCAATGATACTAATACTAACCAATAAAAGTATTGCTCAAGAAGATCGTTGAATCAAGTGAAAATCTTGTATTCTCTGATTATTTATAATAAAAACGTTAAAACGGTTTATAAAATACGTATTTACTGCATAATTTGATTAAAATATTTAAATAATTTGTAACTTTGTTTATCAAAATACCTCATTGTATAATGTAACTGAACTATATTTAATTTTCTGAACACTTTCAAACTTTATTATCGATAAAATTTTGCGCCGATCAAAAGCAGACATCCCTCCAATTTAGGTAAACATCTACGTCTTATAACCATAAAAATCATGTGCCTATCCAAATAATGTCAAAATCGTGTTAACTTAATCAATATGAAAATCATGTGCCTATCCAAATAATGTCAAAATCGTGTTAACTTAATCAATATGAAAACCATGTGCCTATCTAAATAATGTCAAAATTATGTTAACTTAATCAATATGAAAATCATGTTAACATAATCATTTTTTTATTATTTCTATAGTGAGGGTCAAATATTTATATTTACGAGGCCCATATCAAAAGTGGGACCTCCTATTTTTAACTTAAAAACAAAAACGCTGAATATATTATTTCAATTGGAATTTATTGAGATGAGTATTATTTATTAATTTTTATTTACTGCGGACTATTAGCCTCATCTAAAAAAAAGATGAGGATAATAGTTCGCAATAAATAAAATTAATAAATAATGCTCATCTCAATGAATTCCAATTAAAATAACATATACCATTCGGTACGGACCCGACTATGGAAGATCAGATAATAAAAAACCCTTTGTGGCTGCTGCCGCATTTGATAAAAACGTTGAATCTCTACGGTTCCAGGTGAGAATTGTCTGAAGATAGCGGTTTCAATCCTACCCAGAGCCGGGCAGAGGCTTACTTGGCCAAAACGCGGTGAGATAACAACAACTACGGAAGGCAGTAACTGCAGTTAATGCAGTCAGGAGATTCAGAGTTTCTATCTGTCGCGGTTACTAGCTTACGAAGGCCAGAGGAATAGTTTGCCGAGACGTCGTGAAACAACTTAGAAAAAGATGAAGATAACAGTCGGCAATAAATAAAAATTGAAAAAACGTTGAAATAGTACGAACATAAGAGTGATATCATAAAAACAAGAAACATCCTGTGGAATTAAGTATTTATTTATTTTTTTACAAAATAAGGTAATAACACACAAAAATACTATTTCGAATTTAAATGTGACAGACGAAAGAAAATTACATTTCTGATATTATCAATGCTCTTTTGCCTCCTCCTCCTCCTCCTCCTCCTCCTCTTTTAATATCTTGGTCGTAAAAGTTTCTGGTACCCTCTCTCACTCATATCTCCGTTGCAACTCTGAAATTGACGACCAACACTTTTAACTCTGCCGACATCAACTGCATCGGATTTTTAAGCGTTTATCAGGCGCCAGTGAATGCTGATCGATTTTTTTCTACGTTAAGTAATTCAGTAATGCACCTCTACCTCTGACATGTGTCGATGCCACATATAACTTTCTTAGTCGCACTCTATAAATATCTGTAAGAGAGAGATGAAAGTTTTAGGTCATAAATACATAACTTCTGTCATTATAACAATACGATTTGCAATTTCCTTTGATCTATTCAGGCGCAATATAATATAGGAAGTATTACTTTTGGCACATCCTTCGTTATATAGATGAATGTCACGTCGGCGTACATGTTTGTTAAACTGTATTTAAAGTCTGTACAAACAATCTTGAGAAAAAAACGTTATTCTTGTAAGTATTTTAGGCCTGTTCGCATAAAGAGTGAAATTCGAAAAGACAAACTAATTCCATTTACCTCTATGTAGACGGCCAGGAATATCAGAATGTGCATAAGCTTGCTAGTATTTCATTTTTTTTCAATGTTCAGAAAAGAACGTTGTTAGAACGGTGACGTAATATGGTGGAGAACTGTGACGTCATTTTGGTTACAGGTAGAACCGTGCCAGATTCATCACAAAATGAGATGTATTTCGTACAAGAACAAGAGGTTGATCCCGAATACTTAAAGTTCAGATGTCACACACATTGTAAATATTGGAATTTGAAAACTGCGATTCAATGCATGTATGCTCCCGACTACCAATTTTTAAAATAACTCAAATAGAAAATTTGTGCTTGATATATATGGCTGGAATTTAATACTAATTGCAAATATATGCGTTGTTTTTCAGTCCTTATATATCCTCACACGTTTACTATTCTTTTGTAAAAAGTTTAAAATTTGTTTATATATATATATATAATTATTTTTTACTATGATAATTAAATACCTACAGACACTAGTGTTTCATCCTTTCGGGAATCTTCAGTGCAGGGTATCACGATTAACACCAGTCGAACGATTCGAACCCCGCAATACGAGAATCTCTGGCTCGATTAGCGAAGACCGTATCAATTCGGCTACCATTAACCGCGTGAAATAACGTTGAATTTAAACATTTTAATTGTTAAATGTTCATTTACGTCAGTCAGACAGTGATCTAATCGTTATACAATGATCTATGCAATTTGGCTAACTTGCTAATGTATATATATATATATATATATATATATATATATATATATATATATATATATATATATATATATATATTAGCAAATCTGCCAAATTGTTCGGGATTGAATAATGATCAACGAACGTTTCAACCTCCCATATTTTTAAAGTCATTGTGGTCGGTTTTAATGAAATCGTCCACTTTTTAATGAAATCGATTAATTGCCTGCTCGAATTTAGGACCATCGCGGTATAAAGGAGAAACTTCAGATGCTTCCGCCAACTTACTTAGCCCACGATATATTTGATTATATTGCACTGTAGAGAACCTACTGATGCTTTTATGGGCTAATTTATTATATATATATATATATATATATATATATATATATATATATATAATGGCTTGAATTAAGGTTTAAAAACCAAACTCAAGTATTATAGAACAAGCTTGCCTTAACTGAAACATTCGTTTCGAACGCGCCCCAGTCATATCGAAAAATATTCTGTGGATTTTCAATGCCTGGCCTTACAGCTTGTGCAGTAATAATGGATTGAATTTAAGTTTAAAATGAAAAAAAGCCAACTACCATGGTGGTGTTGTGATTTAAAAAAAAAACTTCATTTCGGAACGTGCCCCTGTCATATCAAAGAACCTACTGTTGATTTATATGCTGGACTTTTCTGCTAATTTAGTAATAAAACTTCTCAAATGCACTCGTAATGTAAGTCTGTCCAAGCTGTTTACTTTAATAAAAATTGCGTTCTCCTTTCAACTGATTAGTTCGATTATCGATTATCGACACTTATCAAAGATAATCCGATACAAAACTATCTAACAACACTGACAGAAACGTAAAGATGTCCAGTGGTAATATTCCCCTCACACACAAACACCCCATTTTTTATAAAATAATATATATATATATATATATATATATATATATATATATATATATATAAACCAAAATTTTGTGTTTATGGTCTGAGGATATATATATATATATATATATATATATATATACCTATATGTATACATATATATATGTATATATATATATATAAATATATATATATATATATACCTATATGTATACATATATATATATATATATATATATATATATATATATATATATATATATATATATATATGATTGTTGAGCTGGATTAAATCCGACGATATGAAATAAAATGGAGGTGGAAGGACCTGGATACTCAACGTTTCGCCCGATTTATGCGGGCTTCTTCAAGACCATCCCTCTTGAAGAAGCCCGCATAAATCGGGCGAAACGTTGAGTATCCAGGTCCTTCCACCTCCATTTTATTTCACACACACACACACACACACACACATATATATATATATATATATACTATGAAAAAAAGGAACTATATATAATAGATATATAATAATAAGATCTATGATAATAATAATAATATATATATATTATTATATAAAAGAACTTTCATGTATGGTGGAACTGTGTGTGGAATAGATAGATAGATAGATAGATAGATAGATAGGATGAGTTATCAAAAATAGGATAAAGGAAATGGATAGATATATTAAAACGATGTAGAGAAATATATATAGAGACAGATGGATTTATGTATAACTTGTGTCAATAATCATTTTTCTACAATTTTAGAAATGCGATACTAAAATCAGAAAACACTGTGGAATAAATTATTTCGGTACGAAATTCTCGCGCTGTATCTCAGAAATTTACCTTCTCTTTTGCTGCAAATGTCACACGTTTTTCGTCGATCTGTCTATCCATCTATCTATTTTATTTGACTTTCTCTTTTGTACGTCCTTTACAGACCAATCCCACTCTGCACTGTGTAACACCAGTTTTTTCTCGATATCTTTAAGTTACAACCTTCACATGTCTTTACTGTAACTCATGTATTAACTTCTTTAAAAAGAAAATGTTTCTACCTCTTCAAAGATTAAACACTCTCAAGTGTCACAAAGCAATTGAAAATATGTTGTGTGCGTTTGGCCGATAAAACCTGTAACTTAGGACTTATCTGCTCTTCAAATGGCGTCAGATCGTCAAAGGTGATTATTCAGCAGAAAATATATTCAGGTTTGTACTTCTTTTCCTTAAAATCTGTTTCGTCAAATGAACAAAGGTTTTCAGTGTTCATCCGGATATCTGGCGACGTGTTTGCACGACACAAACGCAACGGTTACTTATGAAGATATCTTAACTTTGAATGTCATATTAATACTTCAGGGTTCTCGCTGATATCGTATCTTAGGAAAAAAGGCTTATGAATAAAACTTGAATGTCTCTCGACCGACATTTGTCAATTAGGAGACTAAGGGGGTTATCCCAACGTCGCTTTAAAATAGAATTACCGCCGCTAAGTCTGGAATAAGAACGCAGATTGTATACAGTTCACACGTCTCTTTGGGTAGGATATTTATTAAAGGAAAGGCACAGCTCCTCTTGTAACAGAGCGGGGACGCGCGTATGCAAATGCTGAATCGTGCACGAAATGACGTCACAGTTGGAAAAAAAGAAAAAAACTATAAAACGAACGTATAGATGACATTCGGGAGCTCAAAACGACGTCCGAGAGGACAGAGGTCAGAGAGAAGGAACACGATCACGTTTTATTCGAGAAAGTAACCGGAAATAAACGGTGTTATTACAAAAAAAATCGAATTATTACTTGTCATATGCTCCCTGCAACAGAATCTGCATACAACGTGTAGGTCCTGTGTGTAAACGTGAATAAAGTTACAATCCCTGTTTTTTGGATATATATTATTTTACAGGTTTTTTTAATATAAAATGCTAGTTTTCCTGTTTTTATAATTTTTATGGCAATAGTTCTAGAAAAAGCATGAAGCCTGGTGATAAAATATATTTATTCGAAGTTAAAAACTAATACATAGTAAATGTTACATGGATAGATTCCGATCCTGAAAACAGCAGTCGTTTTAAAGGTTGTTGATTTAATGTGAAGAATAAAAGAGAAACTAGACTGCTAAAAGTGATCCCAAGATCCACGTTTAACTCTAATCTTGTGTATGGGTCAATTGATAATGACTCAACAAAAATTGGAGTTAAGAATGTCGGTAAATTATTTTATTACGTCAGAATTAATTCACAATTTTATTCAAATATATTTGGTGTTGGGATTCAGTTAGTCTTTTAAAAATCTATTTTAATTGTGTCCATTAATTCAAGTGGTGTCTTGCTTAGTACAGGAATTGACGGCTATGACGCTATCTCTATGTTTTTTTCTTTGAGCCATTCATGAATTCATTGTTGTTCATCATTAAGAACTTAATCCATGCTGTTTCTAGAAAGTCCTTAATTTATTGCTATACCTTTCTGTTGCAGTTGTACAGACATTACATTTGAACAGTAAATTGTATATTCCTTCGGTCCGAGCAGTTCCCATACTGGGCGATCGTCCTGACGATTCCGAAATGTTCCGTTCAGCATAACGCGATAGAAAACTATAAACAGAATTATTCCTGATTGCTTCCGTATTACATCACTCACCTGCTTTCCATGATCTCACATTACTTTGATCGAGAGGTCTGAAATGGGTTCTTGACATTGTCCAGAGGTCTGCTACATACTAACAGAGAGAAAAAGGTGCCGTGATTTTTCCTTTGAGAGTATTTGCTGTCCCACCATGCTATTCAGCGCCTGGTATTCTCAAATGGTCACCCATCTTGTATTAACCAAATAATCGTAGTGTAACATCGGAGATCTGGTTGTATGTCAACATGATTATGCAATATAATTGTTTAATGGGTTGTAAATAACAATGTGTAACACATGTTTACTTATATCTTATTAAGTTCCTATCTATATTTCTAACCCTCTCTTACTGTATACGGTTTTATTCTCCATGTATTTATTCATATACAATGTTTATTAACTTTAACTTCTAGACTACTGTCTGCCGCCTTTTTCTTCCATTTCCAGACTCTGTTTATTAACGGCCAAAAGCAATGCAGCCAATAATAAAAGACAATATTGGAATACTACTTTGTAAATAGTAGGGAATATTCTCAAAGTATTATTTGTATTTAACACGTAGCTGAAGTAAAAAAGAAAGAATAAATGGAAAGAGGTCGATATAAAGAATATGCAGAATAAAAACAGTACTTTCTTCGTCATTTTCGGAGCAGTAAACGTAAAATGCCGGAAAATACCATTGAGAATCGCATCAGCCAATTGGTGAACACGATAAAATTTTTACCGAGAATTAAAAACAAAAATTAATTCAATAAATGTCTATCATTGTTTTATAATGAAAAAGTAAAACATTTATTACGAGAAACTAAATATTAATTATTATTTGTAAACAAAAACGAAAAAGCATACACAATAAAAATTAAAACAAATAAAAAAATATTATGTTCGCTATCATTTGCTTTTTATCAAACAAAAAAATTCTTAATGAAACTTATAGTACATGCTTTTTTCTTGATTTGAATTTTAATTTTCTGAAAATTTCGTAACAATTATCCACGTATTATTTATTGTACATTCTTTGTAACGATGAAAATAGTTTTATCATTTTTCCGATAATTTTTATTGACTCATTTTCTTAATAACAAAAGTAATATATTTGAGAAAATTGGTCGACATTTTCACAAAAAAAAACAAAAAAAAACACGAAAATTTCGTTCAGCACCTTACCGAGTGTTAGCTAAACTGCCAGGAAATAACGATAATAGTACGATTCTATTCCTCAAGATTACCGATATAACAAACAGAAAGTCTAGTCTTATATGTTGACTTTCTATTTTTAACTTTTTTTGTAAACTCACTTTTTCATTATTCAAATAATTGAAACCGGACTGACTTTTTAACCCAGCAAATCCTCATTTTCACCAGTTCTTGAATTAAATAATTATGCTTTTCTAAAAATGAAAAATAATTCATAAATAAAAATGAATATCAATTCTATAATGGATGGTAAGTCAAAAAGTTAAGCGAATGTGTTCAGGAATTTATTTCTTGGAAGGAAGTACGTGGTAAGTAAAGGGAATAGATTCTTTCTCTTGAGTTTTCGACGCCAGGATGAATACATTTCAGTTTTAGAGACACGTCCTACCAGCTAAACTGGTCTGATCAAGACTAGACTGTCTTCGGATTCATATGATAAGGTGCCGTTTTATAAATTTATCAAAGTTATAGAGGGAATATTGATGTAATACTTTGCTATTTTCAATTGATTCGATCACAAAAAACTATAGAAAAACATATAAATAAACATCAATATCAATCAAGCAACTTACTTACAACTGGTCAATAAAATATTAAGCTGATGGATACGTAATAATTCCGTACGATACAAATTGCTATTTTATACTTCATAACATTACGCTACAAATTGTTATTTCGTAGCCTTACTTCCGTTTTCGACGACTGCCTATTTTTTGCACTTGGGCGTCAAAGAAAAGTGTCCACTTTTTTCTTTACATACGCGTCACCACTTATCAAGGCCGATAGGCCACTCAAGGATAAGGGTTAAAGAGTGTAGAGTAGTCAAAAGGACTCCAGTTTCGTTCTTCTAAAGTTCATGGAAAACACGTAGTATAAGTCGAGGAAGTCATGAGATTAGACTATATATCGCATAAATTATTGGTACGTTAATAACATTGGCACACAAAATCTATATCTTCTAAAACACCGAGCTTAGTAAGATCAATGGATGTTTTTTTTTAATTTATTTTAAACGTTTTCATGATCCTCTTTTTACTTTTCGTATATTCCTTTTTTTTACATTTATTTCTTTATAAGTTTTTTTTATCAGAAGAAATACAAGAAATCATGGAGAAAATAGACTTCCCCCGACACTTTAAGAATAGTGTGGGCGGATTTAGCATTTATATGTCGACGGGGCGCTGTTAGATGGTCTGTGTGCATGGCGGACAGCCATGTTTGTTTCTGAAGTAGCAGTATTTTCTGAATGTTTTTTTTTTTTTGTTTAGATAGATTGAGTCATTTTTAAAAGCTATCTTATTCGGCTATCATTTTAACATTTTCATTATCGTTATATTTTGTATACCACAAGTTTTTTTGTCTTTCATATTCAATATTAATATTTGAAAAAGCATTTTCTTCCGTCGGAATGTTATATGTTCGTGCGTATGCATATCTTCTCCGATCTGTTGACACGTTTGTCTCTTAAGCACAACTCCGAAATAAGATTTTAATTATTTTGTCCATCGTTTTTAATCCTCTCATAATTTTTTAAACTGGCAAGCGATCTCCTTAATCTCGAGTTGTAAGATAAGCGAGACCTTATTAATATGATATATATATATATATATATATATATATATATAGAGAGAGAGAGAGAGAGAGAGACAGACAGACAGAGAGAGATAGAGAGAGAGAGAGAGAGAGAGAGAGAGAGAGAGGGTTCTTTCGGCCCCACTCATTATTTATTCCCACTTTTGTCTAATTTATGCTTTTTACAAATTAATAGAGCCGAGGAGAAAAAAGGAAAGAAAAGGATAATATATTTTAGGCGTGCATGTTATGTTCTTTTCGCCGTAAATTTTGTCTTCTCATCAAGGAAGGTGGGCTCTCTCTACCGTGCTAGAAAACTACTGACACCCGAAAGTATGCTGTACCTCTATAAGGCATCCATTCGCCCATATATGGAGTATTGCTGTCATATTTGGGCTGGTGCATCTGCTACTAGTCTCTCGCTCCTAGACAAGGTTCAAAAGAGAGTCGCTAATCTGATAGGCCCTGAACTGGTATCTAAGCTTCAGCCTCTGCCCCATCGACGAAACGTTGCACCCCTCTGCCTGTTCTACAAGTATTTTAATGGTGAATGCTCTGACGAACTGCAAGCACTTGTGCCCCCACGACGTGAACACCCTTGACAAACCCGACAGGCTGCAAAATCCCACCCCACACTGCAGAGATCGCTAGATGTAAAAGATGCTTGTACTCCAGTAGTTTCTTCCCCAGAACCGCTAGACTTTAGAATTCCATTCCAGGTACCTGCTTCCCCAACTGTACTGACGTGCAGAAGTTCAAGTGCAACGTGAACCAACATCTTGCTGGCCAAATCCCTACATAGTACCCCAGTAGTTGTTGCCCCTGATAGTAGCCCCCTACATCAAAGTGACAATGTGCCTTGTTTGGGGTGAAAATGTAATAAAAAAACAAACAAAAAACTCAACAATTAATGATAATTACACTGCACCCAGTATTATTCAAATTATAGATGTATGAATTCCTATTTTATATGACGAACGCGTTTACCGACTCTCAACCTGTAACGATCATTTAAGGCTTTAATAACATCTGAAGACATCGCAAAGATTATGTCCGCCATGTGGCGTAAAGAAAAATAATCCAAAGAAAAGCAAACGCCCGGATTTTACTAATGAAGAATTTGTTATCATTGGACATGTTGAGTTTGTTTTAGTACATAAATATATTTATTTATTTAAAAAAAATATCTGCGCTAGTTTTAGTCTTAAAACTGCTAAACCATGAATTTCGGATTCCATATATATATATATATATATATATATATATATATATATATATATATATATATATATATATATATATATATATATATATGGGGATGGAATCAATAAGACTTAAAGAAATTCTTTAAATGGAGACTTATCTACAATTATATAAATGCAAGTTAGTGTGTATGTGTATGTGCGTGTTCGTTCCTTATAGACTTCGAAACGGCTGAACAGATTTTCTTTAAAATTTACAGAACTTTACTGTATAAGTCTGGGTGTGATCTAAGTTATTTTTTGTCGCAGAATACCCCGGATAATTACCAATAATCGATAAGCAAAACCGTTATTTTAGTTCATCTATCATCGGTAAAGCCATTTTGTCCATGTCCTCGTTGAGCAAAAATGGTAGAACAACGGGCCGTGAAAATTCTACTAAGGGAAAGTTGATAAGGTATTTTCTTTTTTTTTCTTTTTTTTTTGCATGACGTGGTCTGTAGATTCAAACTTCGCACGTGAATTTCTTAATGTTTTTTTTTCTCACAAGAAAGAAGTTTATATAAAATAATTAATTTGATAAAAGAAACAACCCGTCTACCTAAACTTGCATTATTAACTACACCGTATATTTACTTATTTATTTATCCTAACTTTACTTTATTTACTTGATATAAATATACACAGGTCTGTGTAAATATATGTCTATATATGCCTGTATATTTATATCTTTTTGGGCTGTATATGTATATTTATGTAATTGTATATACGTGTATATGGGTACATATGTATGTATGTATGTATGTATGTATGTATGTATGTATGTGTACATATACTTCTTCCTGGAGATCTATATCTCCACGTATATGTATATGTCAACCCCTTAAATGCACTCTTTTCCCACTGTGTCGAATATGGCCACTTTTTCGGCTTTGGACGTGCAAAAATCTTAAAATCCATCCCAGATAGAGCAAAACGGAGACTTATTGAATCTGCTTTAATTTCAAACATTAACATCATCAAACAAAGAAAAGGATTTTATAATGTAGCCCCAATCATAGGTAATATAATAATAAATGGACAAAATATTAATTTAGATCCTGGTTGATGATGATTAAAAAAAAGAAAACAAAAAAAAATGCATATATGTATATAACCTGACCCCCTTCCACACACACTAGATATAAATTCTCTTTTCATCATGAATTTTTTTCTCTCCAGAACAGAAAAGAGAACTGACCTTCTCCTCTTTCGCATGTGATATATGACCGCTTTCCTGTACATCCTCGCCTAGAAATCCTGATGATGTACCCTAAAATAGGGACGAAACGTTGATTTTATTTTTATTTTTTACTCTTTTAGGTTTTTCCTTTTTATTCACATAACGTCTAAAGCATCGTTTATATCTTGCTTTATTTTATTCATATGTATATGTATATATGTAGGTGTATATATATATATATATGTATGTATGTCTATATATATATATATGTATGAGTAGGTATATGTGTATAGGAGTTGTGTGTATGTGTGTGTATGTCTGCATATAGATGCATGTATGTCTGCATATACATTGTTTATATATATATGTATATTTGCGCATGTGTCTGTATGTGGATGTGTAGAAATGTACATATGTATATGTATGCATGAGTATTTGCACGTGAGTGTGCTTATGTACTAATCCTTAACAACCTAAAAACAACTCATTGTCAACTGAAATGAACAAGTCAACTTATAGCGACTACGAAAATTCTAAATGAAACATTTTACTTGTCAAACACATATGACACCTACACAAACCCTTTTTCTCTCTCTATCTTCCTATCTTTCTCTCTTTCTCCCTCTCTCATTCTCTTCTACTCAATATACGTGGCTAAACAAGCAAAAAGCAGTAAAAATTTTAAAACCTAAAAATTAAAACTCTTCCCCTACTCCCCTTACCCCCTTTCTTTTTTCTTTACCATCCTCTCTCCCCCTCTTCCTCCCTATATCCATATATCTCCACGCACGCCTTCCTGAATCTGCTACCCCCATTCACACTACAATCTAATGTATCTTTACCTTAAAAACTTAAATAGTGTCGATACCCGTCTCCCTCCCCCTTATCATTTCTTAACCGCCCTTTTTCTCGTATTTCTTCTAAAACACTTCTTCCAAATACTAACAATCATTTCTGTAAGGTCTGACGAGACTGTTTGATCGTAAACATGGTCCAACATCTGAAACATACGTAAGCAAATATATAAAACGGTAATAAAAAAATAAAACACACACACACGCAAATATATATATATATATATATATATATATATATATATAGAGAGAGAGAGAGAGAGAGAGAGAGAAAGAAAGAAATAAAAAAGAACAAACCGTATTATGTGTTCATTAACGTTTCGTCTTTATGTCGAGACTTCCTTTGGATGAATAAGATTAAGAAACAAAAGATACCAGTACAAAATATTTGAAAATGTTTCCCGTGCAAAGTGTGACGCAGTTCTATTTCAGGGAAAAACGGAAAAAGACGTTGGAAATTCAAAAAGGAGGGTGGTAATGGCACTGTTAAAGAGAGGGAAATTTTAGTGACGTCATAAAGTCGTTAATGAAATTTTAAAAAATATGAACGCAGTTAATATTTTTACTGGAAAAAAGATATATTTGTTGAAATTGAAAGATAGGTTTGTAACAGAAATGAAATGAGTGTTTTTTGTTATGTAATTTATTGATTGAGATTATATGTATTAATTATTACAGGGGGTGTTTGAATGGTGTGAGAAGGTTAACCTGTGCCTACAGTTAAATAATGTTCTTTTAATAAAAGTTTACTTATTAATGGCGCTATGTTATAGAAACCTGCACGTTGTTTAATTGTGCTTGAATTTGCGATAATGTTAATAATATTGTTATTTCAAATAAACCGCGCTGGAGACTTCTTGAATCTGCGCTTATTGAATTAATTGAAGAAAAAAAATTAATTATAAACACTCAACACGATATTTAAATTTTCTGTCAAACACTCGACTTGTTCATCTCCCCAATTTGCACTTCTTAACGTAACTAATTCATACATATGCAAATTAACATATTTATATTTAAAACCACGGGTAGCATTCTAGTTGATCTGTCAAGTTTAAGTTGAAATGGCTTTATTGTTTGTCTGTTACACTCTCGTGGTAATTAATGTATTCTATCATATTTCAGGGAATTTTGGACGAGTATAAATACCAGTTGAAGTCGCTCAGTTTTTTTGCCTGTCATGTTGAAGTTTGATTTAGCATTTTCATTCTAAAACATGAAATTGGTCATACGTCATCCAATATGGATATGCAAAGTTTATTACTATATGCCTTGACAATGGGGCTATTAAACATGACATTGTTATATGCGACAAAAACTAAAAAGAAAAAACATTAGAATTTCTTGTCCCGAATGATGCTGAGTTAAACGGGGCTGAGAGGGAAAAGATAACCAAATACCAATGTCTTATATACGACATAAAAAGGAACTGGAATTATAGAAAGATTCCCACCATTCCGGTAATGATGGGAGAAACTACACCCATTAAATATAATTTAAAAAAAAAGCCTGTCAAATGTATCAGGTCAACGAAGTGCAACAGAGATTCAAACAATTACACGTAAAGGGAGAAGTAG
The DNA here is from genome assembly GCF_053919585.1 of Euprymna scolopes. Taxonomy (NCBI): domain Eukaryota; kingdom Metazoa; phylum Mollusca; class Cephalopoda; order Sepiida; family Sepiolidae; genus Euprymna; species Euprymna scolopes. The sequence continues at coordinate 173,471,733 of NC_136485.1, read as the reverse complement.
AATCTAAAAAAAAAATATGAGATCGTGGATGAATGTCTGGCATCCAGGTTATCCCATCCCCAGTTTGAACAAAATATTAGGATAATTGAGAAAAAAACATTGACTGAATGGGCGAATCTTCAAGAATTATACCGCACAGGTTTTGATTCATAAATGTAGACAGCAATGTCATTCAATAAGCGAGTATGAATTGTACGAATGATGAGCGTTGGCTTCTCGACCTACAACCGCCATTCTCCACGCCTCAAACGCAAGAAGGCAGATTGATTGGCAGTTCAATTGGGGTGGGTGACGTTGTTAAGGTCGAGGGAAGATGAGGAGGGCGAGTTGAGAGTTAAAACAAAAAAAGAAAACGAAGAGTGAAGCGAATCAATGAGTCAGATAGTCAAACGTGCAGGAAAAATAAACATATAATATCTAGATTCATACATTGATGAAAAAAAAAACAAGAAGAAGAGTATCGCTTTCAAGTGCTTAGTAGAACGTGCTATAAAAATGCACCGAGGCTTCTATTCGTATATCTAGAAATACAAACGTGACAGACCAAGTAAAATGTAATTTCCAAATTAAAATCGACAAATCAAGAAAAGTACGCATTATTTAAAAATAAAATGTAACTTATTTAAGTTGATTAAACTGATTCATGTTAGTCATTAGTTGCAAATATTTTTCTCTCATATTTCTACCCCAAAATTAATTAACACAAAAAGATATAAACAATTTCGCGATACATCCCACAGTTGCCTCTAATCTTAATTATTTATAGTCTAATCTGAATTTAAACGTTTACGCTAGCGTTCCCTCAACACGACATTTACAATAATGTAACCTGAACCCTAACCTAATTGAAACCATAATTTAACCCTAAGCAACACATGTATGAATATGATTCCCAAAAGTAGGTCAAGGGCATTTGCACACACTGCGCATAACTAGCAGAGTTATTTTCCCGTTTGTGAAAAGACTCTCTGAACAACATTTCTATTCCAAAGTTAAGTGTGACGAACCGATAATCTTATATTTCTACCTAAATAAAGAATAAACACACTCGGGCGGACGCATTTAAAAATTCTATACATAAAAAACTGAAGTGTGACGAATAAAATTATATTAAAAATTAAAACACAAAACGCAACATATTGTTATACTGAAAAGTACCTGCATGTTTAGCAATGCTTTAAACTTATGTGTGGTAAACAAAAGAAACGGCAGAACTATAAAAAAAACAAAGTTTCTATAATAAATACCCGAATGAATCCAATAAAGATGCGTCCATTTGTAACTATGCGTTATACGATTAGGGTTTCACTGTCTATTTAAAATTAACAAATCTAAAGAAACATTCATATTTAAGCGTGATAAGCAGTTGAATAGTATATTTACAATGATATCGGACAGAAAAATTATGTTAAAACTTAAGGTTCAACAAACCAACTAACAGATCAAAATAATATACACGTATTTTAGTAGTAGAAATGCTATTTTAACCAAAAATGACTGACCTAAAGACAGACACAGCTGTTAATAGACCAATCGTTTCATAATGATATGTGACTGCATGTTACAAGAAAATCGACCGAAAATGTCGAAATTTATCAAATGAACAATTCAATTATAAAACTCTATGTAATCTGGAATTTAACGTAAGTTTATCTGCCTCTTGATTTATTTTTAGTCATCGCCGTTTCCGTTGTTAGTCACATTTTTTTTCATTTTTATTTCTCTATCTCTACTATTATATAAAAGGTTTGTGTGTGTTTCTCTACGAATAATTTCGTGCCACATCGACTCGAAAACGGTTGAGCCGATTTCTACGAAATTTCACACGAAGGTACTTCATTAGCCTGTCAGAGTTTTTAAATAGGTTTTGTATCGGCATAGCTTAAACAAGTATCGATAATAGAAACAATTTATGAAAGAATGAATATGCGATTTTGACCAAAGTTAACACATTATACAGCCTAACATCACAAGTGCTTGTGAGAAGTTTCATTATTACACAAGCCAAAAGGCCCGACATATAACATCAACACTAGCTCCTTTGATATGGCAGGAGCACGATCAAAATTTATGTTTCTATTTAAAGCAGAATTGCACCATGATAATGTACTATTTCATTTTAAACTTTAACTCAAGCCATTATATAAAAAATGCTTTTATAAAATCAACAGTAGCTTCTCCACATTGCAGTGGAGACTACAATGTGATGTGGATTCAGCCATTGCAGGGATTCATATGAAGCTTCCTTCCACTGCATCAAATGGGTCCCCAACTACAGCAGGCAATTAATTGATTTGATTGAAAAATGAGCTATTTCACCTAATCTAATGACAATAAAAGTAGGGGGGAGTGAAATATTCGTTGGTCATAATTCGATTACGGAAATGTTGTGTCTCGCTGTTAGAATGCAATAGTACCAATCTTGTGTTGATGTTAGAATGCAATAGTACCAATCTTGCGTTGATGTTCGCAGTTGAATACAAATATATTCGATTTGACCTTTTTCTATTTAAATTATATTAGCGCACATTACACATTATTTTTAACACGCCTCCGTAAGAAGGCATGGCGTACTCGGAAATGCGTCCGCTGATCACGCAGATCAAATGTTAACCGAGAATACCGCTTGCTTTTTGCGCAACATATCGTTCGTCACATTGCTTGAATTCATTCGTGGGAATTCCCATTTCTTGTGCAATCTAACATACCAATATCACATTAGAATGCATTTTATCAACAGTCATAGGTTTTGTGGTCCTGGAAATGTTACTATAATTTTAATATTGAATAAACTTTTAAAACTAGTTTCCGTCTAATTCTTTGCATATTCAAATAAGGCTTTATCAATACTACTTATACGTGGCATTTGCGTAAATTACATCCAGTTTATTTAGCGCAGTTTTATTGTTTAGCTTTAAAGCAGTGTTAACTATGGAAGTGAGAGGTTCGCAGATATATTATATAAAAATAGCTAAAGAATATGAATATAGATGTAATAAATCTCCAAAAAAGTAACACGAATAAACCTAGGATCCCATCCTCCAACGTAGACCCCTACTACAAGGTCTTCTTCTCCAACATCAGGGGTCTACGTTCCAACCTTCCAGAGGTTGAAACACCATAACAGAAGCCAAAACCGGACATATTCTTTCTAAGTAAAACTGGCATATGGCCAACAACTTCTCTATACGAATTAATAACTAAAGGATACTTTAACTTAACATCTAAATCTGACCCCCAAGATCGCCATGGGCATGGAATATGTGCCTACATTAAAGATGGTTTCCATGTGGTAAGAAGAACCCAATTTACCTTATATGTGCTCCCGGGTTGCACTATCTTACACCACTGAATTTATATTTGCCCTCTATCGCCCCCACAACAGTGGGATTACTATCTTTAAGAACATATCTGAGAAAATTGACCACATCCTGTCTGCTCATCCTTCGGCTAACATTCACATTTGCGGTGACTTCAATGTCCATAATGTGGAATGGCTGACCCACTCAAATAAAACCGATGACGATGGGAGGATTTGTCACGAGTTTGCCATTGCCTATGACTGTTCATGAACCCACCCGTGTGCCCGATACACCCGGTCAATATGCAAGCCTTCTAGACCTTTTTCTCACAACTTCCCCTGGGCTGTGTTCATGTTCCGTTCTATCTCCTCTGGGATCCTCTGCCCACTCTGTTGTAGCAGTTAAGATAAAAATGAAATGTAATGTCTTCAGACGTTCCTCTCCACCGTACTGTATATCGATACGCTATGGCTGACTGGGATTGCTTCCGTACATTCATATCTGACCTACGTCTGCATTCCATGTTTAAAAAGAATGTGTCGTCTATAGTATCAGACCTGACAGAATGGTTAATTATAGGCGTAGACCGATTCATACCATCCAAACAATTCCAACAAAAACCTAACAGCCAGCCATAGTTCTCCCCAGAATGTGCTGCTGCCATTGCGCACAGAAATCACTTTTTCCATAGCTACCAACGTATTAGATGTATTGAGATTAAAGCTGCTTTCAGGACCGCCAGTAACCACTGTAAAAGAGTAATAAAACATGCAAGAGAGCTATATGTTCAGTCTGTTAAATCCAAAAAAGCTGATCAGCGGCTTGGTTCCCACCAGTTCTGGCAAATAGCAAACAGGATCGTGAACAGAAACGTACGTTCTATCCCAACTATCATCAATGGACCTGAGGTTATCTGGTCAGCATCAGACAAGGCCAGATTATTTGCCAAGAACTTTTCAGCTAACTCTATCTTATGCGACAATGGCCATCAACTCCCTGTATTTCCTCCTATAACACACAACACGCTATGCAACATACAAATATATGTGCGTGAGATCGCCAAGCTAATCAAGAACCTTGGTTCTAATAAAGCAACTGGCCCTGACGGCATTCCAGTTATAGTGCTGAAAAAGCTCAAACCAGAATTGCCCCGATACTTACAAAACTGTTTAAGCGTTGCCTTAAGGAGAAGTACTTTCCAACGCCCTGGAAAACCTCATCAGTATGCCCTGTATTTAAAAATTCAGGTGAAAAGTCATTTCCCTCTCAGTACACCTCAAACGCAGTCTCTTTTGCCCTTCCTTTAAATGGTATTTGAATAATTACCGGAAAACTGTTAACAGGTATAAAAAGCCTTGTAAAAGGGAACATTAAGAGAATTCGCAGCATATAAATAACGACAAAGAGGAAAACAAGTGAAATACTCATAAAAACAATCGAGTTCTTAAACCGAACGCACATAGTCACGTGAGGCCGTTCAGTGTGGAGTCATTAGAAATAGAATACCTGGTAAATGCAACTAAAAGCCCGAACAAATGCAATGTCATCAAAATGGTTTAGCAACAGAAAATTGTTTTAAAGATTGAAAGAGAATTAAAAAAAGTTGAAGTAGGCTAAATAAACCAGACCTTAAACGGAGAAGAAATCATCAGACAAAACTATAATAAATTGTGATTAGGAAACACTTAAAACAAACAAAACATACTGAGGTTGTGTTAATCCAGTTAGAGATAATGTCACTTGATCTCTTATCATCAGTGATCGATCACTGACAATAATTCCAATGAAAAGTAGTAATAAGTAAAAATTACTGCGTTAAACTAAACACAACAGAACAATCAACTTAATGTACATATGGAACATGATAAATAGATGTTATATCAACAATTGTAATCTATCGATACTATCTTCTCTTCTATCTTCTTCTTCTATCTATATAAATAAAATGAACTCATTTTTCCCGTGATAGTTTTACCTAAAAATCAAATACATGCAAATGTAATCTGCACAAACTGCAGCACAGGATCTGAGATGTGCTATAGGCCTATTACCCTTACACTTCCTCGATGACCGTACATTCCTATATTTTCCCGGTAAGAGTTCACTGCCAAATTCGGTTAGATTCAATGCAAGTTGCAACATCTTGTCTCTCTATAAGATTCCTCTTTTTCCCGCTCCCCATTTACATCGGATGCGTTCATAAGGAACAGTACGATGAAACACCGGTTTGGAATCGTATAAGGTTATTTATGCCGTTTTTTTTTTGTTTTTTTATCTTCTTTCCCTGATTTATGCTTTATATTTTTACCCTAAATAAAATAAAAATGAAAAAATATAAAAAGAAAACGCGATTATTATTATTGTTTTCTTTTTGCTTTTTTGTAGTTAGTTTAAGACGCAACCTGCGGGACTAACCAGTTCTTACTTCCGGTTTTAACGACCCATACCTTGAAATATAACTATACCTTTATTCATTATTGCTTAAAACTAAACATTTATTTTTACACAAAGAATTAATTCTTTACTGTTTATTATTACAACGCAACGATATCGTAAATTCACTTGCGTTACACTTAAATTAAAATTAAAACAAATAAATTCATTTAGAATTCGAGAAAACAAAAAAAAAATCATTTAGAATTCGTTCACTGCGGAATTGATATTTGACCTAATTCACTTTTTAGTTAATTCATCACGTTTTTTTCGTTGTTTTTTTTTTTTTGTCCTTTCGCCTCAATGATTCGAGTTCGAGACCCTCCTCCTTCAAACTTTCTGGGAATTTTTCAAACACACGGGTACCGCCGGACCGTTCGTATTGCATCACGTTCATTTTTTTATTGTTTTTTTTCCAGGATTTTTTCTTGATAGTTTTAACATTGTTTTTATAATATTTAAACAGGGTTATTCACTTTGTTTTCATTTACCCCCCAACCACACACACCTCTAAAAACCCGGGCAACGCAAGGTACTCACCGCTAGTTAATAATATTCTAGATCTTTATTTATTCATTTATATATTTATGCGTGTGTATTTCTATACCAATAAAACTTTCGAATGGATGCACCGAGTTGAAAAAAAAATGTTTCCCCTGAAAGTTGTGAGTCCCTAGATTGCCCTTATCTATAACCAACAACGCCAAGTCACACAAAAAGCTTGTAATAAAGATTTTTGGGGCAATTTCGTTTTTGTTGAAAAAGTTACCTGCCCATGTCAACGGAATTTAGCAGTCTGTATCGCAGTAACATCTGCGGCATGCAGATAGGTATAGTAGCGCAATGGCTAACGCGTATTACTACGGATCATAAGATTCTAGGTTCGATTCCTGGCAAGTTCGTAATAATTTTTACCATCATTTTATCCAAAATTTATTCATTAGCCTTACCCTTACTTTATGTATTTTTTTCTCAGTGATTTTGTTTTGTTCATGAGGAAATTTCCCATACTCCGAGTTAACATGGTAAGCGTTGGTGGTAAGTCGACGTTGAGTGTACTTGATGTTGAGTGTACTTGATGTTGAGTGTACTTGATTTTGTGTTTGACACGACGTTGTGTGCATCGATGCGGCGCAGCTGCTAGTGGAAAAATAACAAAAAAAACAACGATAAGATCTTTTTAAGCAAGAAGTGTGAATTTAAAATGGAAAGATGACACAGAATTATTGCTCTTTCCTGAAACTTTACAAAAGTGAAGACAATGGCTAAACAGGTTACCACTTATCAAGCCCTGGAGGCCACTCGAGGATAAAGGTTATAGAGTGTGCAGTAGTCAATTGTATAATATTGTAGTAATCGTTAATAATGGAAATTTGGTAAATTAGATTACTTAAGGTAGCGGTTCATCAAGAAGTTTTTTATTGTGGACATAAAAACAACTAAGACAAACGGAGGAGAGTTCCACAGGCGTGCAGTTCTGAGAAAGAAGCTTTGTTCATGGAATCTACTTTTTTGTAGCCACAGATAAAGAGTGGGGA